>NC_134438.1:7627381-7964533 GCF_030867145.1 Opisthocomus hoazin | reverse complement strand
TGCTATAGAAACAAATCAATCCTCAACAGTTTTATTTTTACCAGTTTCTGTGAAATAGGATTTCTCATTTCCATGACTAAGCTGTATTGCAGAGCAAGCTCTTTGGACAGTGACAGCGCAATCCCAGCATCGGACAGGACCTCCTACCCAGTGTCAATGATGAGTAAATGGCCATCACCCTTACTCAAAGGCACCTTCATCATTTCAAGAGGACACTTCACCTTGAAACGATTCCCACAGCCAGAGTGTTACTGAGATGCAGCTGCATCCACGGAGCAGAAAAGAGCAGAGGATTGGATGGCACAGCCTGGAAGACCACAGATGGGCTGGGAAAGCTCGGCAGAGCACCCACCAGAAAGCTTGAGCACCCACCAGATGTCAAGCACTCTCTATACAGGCAGAAGGATCGTCTTCATCGAGTGCCCACAAAGAGCTGCACACACAGGCTGAATTCAGCTCGGTGTACGCTCCTCACGAAGGGCTCCCATGGGAGTCGAGGCATTAACATGTTACCTGCTGCTAGCCAGCGAAGCAGCCCCTCCGGGCGCTACAATAGAAGAAGCTCAGCCTGCAGGAGCTTGTCTTATCCTTGACCAAGAGCAGTTGGAAGGGGGCTTTCCCTTTTGGTCTGGGATGAACGCAGGTGTAATCTGTGTGTATTACCTCTATCCTGTATCACAACTTCCACTTACTCTTTTATACCCTGCTTGCTTTCCTTCAATCTCAGTAAAACAATGCATTACATTTAAAAAAAAACCCACTGGATGAGCCCTGTTTCTTGGCTTAGCTGCTCCTAATATATCAAACACTGTTTCATACATTCATCTTTAGAAAGTTCAGTTCTCTGCCAAGCAGCCTTAATCAGCCAGAGCAGCATAGGACCCACGTCACCAAGCTGAGCAGCTCCACTTCTATAAATACATGCTATTTAGGCAGTCCATATGCAGATATGAATTACTGCATACGGAGAGCTGCAGCAGGACAACTGCTCTCCATGCAAAAGAGCAGGGAAGGAGATCCTGCTCCTCCGTACTGTCACCTGCAGGTTTCTGCCATATCCCTCCTGTGGGACCCAGGAACTGTGCAGCCTCACGAAACAAAAAGTGTTCTGTTAGATCAGCCAGCTGGAGTGATTCACTCTGGCACAGCCACACAACAACGCAAATTACTATCGGCGAAAGAAGACGGGGGAGGACAGGACCACCACTCTCAGCAACTAACTGCTGGACAAGCTTAGTTGTAACCTTCAGATTTCACTATTAAGTGCCAAAACCCATTTGTTAAATATTCAGCGTCCAGCTGAACTCTGTGTAGCTCCTGCCTTTGAAACACAGAGCACTCTGGATGTACTCAACTCCGCAGTGACATTTCTTCAGTTTTAGGATTACAGACAAAACTAATAGTAGTAAGAACAAGGCTATGGAAATGTCAGTATCTCATTGCTCAAATATCCCATATTTGTTTACACGCATAGCTGTGGTTTTGGTCCTGAAACTCCTACACACAGCTCAATGGTAGGATAAGAAGTTGGGGTATACAGATCAAAAAGCCCTCAGGGAATCTCACAAACATCCACTCAGTCCACTGAGGTCTCACAAGCATCCACTCTGCCACCAAGGTAAACCCAGAGAAATCCCCCTGCACAGCTGCTAACTCCAGCATCAACACAGGGAGCCCGAAAGTCTTCGAGATGCACATTTCAAACCAAACCGCCAGTGCGCAGCTCAAAGCGCTCCTGTGGGCACCCTGAACACAAACCACCTTCTCAGTCCTTGTGCTTCTTACAGCTGTTTAGGATACTCCAGCCAGCTCCAGAGCCAGCCTTATCCAGGGCATGGAAAATAAGTAAACTGCATGTCATAGGATCATAGAACAGTTTGGGTTGGAAAGGACCTTTAAAGACCATCTAGTCCAACCCCCCTACCACGAGCAGGGCCATCTTCAACTGGATCAGGTTGCTCAGAGCCCCATCCAACCTGATGCTGAATGTTTCCAGGGATGGGGCATCTCCCACCTGTCTGGGCAACCTGTGCCAGGGCCTCACCATCCTCACTGTAAACAATTTCTTCCTTACATCCCGTCTAAATCTCCCCTCTTTTAGTTTAAAACCATTACCCCTTGTCCTATTGCAACAAGCCCTGCTAAAAAGCCTGTCCTCATCTTTCTTACAAGCCCCCTTTAAGTACTGGAAAGCCACAGTGAGGTCTCCCCGCAGCCTTCTCTGCTCCAGGCCGAACAGCCCCAGCTCTCTCAGCCTCTCCTCACAGCAGAGGTGCTCCAGCCCTCGGATCATTGCTGCGGCATCACGGATGCATTTCAATGTTCTTGCCGTGATGGGGCAGAGCACAAACCTTCCGTGAGCCCTGTGAATGCTAAGAGCTGTAAAACGATTCTCCTGGGATGGAGTGTAACCTAGCAATTGGAAAAACACCCTGGGAGCCGTGCCTCCTCGGCTCTGCTCCTGCCCCCAGCCCCCTGCAATGCACGGGGATGCTGCAACTGCTTAAATCCTGGCATCCGTCAGTGGACAGTGACCGCCTTGGTTCTGACATCCTCAGCATCCTCAACACAACCTGACCCACCCAACACTCTCCACCCAACATTCTGACCCACAAAACACTCCTCACACCGCGTCTTAGCCCACAGAGTATTTGAGGTAATCTGTATGAGCATACGGATGTTTCCAAAACCTGTTTGGCACTTCAAAACACTCTGCTGAGAAACTCTCAAAGTGAAAATTAAGCTAATGTGTTCTCACCCTCTGTCTGACATAAACACGCTGGCACTCCCAACAGAGCAAGCCCCAGGACACCAGAGGACTCGGCACATGGGTAAAGACCGATGGGAAGTCAAGAGCAGAAGAATTCGCCCCAGCCTGGACACCCACCTATATTATACGGCCAACGTTAGATTAATCAGTCACCGAGGTTTTGAGTCACTGCCTACACAGTTAAGACACTTTTATTCAGTGTTAACAGAAAGATTCCAATCTGATGTGCTGTGCTCGGAGCATTTTGCTCGAAGGCTGCACCACTTCAGTTGATTCACAGCTGCTCCCAACTCATTACCCATTTAACACAGCTCTTGCACACCCTCCCCAGCACCACCACACCTCCCTCCAGCTTCTTACCACCTTTTCTGCCAATCAAACTGGGCAGCACCCGGTCGCTGCCCTCTACGTGCACGGCATGGAAACCTCAGGCTGCACACAGCGCGTCCAGAAGGAAGCAGGACAAAACTCTCCCAAGGGAGTTTCACAGAAAGGGAAGCCACCTACACAACAATTCTCATGCATGCTCCAAGCAAGCCCTGGGTGCTACTCAAACAACAGGTCCTCCTCTGCAGAGGAAAACAGGCAGCATCTGCAGCTCAGGTGAGCAACGCAGGGCATGGCTGATGTGACTTGTCTGAGGCCCCACGGCAAGTTTACGGCGTGAAAACCCCAGTCCTCCCCAGACACAACCCTAATCACAGAATCATGCCGACCAAAGCAAGCAAATAAAATATTCCAAAGCTGAATTAGAAGATCACACAGATACATAACGCCTAAGAGTCACTGCCAATAACTGCAGCCTTCCTGAATTATTTAAAAAGTGCTTAGAAAACAATTCACAAAAAAGAGCTGGTGCACACCTAACGCCTGTGGCACTCACTCCTACCAATACCAGCATTCAGGTATCTAATTAGAGAGATCTGTCCTGCTTTGCTGTTTGCATGGTAGGGTGTGGAACAAAAGACAGTTTAAAAGTGGGCGAGAAATTATTAATCACAGCACAAGGAAGAGTGAAAGACCCAGCAATGATTTCTAATACAGCCCTTTTTTTATGAGAATGCACCAAGGGCAACTTCCTTTTCACGGGGCAAGGGGAAGACAGGGAAATTATTTTGTCTGCACCTTTACACAATCCTGGAAGCCTGGACCTTGGAGCCGAGCTGCCGTTCCCTGCCACTATCTCAGCCAAACACTGCAGGACTTGCCACTTCATCACCAGACCTGGGCACACGCCACGCGATAACAACGCACCTGAGAAGGGACACACCAGCAGCTTTTCCTCTGCTACGTACGGGGCGATTCCCCTTCTCCGCAGCCAGCTGTGCCGCCTGCGCCGGAGCTCCCTTCCCGATGGAAACGCAGCAGGCAGAGAGGTTGCAGCCGGACTCTCAGACCCCCAGAACATGTAGCACCAACAAATCATTTTTTTAAATCATCCAGCTGCGTAACAACAAATATGAAACCCCACTTCTTTGTAAACAGAAATCATTTTTCTGACTCCTAACCACATTTGGACTATTTGAAGCTACTTCCAGTGTGCAGCCATTACACTGTGTCATTTCCTAAACCAAACCAAATACTCCCCAGTAATAACTGCTGCAAATTGCCTAGCATGCTTGCTGTGGTGTCTGCGAAGCAGCAGCCGATCCCTTTCCCACAGCAGATGTATACAAAAAACTCCTAACTCACAGCAGAAGTTTCTCCTTGATACACTTACAGAAGATCACATATACAATCTGGGGCTCAACAGCAGCCTCAGTTTCCCTTCTTGTCAACAAAGATCCAGTCTTTTCACATCAATAGATGAAAATAAAAAGCTTTTTCTGCAAATTTGGCTTTAACACAATTCACCCGTTACCGCTACTGGCAAAACCTACTGAATGCAGCTTGATATTTCAGGCCACAGATTGTTTTGTTGCTTCCTGCCTTTAACTTCACAGTGAACCGGCAAAAAAAAATATAACCAAATTCTGCAGCCTCTATGCAAAAGTGACCCCTAAAACCCAAGAAGCCTCATGGATTCACAAAGCATTTGCGATTTCTGAACCTGCTTTTGCTTATAAGCATTACGCTGTGTTTACATTCAGTTGATTTTATCTCTAGATGCTCACTGATTCACAAGAAATGCTTTTGCCCATGCTGTATGAGCTATGTTCTGCAAATTGAGCGGGCAGGGTATGATCAAGGAGCACAGATCAGCATCAGCCTCCTGGACCCGGCTTCCCGCGGATTTCCAGGCCCGGAACGGATCCCAGCGATCAGGTTATGTCAGCAGATCCCAGAGGCTGCGCGGACGGCAGCGCAAAGCCAAGCCTCCCCCCAAACCCTGGCAAGCCACCACCTCTTTGTAAGCCCCACCATCTGCTTCGGCAAAAGCCAGAAACCGATCTCCCTCTCCTCTGCTGCTGCTCATCCTCCCCGTATTCTTCTTATGACCTCAACCTGCCATCTGCATTCCCCGTTTCACATTAGCTTTCCACTGGGGTTTATATTCTTGCCTAATATTTTTAGTGTTGCGCAGTGGCACGTCCATCCCCGAGGGAGAGACGTTATCTTCAATTCTGTCTTCCCGTTTCCTTCTCGTTTGGTTTATCACGGTCTATCACATCTTGCTTCCTGCCTACCTGCAGAAATTGGTGATTTCGCTTGGAGTTTGTGCGCGGCGCTCGTACCCAGAGGGCTCAGCTCCACGATCTCAGCAGGAAGTACGAAAGCCTCAGACCTTGACAAAGTTCACACCTCAATTATAATAAACATGGTGGGCAGTTAAGTTTATGGGATGAAACACCACCTTCTATGAGTTTACAGACCAGCATTTGCTCTCTTATTGTTAACAAAATGGCAAAAAATGGTTAGTGTCCCAGCTCAGAGCAGTCCCCCAGCCCAACACAAACGCTTCCCAGGCGTAGGCGCGGGAATGCAGCTTCCCGCACCATGCCCACAAACACGTGCGTTTCTTCCAGGAAATGCCTGTTTCGTACCCAGTCCAAAACTTTGGTTTGGAGACATCTGAAATGCTGCAGAACTGCACAGAAAAAGCTGGGACCGGCACCTCAGAGGGTCCTTTGCAAACAGGTAGTCCAAGCACTGAGACTTAAAAAAACCCCAGGAACTGACTACTGTGCTGACATCAGAGAGACCCGAAATCAGCTGGAGGAAGGACCAAGGGAGCTCTGTCAGCCCAGCCGAGCGCTTCCGACCCTGTGCCTGGAAGGAGCTTCAGGGGGCAGGGGACAGCTTAGCAGCCCCCGTACCAGGAGACACCTTTAAACACGTGAGCAGCTTCTGCAGGCCCAGGAAGCAAAGTGACCACGCAAAAAGCAGAAGGCTGCCGAAAGTTGTTTGAGGAAGGGAAAACATGAAACGCACAGAACTGACCACAGACAGGTTTCTGCAAGGCGTAAGAAAACCTTCATTAGAGAAGTTCCCATGTTCTAGCACTGGTAAAGGTAAAGTTTCCCACACCACACACATCCTTAGAATCAAGTAACCTGTCTTGTCTTCACAGCTGATGCAGACCCCCGTCCCATCAACTTTGGCCACCCCTCACCTTGCAGGCCGACAGGTTTGGCAAAGCGACTGCATGGGTCTCAGAGAAGCTCTTCACAAGTGCCCAGTGAAGAAACTGTGTCTGGCTGTTCTAGAAGGCACACGGCCGTATCTGCCAGAAGCTTGCAGCAGGACCCACTTCTGAGCAAGGATAAAAGCAGTCTTACCCCCGTTTCTAAATACTTCCAAATCTCAGTGACAAAGCTTTGTAACCTAAATTCTCTCAGATACAGCTTTATCATACATACAAAAAAACTAAATCCCTGCTCCAGATACCTATTTTGTGATTTCTTTACCCACCAGCCCTAAAGAGATCTATTGTTTAAGCAGCTTTCCTGCGCTGCAGAGCCTTGACAACTAGCCACTCACTGAAGCACCTGAGCCATCTCCATCAACTCACCTCTTCCATTAATGCTCCTACTTAATCAGCACGGTGACTTTCTCTGGGCACGTGTCCAGTCCATATTTACTGTTTTTAATTTAGAAAATGCATCTAATCATCATTAGGAAAAAAAAAAAATCAGGAAAGAAGAGTAAGCTTTAAGAGAAAACACTTCAACTTTCGGTTATTCCAAAGTTGTTCTTGACCTGTTGCCCACCTTCGGATGCCGTACGCCAGAGAAGGCAGGGGTTGGTGGGGTGGACACAACGCAGGCTCTTTTCTGTCACCTCCATCCTCCTCCCACAGCCTCCGGTCCCTTTAATTTGCCAATCCTCAACTTTCCATGAAGTGTCAGGCAGACAAAATTTCACGTTCCCTGTTTCCAAACCCTTGAAGTTATTTCAAAAAGAGTACAGAAAGGCGAAGTTGGGTATAATTATGCACCGTCCCTGCTGTGGAGTAGTCATTGCAACATCCTCCCTGCCCCCAGGAAACCGCCGGTGAAGGTGCTCCGGAGGAATTGCGCACCTCAAGAGACGAGCAGAGGAGTCAGCAGGCTTGGCACCAGGGGTGAGAGCCAATTTCACATTTTGCAGGGTGAAAACCGACAGCTACAGAGACAGGGTGACACACAGGCAGAAGACAACTGCCCAAATTTCTTCTCTAAGGCCACTTCGAAACTTAGTCTGGCTGCTTTTTTTTTGGAAACTCAGTCCCCAAAATCCAATGTGCTGCTGCTGTGCTAAGGGGACACGAAGGAGTATGTTTGCTACTACAACAAAGCTTCCAGCAGAGCTTGTAGGTCAGAGCCATCTCTCAGCCACACCAGGATGCTAAGCAATCACTGAGATCAAGCCTGCACCGCAGACAATGAGTTTTGAACACTGCTCAGCTTGTCCCAGCCGCTCCCCAAACCATACTGTCAGGTAAATTTAGCAGCTGTTTCTCATAAAAACCTCCTCACAATAAAACAAGCACAAGTCTTCTCACATGGAGTCATTTAACCCAAAGTAAAAGCCCAACAAATTGACAGAGCACCGGAAGCAATCAAAAAGCCCCTAAATCATGACAAGACCATTTTCAATACCTAACAGGCATCATTCACCGCAGCACCCAAGCCCTCAAACAGTCCCCTGCCGCGCACGCCATGGCCCCCGGAGCTCCCAGCCACTGTCAGCCTGCAAGAAGCGACTGCAGGCGAGGACAGACTGTCCCCACTGTCACTGCCCTGCGTCTGTCACACTGGCAGCAAGGAAGGCTGCAGCCACTGCTCGTACAAACGTGGTACGGAGGTCAGGATCCACGCAGGTTTGCGACCACACTCGGGGCGAGCACCCATGTGGGACGTGCATGCAAAGCCTTGTAAACCCAGGGCTGCCGCTGCAGATCTCACACAGCAAGTTAACGATGCGCTGCAATGACTCCCAACACTCGGAAAACACCAACACGCTTCCAGAACGAGAACCACTACCATAGATATGCAAAAAGCCTGACTGGAACTCAGCAGCAGGGAGAAAAAGGTTCAGGGATTGGGAAGTTTGGTGGGAGAAAGGGATCATTTAAGCGTCAACTGACAGACATTTAAGACAGTCAAGTTAATGAACACAGAAGCTATGAGTGACAGCTGTGACATTCACCATCCTTCAGACGCGCATCTACACACGAAGCCACGTTTACACGTGAAAAATCACGCTAACTGACCAGACGTCAAACAGCCTGCCCACTCCACAAACCAGCTGGTATCACAAGCAGTTGTCTTACCAGGGAAAAAAGGTCGCCGTCATCACCACGCATTGTCGGGAAGTGCGGCGGAGCTGTTAGAACAAGAGGCTGATAACACTCGTGGTGTGTATTTAACTCACTGACCCTCTCCACTTTATCTAAACACCCTCCAAGTACATCCATCTTCTAACGCAGACAAGCCTGAAGCGGTCAGAGCAATTTCCCACTCAAAACAAGGATTCAGAGTGTTTAATATATTAAAAGAGAAGAATCAAGTTTGACCTGAGAGCAGATTTACATTTCAGAGGAGCAAATGTATGCACCGGGAAAGCACAAGCTCTCCCTGTCAGCAGGTCTCTGCCACTCAGCTCCATGTGCAACAGCAGAGTTCCCATAAGGTTATGCGAAAGGAAAAATGGATCAAATTTGGCCAGAAATGGGCAAGTCATATCCTTCTAAATAGTCAGGCTGCACAGTGACAGTGTCACTCGGCACTGGACCCAAATCTCCTACCCCAATATAAACCAGTTGCTCAGGGAACAGCAGCATTTCCAGCAGAGAAGCTGAAACGGCAAAAAGCTGCAACTCAAGAAACACACCAGCAAGTGGCTTCCTTGGGAGATGCCAAAAAAAGGGGAGGAGAAAAAAAACTAACAAAGGTCTAAGAGCTTCAAAAACAGAGCAAACTACATAGCATGGTACTTCAAATGCTAAAGCAAATGCCTGTGCCCTCCACCTGCTCGTGCAGCCCCCAGCACGGCAGAGCTGACCCCCACGCCCCACCAGGCACCCCCGAGCTGAAGGGCAGCAGAGGAGCATCACTGCCAGCGGGGACAATTCCTGAGGAAGGGCGAGCGTGCAGGGAGCAAGAGCAGGGAGAGGACACCTTGCCGAACACCCGGCTGCACATCTGCCCCAGTGAATTAACCCAGCAGCTCTCCTCACCGCAGGAACCTACACACGTCCTGGCCGCAGCATCAGCAGTCTCTGCTAGCACCCTGACCCGGAGTCCTCCTCCAAATGCATAACGTTTTCCCAGTTACACCAGTGTGAAGCTACCGACGGCAACCAGCAGCATCCACAGCCCCGGAGCCTGCAGCAGTCGGATCCCCTGGGGACATACCACCACTGGGCAGCAGCCAGCCCTGGAGCACCCGCTCCAGGCAGCCTCCTCTCCTCTGCTCTCCCAGCCCACCGGCCCCTGCTGCTCCTTGCCTCGGGGCTCCCCCAGCCCCCTCCAGCACAGCCTCCTCGCACCCCTGGCCCCACGGGCAGCACCAAACCCTCAAGGCTCCCCCAGCCCACCCTCACACCCCACTGTAACGCCTGAACCCATCCCCTCGGCCCCCGGTTCCCATCCAACACATCTCCTCCATGGCACTGCCGCCCTCCGTCCTTCCGCACCCCACAGCCGTGTCCCCCAGGGCTCCAGCCCACAGCACCGAGCCCCAGGGACACCCAACATCCCCTCATCCGCAGCCCCTCACCGACAAGCTCCACCCCAAGAGCAGACCCAAACCCCTCCAGCTGTCTCCTTGCCCTCCCACCCCTCAATTCCCCCTGCCCCTATCGAAGCAACCCCGTAACTCCACGCTCCTACGAACACCCCAAAAGCCCACTCCTCCTACCTCACCCACAGCCCTACAGCTCCCCGCATGCCCTCCACACACCCCCCAGTCCTATTGGATGGCCCTACAGAGCCCCCAGCCCCACGCACGCCACCCCCTACCCCGAATCTCCCCAGGCCACACACCCCCCTCCCAGCTCCACAGCCCTGCAGCACCCCATTCCCGGACCCCCCAGACCCCGCGCTCTCCCTCAGCCCCCTCCCTCCTCAGCCCTGAGCCCCGCTTCCCGCCAAGGCCCTCAGCCCCCTCAGGCCGCGCTCACCTGAGGAGACTGGACAGCGGGTGCCCCACACCGCCGCTCCCGCCGCCTCCTCCACCTCCTCCGCCTCCCCCCGCGGAGCCGCCGCCTCCTCCACTTCCCCCGGAGCCACCGAAACCGGAGCTGAGGCGTTTCCCCGATAACAGCTTCTCCACGGCGGGCAGGTTCCCGGTACGGGCGGCCTCCAGCAGCTCCTGCTCCTTCCCCATGGCCCGGCCGGGCCGCCGCCGCCCGCCGCCACCTCCTCCCCGCAAACCACGCCCCCCGAGTGGCCTTCCGGGGCGGGGCCTGAGGGGGGAGGTGGTGTTCGAGGGGGGCGGGGCCTGCGGGGGGCGGGCGGGGCCTGTAGACCCGCCCGCCCCCCCGCAGGCCCCGCCCCCCTGCAGGGTTATTCCATTAATAAACCCTTTACTCCGTCTCATTTTTGGGCTCATTTTAGTTAATTTTATTCATTGAGGGCATAAATAATATAGAAGCAGGATTCCAGCAGGTGCTGCAGGGTGAAAAGAGCGGGTTTTGGTCAATTCCCATCTCCTGGGTTCCTACTGCACCGGAGGAGCCCGGTGTCAAACACGCCAAAATGCCTGGGGTGCATCAAGGAGTGTGGCCAGCAGGTCGAGGGAGGTTCTCCTCCCCCTCTGCTCTGCCCTGGTGAGGCCCCATCTGCAGTGCTGTGTCCAGTTCTGGGCTCCCCAGTTCAAGAAAGATGAGGAGCTACTGGAGAGAGTCCAGTGGAGGGCTGCGAGGATGAGGAGGGGACTGGAGCATCTCTCCTACAAGGAGAGGCTGAGGCAGCTGGGCTTGTTCAGCCTGGAGAAGAGAAGGCTGAGAGGGGACCTTAGAAATGCCGATAAATATCTTTAGGGTGGGTGTCAGGAGGATGGGGCCAGACTCTTTCCAGTGGTGCCCAGTGACAGGACAAGGCGCAACGGGCACAAACTGAAGCAGAGGAAGCTCCAGCTGAAGATGAGGAAGAACTTCTTCCCTCTGAGGGTGACGGAGCCCTGGCCCAGGCTGCCCAGGGAGGCTGTGGAGTCTCCTTCTCTGGAGATATTCCAGCCCCGCCTGGACGCGGTGCTGTGCAGCCTGCTCTGGGTGACCCTGCTTGGGCAGGGGGTTGGGCTGGGTGACCCACAGAGGTCCCTGACAACCCCCGCCATGCTGGGACTCTGTGACTGGCAATGCCTCGAGGGGGTCTGCGTCAGCCCACGGAGCTGCGGGCTCCCGAGCGGCCCCCCAGCAACTCGTCTCCTCTAACACCCATTTTTTTCTGTTTCTGCACAAACATCCGGCCCCCGCTCCCCGCTGAAGCCCCCCGCACGGCTCCCCGCAGGGCCCCCCCTCGCCCCAGACCCTCACCACCCCCTCACCCCAGCACCAGCACCAGCCCTTCCAACCCCAGTGTCCCCCCCCCAGTTCCCCCAGTGCCTACAGTGCCCCGGTTCCCCCAGTTCGCTCAGTTCCACTCAGCCCACTTCCCACCCCAGTTCCCCCACCCCGGTTCCTCCAGTTTCCCCAGTTCCCACCCCTGGTTCTCCCAGTTCCCACAGCTCCCCCCAGCCCATTTCCCAGCCCAGTTCCCCAGTTCCCCCAGCGCCCCCATCCCAGTCCCACCAGCCCTTCCCACCCCAGTTCCCCCACCCTAGTTCCTCCAGTTCCCCCAGTTCCCACCTCCATTCCCACAGTTCCCCCAGTTCCCCCCAGCCCATTTCCCAGTCCATTTCCCACCCCAGTTCCCCCGTCCCAGTTTCCCCAGTCCCCCCAGTCCAGTTCCCACCCCAGTTCTCCCAGTGCCCCCGGCCCTTCCCACCCCAGTTCCTCCAGTTCCCTCCGTCCCCACCCCCGTTCCCACCGTCCCCCCAGCCCGTTTCCCAGCCCAGTTCCCCCAGCCCGGCCCCGCGCCTCACCCTCCGCCGCAGGCCCGTTGCCCTGGCGACAGGCCCCGCCCCCCCGCCACCGGCACGGCGCGGCCCCTCGCGGCAGCCGTAGCGTTGCGTCATCAGGAGGCGCCGGCGCTGCGCGGGGGGCGATGGCGGATCCCGGCGACGCGGGCCGGGAGGAGCTGGGGGCCGCCGCCCAGGAGCCGCCGCCCGCCGCCTCGTCCCCCCCGGGGGATGGAGCGGCGGCGGGGGAGGAGGCGGCGGGCGCGGGGGTGGCGGGCGAGGCGGGAGAAGCTGGCGGGGGCGGCGAGGTCAAGGTGGAGGCGGCGGACGGGGAGGTGAGGCCGGGCCGGGCCCGCTGGGGGGGGCGTGGGGGGAGCGGGGCCGCCGGGCCGAGCCGAGCGCTGCGCTCTCGCCCAGGTGAGGAGCGCGGAGGGGGAGGCGGCGGACGGGGAGGAGCCGGGCCTGCAGCCGTGCGCGGCCAAGAAGGTGAAGCTGGAGCTGAAGGAGCGGAAGGAGAAGAAGCACAAAGTGGACGAGGACGAGATCCAGAAGATGCAGTGAGGGCCGGGGCGGGGGGGGCAGCCGGGGGGGTCAGCCCGGGGGGGCACCGCGGCCCAGCGCGGGGGCGGCGGGGGGCGTGGTTACCGCTGGAAGCTCCGCAGTCAGCGTCTGATCGGTTTACGAGGCCGCGGTGAGCGATGTCGGCGGCTCCGTCCCCGCAGCCCGGCCGCTTTCCGTCCCGAACCTCGGCACCACCGTTCCCTTCCCGGCTCCGTTCGCTGCCGCAGGGTGGTAGAAAGGGCTTCGCGGGGAGGTTGCGGTGGCCTGACGAGCTTCAGACTTTAATTTTTGCTGTAGAAATCAATTCTCTCTGCTGCAGAATACTGGTCTCTTCCTTTTCTGAAGAACAGCTGAACCGTTACGAGATGTATCGCCGGTCCGCTTTCCCCAAAGCCGCGATCAAACGGGTGCGACTTCGGTAACGCTTCGCCGCGGCAGGAGTCGGAGCGGGCTGAGCCTTACTGAGCCCGGCTGCGGTCACGGCCCGGCCCTGCCCGGCGGGAGCTGGCTCTGTGGCTCGCGCAGGCCGTGGGTGCTTCCCTCCAGCTGCTCATGTCCCCCGTGGCTGGGACCGCTGACCTCAGATCAGCTTATCCCATTACGGTCCTGCTCCATGCCCGGCTTATGCAGTTTAAATAGGAGCTCCTCTTAAGTAAGGGTGGTCTGGGGGGCTGTGAGGCAGCGGGGAAATGGGATTGCTGGTACAGGGTCTGCAACTGAATGAGGGTGAGCTAAAATCTTGACAGCCAGTGTGCACCCAAAGCTGTAGGACCCAATTCTAAAGCTCCGTTACTGCTGTTCTGCACGTTTCAGTCACCTGGGTTGACACTTGACAGGCTCAAACTGCTAAATACGGGTTAAAGTGTTTCGTGTTGCTGTGTGTGCATCGCCAGGCTGACTGTCCGTGTCTCCTGTGCAGCTGATCCAGTCCATCACCGGCACCTCTGTCTCTCAGAACGTCGTCATCGCCATGTCCGGCATTTCCAAGGTCTTCGTTGGGGAAGTGGTGGAGGAAGGTGAGTGGCAAATGTTGAGTAAAAAGTGAAGAACGGGGTAAGTTCACTGCTTGCGGCAGAGCAGAAGGACGTGGAACGAGAGTGGATGCTCAGTGCTCCCTGTCTCGGGGGCCCTCTGACCTTCAGCCGAACACTGCAGCTCGGGGTGAGGCCGGGGAGGGCCGGGGCATGGTGCTGCCCATTGTCCCTGCTGAGCCCGTCGGTGTCACTGCCCACCAGCCAGCAGAGCTTGGCTTTATCCTCTCCAAGGACAGCAGGGATGGTCCTGCTTTGCGGACAGGCTGCAGCAGGGCAGGAAGGATCTTTAGCTCATCCTGCTGTGGACACTTCAGCTCAGAGGAAAATGAGTTGTTTAAGCTGCTTAACCCTAAGATTCTTCCTCTATGGGATGACCCGAGATCTCCCGGGGACACGGGGCGGGAGGCTGACCCTTCGCCGCTGGGGCTGGAGGAGGGGTGGTGCAGCCTTTGATGCCATCCAGTTCGTACAGACTTGGCACACAAAACATGGTCTATATGTGCCGGGATCCCCATTACTGGGGTGATGCAGCTCTGCCGCTGCGGTCTCTGCAGCGCTGTGCGTTGCCTGAGGTGGTGTGGATAGGCAGCTTCACTGCTGTTGTTAATTGCCTCCTGTTAATTGCTTTATGTCCTTGGCAGGAGGCGTGAATGATACTTAGTGTAAGTGATAGAGAAAAAACTGGCCCCCAAGTCCTCTGGAGGCTGCACCTCCCTGTCACTGCCGTACGCAGCAACCCCAAAGCGCACTGCCCAAGCCAGGGGTGGCTTTAGAGTAGAAGGTTCACGAGTGTAAGTTCTTGTGTGATTCAAAGCAGCGCAGTCCGCTGTAGCTGGAGTGGTTTACAAAGCAGTTTATTCTGGTCTGGTATCGATGCCCCTAGGACTGACTTTTCTTTCAGACAAAGCAGTTTCATGTATTAACAAAATGTGAGCTGAAACCCTACGCAGAAGTGTTACCTGTTGCTTTTAAAATGAAAGCTCAGACAGTAGGAGCCTGGCTCAGCTTAGCTGTCCTGCTCATGGGAACTCCTGAATTTTTTTTGTTTAGCGCTGGACGTGTGTGAGAAGTGGGGGGAGCTGCCGCCTCTGCAGCCCAAACACATGCGAGAGGCGGTCAGGAGGCTGAAGTCACGAGGACAGATCCCCAATTCCAAATACAAAAAGATCATCTTCCACTGACGTGTCCGAAGAGCAGCGGGAGAAGACAGAAGTTAAAGCAAGCTTCCTGTGGCGAACCTCACAAGAGCTACAGCAGAGCTACGAGACAGAAGCTCCCTCAGGAGTGTTCTGATGGACTTAAGTGACTGCAGGGAGGCCTCCTGCCGTCACTGCTGCAGCTGGCATCGCCATCCCAGAAGCTGGCAGGAGCCAAAGCCCTGCCAACAGGCAGCCAACATCCCAGAAGCTGGCAGGAGCCAAAGCCCTGACCTGGAGCTTTGGGCTCCTCTGCTTCAACACAGCAGGGACAGCAATGTTGAGGGTCTGCAGTGACCTTACCCCCAGGATCATGTGTTCTGCTGGCACAGATGGAGCGGTGTCCATGTACAGCAGTGTCTCACTTTTTTTGTACATTAAACTTGTTATTGTATTCTTAGTCTTGCTGGGAAATACCAGTTGTGTAAGGGTGTCTGTGTGATTCAGAGTAGGGGCAGTGCAACACGATGATGTGTCTCAACAAACCCTGACGTGTTCCTGGAGCTGTGCCTTGCCTCAGGCGGGTACTGTTCCATTAGCATAAGCAAGCTGACGCTTCTGAAGTCATCACTTGGCCGTTCTTCCCAAAGCTGGTTTTATAGAGCTGTCTAGAAAACTACAGTGAGGAAGGTGAAGGAGGAGGAGAAGGGAGGGAAAAGAAAGCACGAGCCTGGAAGGAGGTTAACAAGTTTAATTTCTTTTTATGGTTCATAGAACCAATAAATGCATGAGTGGAAATACACTGCAACAAAGTTCCAATACTGCTTAAAATTCAGTTCAAGTTCAGACTTGCACATTACCCACCTGTACATACAGTAATCCCCTGTGAGCACGCTGCTTGTAACTAAATGTAAAAGATGCTGAGGCCATGTGCTCTTCCTAGGGTAACTGTAGTGTAGTTACACAAAGGATTAAGTTGGCTCTCATCATAACATAGAAAGAGTCCTTAAAAGGCTCTAAAAAGTAAACTTTGCTAATCATCATCAGTGGAGAGGGGGGGAGTTTTTGTCCTCCCACACATATGCCTTGTACAAAGGAAGTGGATTTTGTTTTACAGTACTTAAAACAATGGAAGTGCTTTAACTCTTAAACAAAACCAGTAGACTTAAGTTGCTGGAGCAAGAAGTTTGCTGTAAACAACCTGACCCCAGCTCTGTTCAGTCTGCACACGTGGGAGGGAGCGGTAAGGAGCTGTGTGACACAGCAAGTAGGCACCACCTCCGAGAAAAACCTGTGCACCCTACTCATTGCCCAAGCTGGCTGAAGGTGAAGCTGGACACCTACTCCAACAGAGTCATGAGCATTTGAGAGAAAAGAGAAACCTCCCCTTTTCAAGCAATTAGTGAATAAAAAGTAAGGATACCATTGCATTCCACCTAAGGCAAGCATTCTCGTAGGTCTTGCTTCACGCAGGAAGAGGGAGCAAGCACAGCAGCGCAAAGGTTTGACTACAAGTTCAGCTCCTGCTGACGCGGGCTTTGCGCAGGCCGTAATGGTACTTACAGTGAGCTGTTCGCACACAGGTTTGTGTCACAGCAAGTCTAGGGACGCAGCTGCTTTGTTACCTTCTTTCTCTCGTGCTGTGAGAGCTACTCGCAGCACGAGTCTTACCACAGAAGATCACTTGCCATTTGGAACCCCTGGTCTTTTACTTCTGAATTCTACGCACGAGGCAGTATTGGTGAAGGAGATGCTCGCTGATGCTGAACAAGTTAAAGTGCATTTTCCTCTTGTGAACAGGCCTGACGGGCTGCTCTAGTGCATTCTCCATCACAGGCAGCACCACAAATCTGTCCTGGCAAAGGCTGCGAGGAGCAGGGGATGGGGCACGGAACGTGCTCCAGAGAGAACAGCCTGGCTGTAACAGGAGCAAGGAGCAGTGATGCTCTCCCGCAGAGGAGGGGAAGCAGCTGGCAGGAGTCACAGCACCCAGACATCAGAGCTAGCCCAGGCGAAGTGGCTGGGGAGCACGAAGCCTCCCGCAGCTCAGTTCCCGCGCTTCTGCCAAAGCCAAGTACTCCTCCTTTCAATTCACTGCTGGCTGCCTGCTTCCCGAGGTTCTGGAAGGAAGGGTCAGGCTCTCGCTGTCGTGTCTGGTTGTAGGCACTGGTCAGTCGGAGCTTGGCAGGAATCCTGGAGCCCAGCAGCACAGCCTGCCCCAGCGCTGCCAGCTCAAACCTAGTGAACGAGGACTGATTCCAATAAATGCTACTCGAAGCTACCTTCAGTCTAATGGAGCCAAACAAGGAATTAAGATGATGATCTGAAGAGTGACAGTGGTTTTAATCACCATCCCTCTCTTACATACCCTCTTTTTTCAAAGTGAAAGCTAACAACCACCAGGAATTCACTCCTGGCTCTCCACAAACCACAGACAGCAGTGCCTCCACATCTACAGCCGAGCGCTGTAAATACGTCCCTGTTTCCCCTCGAGCTACAGGAGAACTAAAATGATCTTGGGAGTGCCTGTTCAGGGGAAGTGTTCATCAGCTCCGGAGCTGGGCAAAGGGACAAGTGCATAAGAGCACAGTAGGAAAAACAAACTTAATTCCCTGGTTACTTGCTTTCTTTTGTGTAGTTTCCAGGCCTCAACTCATCATGGCTTGTAAATCAGAGGCTGCTCCTTGCATAGTGAGCAGGATCAAAATCGTGTATTACTTTAGCTAAACTAATTCCAGTGGAGTAATGCTTACATAGGAAAAAAACCCAGAAAAATCCATTAGAGTTTTGGAAAACACCTAACCTTTATAGACAAGGGAAGTTTTGTCTGATTAATAAAGGAGAATCACATACAATCTGTCACTCTTCCTAGCACTTAGTGTGTGGCATTCGCTACCTGATCTACATGCACTAACAAGCCTGTGCACCAGAAATGGTACGTTTACACAAACACAAAATGCATCTGGAAAAATCCGTATCAAAGTTTGAAATAAGACAAAATCTGACAAACTCTGCAGGCAGTAAAGGTGCTGTGTATAGCAGGGGAGGGCACGGGTGTTCACCCATAGCACAGAAGGGCTGAAAGTCACACCCTTCTGCATCGGAACAGAGCAAGTGCTGCTCCAGAACAGCTTCTGCTGTCACAGCGGCCCCTCACCCCTGCTCCCTTCAGCACATCCACCAGGCATCGCCCAGGCGAGCGGAGCCCAGAAACCACGTAGCAGTTCGCCTTCAGGAGCGAATCCGATTCTTGCAGTTCATGAATGACATTTCCTTCTTTACTTTTCAAAATTAGTATTTGCTTTGTATTGTACAAGGGCTTGCTTTCTTCCCCTCCACACCTGTAGAGGCTATTTCTTTACAAATTAAGTCAGTCGCTGACCACGGAGACTTCTCCCTCTTCAGGAAGCAGCTCCAGAAAAGGTGAGAACGCAAACCATGCTCAACCCAACAGCTACTGTTTCACCTCCACCCCACAGTGAGCAGTTAAAGGCGTCAGCCTCCACCGACGGGGCCTGGTCAGCACCCTTCTCCCCACGCACATACCAACATCCCCACTAGCAGACATTTGAGACCAGGCAAGAGCTCAGTGCTAAGAAAACACACGACCATGTAGGAAAGCAGGCAGCTACTTCCTTGTGCAGCCAGTACTGCTCTCCCGCTCTGCACTGGTGAAACTCACATACATACAATGGTTTGAGGACAGCATGCACCCCAAAGAAAATGCATAGGTGATCTCATTCCATGGCTTAATCGACTTCCTTCATCCCCGTTCTTTGAAAGTGAAATTAAAGTTTAAACAGTGCCTTGTAAAGAAATAAATTATTGATGCAGAAACGCAAAGGAATTAAGGCCAAACATTGGGGGATTAAGTGAGAACGAACTAGACTAAGTCTAATATAATACCAATTCTGTCTTGACACAATGAATTACTGGTGGAAAAAGAAACCTGAAGGAATTTCTTCACTGTCCTGGCCCTGCTCTTGAGGGAATAGTGAGCTGTAGCCTCCTTACTCCACAGGGGGGAAATCCCTTCTGCATCTCCCACACCCACCCACCCTCCTACGTTTCTGTTTTTTGTGTGATAGCACCCGTGCTTTCACATCACAGCTCTGAACAATGTTTTCTGCCATGCCTATTCTCTGTCACTCCAGATGTGGTGAAGTAACTACACTCTTTTCTGCGTTCTTTGGCGTGCATGATTGGGCAAGAACACAACAGGGAAGGCTGAAAGAAGCAGAAACCCCAACACAGACCATCTCTCGATGCTACCATGAAAGGTGAAGGCTGAAAGCACACTGTCACTGCCACCCACGGATGAAGAGATACGGGGCATCACCCCCAGGTTCTGACCTTTCGTTTGTAGGCTGCCTGCTGCCTGCCCTGGTTCAGTGACAGAGGCAGCATCGTACTGCCAGGACAGAGGAAAGTGGCTGCAAACAGAAAACTCCTCCTCGTTCCTTCCCTGTTGCTCAGCCAGGTCCTCCTTCCTTTCTCCCTCTTTCAAGTTCGTTTTGCAATCACAGTTGGTTTCCATTCTTTGGGGCGATCGGTCTCCAGGAGGGTGACCTGTTTAGCAGCAATATAATCAAACTAGCCGCCTTAGTGCTGGTGGTGGCCTCCGCTCCTGAGCAGCTGCAGCCTGTGCCTTCACTGTCAAAGCTGGAAGAGGGGATTGTATTTCCTAATTTCCTGCAGAAGGCGAGCCTTGTCCATGTTGGCTTCTGCAAGGGCTATTTTCATGGTCTGAAGCTCTCTTTGCAACTCTGGCACTTCCTTTAACTGCAAGAGACAGAGGGGGCGGGGGGGGGGAAATAAACCAGGAGTTTCCAAAGGTAAGCAGCAGGGCAGATCTGACTACACTGATCTGCTCAAAGAGCAAAACCAAAGCAGGAGCCTTTGAGATGAATTACACTGTGTGACACAACCACACAAAGCTCGCTGACAGCCTGACCCAGTTTGATCTGCAGGAGTAAGTACTTGCCAGTTGGAGCCTGCTCACTTCCATACCTGTCACTAGAGCCAGCTCAGGCTGCCGGTGATGGCTGTCTAACAACTGTTTTCTCCCAAGACTTCCCTTCACATTTTTAGCCATAGGAACAAGACTTGCAGTGGGCAAGGTTTTGTCCTGCCAAGCAGCTAGGTGATTCTGGCTGAAGACAACTACACAAAGCAAGCATGGAAAAAAAAAACAACCCACCAAAAAACTGGGCTCTGATCCACATTCTTCTTTTATAAGGGCTCCTGATACACCTCTAAAGCTTTGTTAAAATTGAAATGATAGCTGGAGCAAGCAGATGCCTGGCATTCCTTGTCTCCATGAACAAAGTTAATTCTGTCCTCAAGCACTGCCAGTGAGATCCCACTGCAGTTTCATGGCACAGGACAGTTTTATCTTTGGGCTGTCAGAAATATTTTTACTCAAGAATTTAGCCATTGCATTTGTTCCTAATGGGTCCAATAACATCAGAAAACAAACTGCAGTGACTGTGATGCTTATGTGCTCCAGTTCTGGGCAGGGCCCTGTTTCACAAGCTGCTATGAATGGGAAGAAGAGAAAGTCTCTGCATTAAACAGAACAGAGGCAGCGGAGGAATGAAGCGATGTGCCACCAACTAACAAACCGAATCCAAAGTCCCAGTCCAGTTCTGTATCTGGTCAGCCCCATTGCTCCCTTAATATATATTTTCCCATAACAAGTGATCAATTTACCAAGTAGACATGGCATCAAACTGGAACTATAATTAATGAACACTACATGTTTAAAAATAAAACAGTCATCTGAATTCCAGATATACGGATCAAAATGGAACGAAGGCTTACTCTACTCTGACAAAACATCTCTTTCTTTGTGGGAACCTCCTGATTCCTGTTTTTCTAACAAGGAACAAGACACAGTGGGAAGATGGAGCCAATCAGGAGAAAAAAAAAAAGGGTTTGTGAAAGGGAACAAGAGGGTTTATGCTGGACAAGGTATCCTTAATTGTCAGAATGCCTGTAAAAGGAGCTACAGGCTGCTTCTGTGCACAAAAAGCGTGTGTGTTTTGGTCCCTATCTGCAACACACCACACCTACCAGTAACTGCAAACACATGAAGACAAAAGACTTCATTTTCCAGCCTACTGCCAGCTACCTAGCTGTCCCGACAGCAGCAGGCAGCAGTGACTCACCTGCAGTCCACGTGTTCCTGCTGCTGGGGCTGCTGAGACACACTGGGCTGGAGCCTTCTGCTCCTGAAGAATTGACACAGGTTTTTCCTGTTTCGGCGAGCCCTCCCCTTGCAGAGCTGGAAAGAAGCATAGAAAACATTCAGGTGTGGACATTTATAGAACAGGGTTCTCCAGATGAAAAGAGTAACTTTAACTCTTTTTGCTTTTTTTCCTCTCTCCCCCCCTCTCTTTTTAAACAGGAAAAAGTCTCATTCCCATTTTAAAATGGAGAAACTCAAGCAAGGGAAGAAGCAGTAATCTGTCCTGACAGTATGAGCTCAAGTAAACATCAGGCATGAATTCAAGCTGGTAGTTCGTTGTTTCAGGTACTGTTCTGCCGGAGGTATCAAATTTGCTTTCCAAACAAAACAACAAAAGCAGCAAGAACGAGAGAGGCATCCAGAGGTTAACATAGCAGAGCAGCCAAAGAACCTGGGTGCTTACACTGAAGACAGAAGATTGTCTGCCCATTCTGGCAGAAGAGGCTGCAGAGAATGAAGGTAGGGACTGCTCACACACCAGAGCCCATCCATCCCAGCAACAACCCTCCCGTTTCAGTTCCAGCCTCCAGCACCAGGCGCAGCGGAGTACTCCACCTCCAGCACAGCCTGGGGGTGCTGAGAGAGAATAAAATAAACATTTCCCCCATGTTGCTGACCTGACAGATAGAACACCCCATCATCTCTGCGCTTCACAACGATGTGATCTACTGCCAAGGTGATAGGAACAGGGCCAGGGGAAGTAGGGTATACCCGGGGGCTGTCATCCTGGAAAAAAAAACACAAAAACAAAGCAGAGATTAACTGCTGTGACAGCTCTGGCAACTCTGCAAAGGATTCCCCTAGTCCCCAGCCTTCACGGGAGTAGCATTACTGATTGGCAGCACTGCCAGAGCTCACCAGGGTCACCTACCATATGGAAAAGCCTGGCAAGGCTGCATGCGAGTCTTAATCTGTGTAGAAAGCATTCCTATAGATCAGAACAACGTTCTGTCACATCCATAATAAAGGCTGAGGAGATGCCTACGACTGTCTCCCTGAAGGCCACTCTCTCAGTTATCCTGCAAATTCCCAATTCAAACCCCTAAGCCAATATTCCTTTGCCAAAAAAAAAAAAAAAAAAAAAGCCAATATCCCTTAGTCTGGAGATTTTCAGTGTTGCTCTGCAGCAACACTGGTTCCCGCCTGTCAGTGGAGCCAAAGCATTAGTTTCAAAAAGCCTTAATCAAGAACTGTCAGTGACCCCCTCCTAAATATCAACCAGCTCTTTCATAATGTTTTTCATTTGTAATTCTCTAAATGTTTACAGAAAAGGTCAAATGTTTCCCACTTCACATCAGCACTTGGAGGAACAGGTACTTATTTTTTTTTCCCCTGAGTCTGCAAAACAGGCCATCAACAAAGCTAGGGAGAGAATCGGGAGGTCAGGCTCCCATTTCTCCACAATCTGATCACTCAACAATTCCATTGTGCTACTCATTCATCCCTAAGGCAGTTTTCAGAGGCAAAATAAAACAGCATCAGGAAAACAGGACCTCTACAGAGGCCCAGAGCATCCTTCCCAGGCAGCACCTAGCAAGCGAGCTCTGCCCAGGCTGCCATCCTGGGGGAAATCTCTGGTTCCCCACACACTCACCTTCAATGTGATTCTGGCATCCACAACTTCTATCTCCATGGGGATCACCTCTGGAATTATTTCATCCTCAAGAAAGGGGCCGAGGTTGGTAAGGAAGGACATGCAGAGCTCTGCTGTGTAACTGTGGACCAGCATGTGAAGGAAGCCATTCTGGACAGCAAGTGGTGAATGCACAGCAGCTTTAGGGCCTACTTCAAGGCGCAAGCACACTTCTGGTTGGGTCTTACTCGCTTCAGGGACTGAAGGCTTCTCTGTGCCCGGATCTCCTAGAGCTATAGCAGAAAGGTCTCATTGCAGAAGATGGCATCAGTAATGAGATATAAACTCAAAATAGGTATCTTCAAAAGCCCTTTACTGTCCAGATGCAGAATGGAATCACGTTCACGACGACAGCAGTCTGGAATCCTCCTTCACGTGAAATGAATCCAAATTTCAAACGACTAAGAGTCCACAGCACAGGAACTAACACCAGGGCTGGCCCATTTAAGCCTCCTGATGCCCCCCTCCCTCTCACCATCTCAGCACACTTTAAAACTACCCTTGGTTTTGCACATACACGAATTGACCACACACTCACCAGAGCCCACCAGCCTCCCCACTCTCCTCACGGTCACCGAACCTTGCATGCCACTTTGCCCCCTCGTGGGCACAGACAGTACTGCTCAAGTGGGAGCAACGCTCCAAGGACCGCTCGGGCTTTCACCTCAATGTTTGGGCTGTAGTTGCTTTTGGTTTCGTATTTTTTTGGAGTTGGGTTTTTTGTTTGTTTGCTTGTTTTTTACATTCGAATTCAGCCCTGGGGAAGTACCCTAGCCCAGAAGCATTATTCTCAGGCACAAATAACTCCAGGGTTTTCCTAGATAGCTCTATTCACTCTTTTAATTAAATTTCATGCATCCTAGCAGCAATTAAAAAAATCCCAGTCAATGATCACTAGGCACTATAGAGCTTAACTGCATAGGCATTTTGGAAACATCTTTCAAATATCAGATTTGAACCACTGGCAAAAAGATTCTTAGCATCCACCTTTCCTCACAAACAAGTCGTATTCAACCCTGAATACACTAAATGTTAACACTGAAGGACCGGTTAAAATGGAATATTCCCTGAGGGTGGCCACTATAAAAGCCAGTTATAAAAGTGCAGCTATAAAAGCAGCAGACTCCAGGAGCCGGTCTCTCACCCAGATAGCCACGTAGATACTGCCACATTCCAACGTTGTTCAGCTGCTCTGGAACCACGTTCATTACTTGTAAAGCAACAGACAAATCATCACCTCGTGCCTCTATTCCACAGTTCACCTCATTCATCTTCAACACAAGGACAGACACCTGAAACAGCAAACAAAAAGCTCACTTATTAAAACAAACACCACCGCACTTCCAGATTCACTTAGAGACAATGTGAGAGTGAAAAGGAACAGAACTCTGACCAGCTGAAGGCTGGGGTCTTCACTCTGCGAAGTCGAGCTGTTTATTTCAGGAGACACTCCACCCTCATCCTCTGCCATCAGGCTTGCTCTGCTGCCTGTGTCACTGTGGACATGAAGAAGATGCCCTGGGGGAAGAGGGTCCAGGCTGGGTTCTGAAATGAAAGTGACAACTTTCTATTCTTCTTCTTCTGGTTTTAAGAAATCTTGATCTCAGTATCAGCCTATACCACCCCCTAGGGAACTCTCTCCAGCTCCTCAGATGAATTTAAAGCAATACAGAGCCGAAGTGAAAAACATCAACCGAAATGCTCAGTGTACCCTATCTCCAACCAGCCCTTACTAAACCCTTCCTAAATGTTGTGTACCGTCCACCCACCTGCACACATTTACAGCCCTTGCTGTAATGGCCAAATGCCTTAGAACACCATTGTGATGTGCAACGGTCACCCTCCCCACTCATTTATACTCCTTATCTCAAGCAACAGGCACCTATAAAAGCAGAAAGAGCCATTGTGGGCAAACTGCTCATGACCTTCAGAAAGAAGAAGTGGCACAAGTGAATTCCATATGAACACAGCATGACTTAGGTGCCCATGGCTGAAAACTGTTCGCTGGTTTTCACCCCATCGGGGAAATTAGAGTGTGGAAGAGGATAAAGCCAAGCGCTTCTTACCAGAGTCCGTGAGCATCACAAAGCCGTCGCTGCCATCGCTGTCCACAGACAACCCATCCTCAGGGCCACTGCCATCCACAGACGTGGTGTCAAAGGAGTGCTGGGATGCTGTCCTCTTCATGGAGAAGAAACGCATTCGGCTGCTGCCACCCCCGCCCGGAGTCACTGCTCCCTCTTCTGCTTTGGGCACAGAATCCCTACAAAAAAAAAAAAAGTGATAAAGGCAAACAGCCTAGCCTCCAGATTACACAGCTATTGGGCTGGACTCTGAACGCTTGCAACTCAGACTCCAGTGTACCCAGACCATCCCCCAGAGATGAAGATCTAACCTATGTCTAATTCAAATTATATGGAAAGAAAGGGAGCAGTCAGCCTACATTTCCCCCCTTCCCAGCAGCCTTGCTGCTGCTGTCATGAAGCATGGGAAGACGGCCCACTCACTTGGCTGGGGGAAGAGAGAGCATTTTCTGCATGGTGGAGGTCATCTTCTCCCGGCTCAGGCTCAGGGCATCTTTTGTTATAGACATGGCTTCTTTGGTGAGGTCCATAGTCACATGCAGAGCTTCCTTCGTGGCATCCTTTGTGATATGCAGTGCACTAGTCAACTCCACCTCGATGTTCTTCAAAGGGACGAGTTCTGCCTGGCCATTGAGAGTGATGTTTCCTCTCCCCAGGGGCTGCGTGTCTGAGGTTGGGCTAGAAGGGAGGGCAGGAGGGCTCTGAGGGTGGCTGCTGGTCTCTGCTGGTCTTTCTGCAACCAGGGCTTCCACAGCTTCATGTGCTTCCTCTATCAAACATTTCTCCTCTATGCTCTGACTATGTGGAACTGTACTCAGAGCTCCATCACTTGCAGATCTTGGGAGTCTCTCCAGCGGTACGCTGCTTACACTGGTACCCGTATTTTCAATCCCACTGTCCTCTGGGACCTCTGAGGTACTGCATACTTCCTTCTCTGAACCGGTCTCCGATTTCAGCTCCTTCTCTTCAGCCGCCAGTCCCTCCTTGCTGTCTGAAGGTGAGAGCTCAGATTCAATCAGGCTTGTTGTGTCTGAGCCAAGGGATCTGGGTTCCAAGATGGACCCCTGTGCAGGGTTCATGAGTAGGGCCACTTCAGCACTATGGAAGAGAACTCCTACACAAGCAGACACAGGTTCTAAAGGAGAGCCAGTTGCTTCCTGGGTATCTTGGGCCAACTGCTCCTGTAGTGTTTGCAGAACTTCTTTCATCCTGAGCAGCACCAAGTATTGGTAGTGGTTGAGCCGAACTTTGACATGAACAGATGAGGACACAAGCACATGGATATCAGCAGAGGCTTCCAGCTCTTTATCATCTACTCCATCATCAATTTCACATTCAGATTCTCCCAAGACATCCATTGTCTCTGGGGCCTTGTAGATGTTCTTCAGATCCTGGTCAGTCTTTGATCTTTGACAAACCCCATGTTCTTTGGAAAGGTTCTCATTTTTGGAGTGATTACTAAAGCTGGCAGAAGGCTTGATTTTCAACTCGGAGGTGGCCAGTTGCTGTCGTTTAGATATCTGAGCTTGCCCCCATCTCTTGGGAAGGCAGGCCCAAACAGAAAGGGGAAAAGGGTCAATAAAGCTAAGGGCTCTGCCTTTTGAGCTTTCAGCCCCCTCGAAGTCCAGGAAAAGCTCAGTGAAATTCATAGACCATAGATCCTCAGAAGCAGAGGTTTTGTGTAGTAACTGGGGAAAGCCTGTGTGCTTCTGAGGCCTATCATCCACCTCATACGCATGGCGCAAGAAAAGGGTGTGGAGGAGGCTGAAATTATCCTGAGACCTTGGGAACTTAGTGTAGCTGGAGTGGAAGAATTCTGAACTGGCAAATTTACGGAAGAGGCTCTGGAGGTCCTGACAGCTGCAGAAGGGAGCGTGGCGGGTGTTGGTGGCAGTCATCTCCGATGCGCAAACGCAGAGTGTCTGTGGACGATCTTGATGGTCAGTGACTTTCTTCTCCACGGGGATGTTAAGCTACATGGAGAAGAAAGACATTACAAGTTAAAGTGGTGAGGAGGGAAACTAACAGGGGCTTATCCTGACCATTTAAACAGAAGGTCAGCTGTGGAATATATAAAGAATTGAGAAGTCTTAGTCTCTACTAAAACCCCCAGAGGTGGACTAGACTCTCAATTTACCCCTCTATGAAGAATTAAATAAAATTTACAAATCAGGGAAGAGGAATCAGACATGAGGGAATTTAAACTGAGTTTTATTTCAGGTTCTTTTACCATTCATGGCTTATATAGCAGCCCAACTTACAACATTTGCTTTGATCTTTTTCTGCAAGGACTTACTACACTTTCAGGCCTTTAAGCCTCCTCATAAAACTGCTGACAAGGGTAGTCAATGACAAACACCATAGGACATCAGTGCAGCAGACATAGGTCCACTGGGAACAGTATGAGAGTCAAAGTGGTTTCCAAAGACCAGAAAACAACTTTTGACTACTTGAACCATCAATTTCTCCTTGAAACTCTTTTCATAAATACTGACTTGCTTATCTACTCTGGACTAGAATGCAAGCACTTGTTTTACTGCCCATAGATCAAAACAAAACTAACACAAGTGATAGACAGAAGAAAGTTAGAGACAGGCAAAGGTTTTTTTTCCATTCTGGACTCCAGCTATGTCCTGGTCTCATGCTCTTTCCACAAGCGGGAGGGAGAGAACACTGTAGATTGGGTAAGGAAGGAACTGAATGGTACCTTCAGCCGGAAGCCATCCAGTCGAACATCAACATGCTCATCATGCTTGCCTGAGTCCTCCAGCTTGTAGATGGCTTTGAACTGCTCCAAGCTGCGATAAAGATCCAGACAGAAGAGGTTTATCCAGAGCATGCTTGCTGTATCCAAGGTAAGCATCAGGCCATTCAGCTGTACATACAGGTTTGGGCATGGAACTAGAACAAAACAGAATCGACATAGATTAATAGTAGCAGAAAAGACATTTCAGGTGGTCTGCAGCTCAGTGTACAACCTGCCCTGACAATACCAATGTACAGGGCTTCAACACCCACTGGAAGACAGATGTCTTGATGAAAGGGAGAAACTGTGGTGTACCAGAGAAACGAGGTGTTCCAGGTCTCCCATCAACCCATCTGCAGAGCACCTAGAGCACCCTACAGTCCAACTCCAGTGCTAATCAATAAGGTAGCACCCCAAGAATTGGGCAGACACAGCAGCTCTCTCCATACTTTCCCGGATACGTTGTTTTGCAAGCATAACTTTGCCTCCACATTTTGCACCAGGCAAACTCTACCCCACTTTCCCACAGGCAAAAAAAAAACCCCAAAAACTAGAAAGGTAAACATCAGAAAACTAAATAAAAATGGACACCAAGAGAATACGTAACAGGGTTAACACACCGAAAGGATTAGGAGTTGACTGACTCTTTAATAAACTTATGAAAGAAGCTGCTAACCTTGGTGTATTACCTGGAAAGTCCTGATTGTCTGGGAAGTAATACTCTGTGAATTCGATATGGATTGCAGAGACCTGGTCAGGAAGTTTGAAGAATTTTCTACTACATGAAAGCAAGGTGGAGGGTTTCTTACTTTGCTGGCCAGCTGTAGAAACCTGAAAACACAACGGTAAGCAGTTGTGCAGAATTCAGATTTGGCACAACAAAGTGCCCCAGTAACCCCACAGTCTCCTGTATTCAATCCATCTCATTTACACATCAAACATACGCCGCTTTCAAGCAAAAACAGAACCTCTTTCTACCTGCTAATATTGCCAACTCCTCTCCTTTCAGAGGATTTAGTTCTTTACATCTCCTATCACTGTTAGTAAGAGCCATGACAACCAAAACTGGTTGATGTGAATAAACAGAACTCAAATCTATTACAGTTTTCTTCAAGATTAACAATACGCTGGTAAGTCCACTATAGTATCTGGGACTGATCACGCTCCTGCAGTGGTTACAGGGTGTAGGGATGTAGGGCCTGATTTTATCTAGTGATGCTTTCTGTCCTGCATGAGGGAAGACTTATTCCTCCTCTGTCAAATATTCATATCCTCATTAACTTCTCAAATGCATGAAATCTTTTACTCTGGGCCTGCCTAATGCTCGATGCAAGTTTAGATGTGAACAGACACAGAGTGCAGAAACCGCGGTTATGTACGCAGTTTCCTCTGAACGTGAACATTATCAGCAGTTCATACTCGGTTTGTAAGTTTTACATGCAACATAGTAACGACATTTGGCTTCTCTGTGCAGAGTTTTAATTGTCTTGATGACACAGGATTTGCAGGATTTATTTCAAGCGTATCAGATTAAATTTCTTTTTAAAAAATGTCATTAACATTTCCAGACACTGCTCAAACCCCTACCTGGTGAACATCCAAGTCATCCACTCGAACTACCACACAGCTGGATCGAAGCCGATTCCAGGGAGGGTGCCGGAGTCGCGGCAAACTTGTGGGAGGTACACGGCCTTTCTCCAAGGGACTTCTATGAGGACTCAATGAAGTATCTGCGGGGATGGAAAAGCAGAACCAGCAGGGTTTTACTCATCTCCTTTGCAGCGAACTTCACCACCAATACCAACATGTATGCACTTACAGAGCAGAATTAACAGCCCCAAAATTAGAAACAGATGGGCACAGCTAGGCAGGAAAAAAAAAAAAGCAACTTGGGACTTCTGAGGGAAAAACACCGTGAAAGATTAGTCTGCTCTGTAGCAAGAGAGCACATTCTTCAGCCAGGCTTTAAGTATTTAATTTACTCCTTAAATACTCACTTACGGAGAAACTCAATAAGCAAGCTAGGAAAGTGACCACTGTAGTCTGTCCATGCTTGCTGCAGTGTTATTTCAGTACAACAGCCACTTTCTTTTGCCATTATACTTATGATTGTTAGTGTGCTATGGATTTCTGCACCCACAAATCAGCCCGCTAAACTGGGGAGAGGTAACTAGGGATATTGCTGGACGGAGCAAAATTGTTAACGTCTCCTGCTTTACTAGGAGTTTTATCAAATACCATTACCTGGTTTCCTTTTGAAGGGGGAAAGTGGAGTCCTGGAAAATGCAGGGTCCATTTCTGCATAAAGCTTCTCAATCTTGCTTTGAAATTCACTGACCAACTTCTGTGCCCACTGTCCCCGCGTTTCCATTGCTTCGCTGTACCTCACCCAGTGCTTGCAGGCATCTCCTGCATGAAAGCAAATATCCTGGCTTTAAAAAAGAGGTTCCTGGATACACACAACCCTCCTGTGCCTCTCATGCATACGCAAACCTGTACAGCACTCCTCTTTCTTGATACCACATCTGGAATATGCAATATGCAGCATACTAAGTGCTTGTGAAACAAGTGCAGGCTTTCACACAACAGAGCTGGTCCTACCAGCGAGTCATTTATGTAGCCTTTCTTCCAGTCCTGCCTGAAGCCACGTATCATCACTGTTCTTCTAATTCTTTTTCACCCCCCTTCTCAAGGTGGGAGGCCATACACTCCCCTACCTGCCCTGTGGAAAGGATAATAGTCAAAAGCCATCCTCCTGAAGGTCAGCTGCATGGCACCTCCCAGCATCCCATGCTTCAAAGCGCCTGTGGAAAACAGAACAACAAAAATCACGATCAGCTCTGCAATCCAAGTCCTGACCCAGGACAATTCAGAACAACGTTGCTTTGATTGCCAGTGATTCATTGTCACTGTGGTGAGGCTATCACCTTTTAGAAAGCTGTAGCAAAATCCTGTCCTAGGGAAGGAAAATGGTAACTGAATGCAACAGCCCAACAGTTCTCAAATACCAAAATGCAAGATCCCATTGCTTCCCAGGCCCCATCAATTACACTTCCCACTACAACAACCAGCACTTGTGTTTCCAACATTTGCTGGCAGGGCCAGTGAAACTAAGACAACAAAACTGAGCTAAGATGTTGATAACAGCAGCTCAGGAGACAGTGATACACAGACCAACTAAAAAATATCTGAAATAGTGATGGAAGTGGGTAGGGGATTTTTTCTTTATTTTTAGGGAATAGGTGTAAAAGCAAACCGTACAACTTGGATCAGAGATGTCTGTGCACAAAGAGAGGGGTACATTTGCCTCAAATGAGAAAAAAGTATTTAGAAGCATACCTGAGTGGGGGGGGCTAGGACTAAAACAGACACTAGTTAGCAGAGCCTTGCTTGAAAAGAACATGGTAGGCAAGGGAATGGTGTATTAAAGCTGGCCAAGAATCCTTGTAGCTATGCTACTGTGAATGTCCTGAGCACTGTCAAAACACACATTTTCTCACCAAGTGGAATGATCACACTTTATTCCCATTGCTCCATGACAGATTGTTCCTAGAGCACATCCTCTATGACTTCAACTAGGTCACTGACAACCACATCCACTGATGGACTTCCCCAGGTTTGTCCCAGGGACCCAAGAAAGATTTTCCCATACCTAGTTCAGACACACAGAACTGATCTGTCCATCAGCCTGAACAACTGCCTGTTGCCTCACTGCGAAACAGTAGCATGGAAGATGCTTGTTTTCAAGAAGAAAATCCTCCCTTAAGAGAGAAAACTGATGACCAGATTAATGTTTTCCTCCTGCAGTGTCCTCTTCCTGCTGCTCTCAGTTACCTGACTCTCGAGTGTGGCTGTCATCACAGATATGCAGATCCAAGCGTGAGATGAGAAGGTGGTATGATGACTCTTTCATGTCATGCTTATCAAAGTATTGACCAATGCTACTTGCATTTGGGCTGACTCCAAATGGCTGAGACCAGGACTGCTGGGTACTTGGAGCAGGTGGTGTGATCTATTAGAGAGAAACAAGCTCGGTAAGAACTAATAGAAAGAAAGAAAAAAAAACAAAAGAAAAAAGAGGTTATAATGCAATTAAAAACAACCCATGCAATATTCCAGACTGCAAGGCATCAATTTATAGAAATTGAATTGGGAGTCCAGAAATCTGGATCCTTTCCTATGTTCTCACGAGGACAATTCTTTGTCTGTTGTTTTGCTTCCTCTACATCTTGCAATATGCTTTAAGACTCCCGGATAAAAAGGGCTAAGTATTCCTGGTCCCCCTTCTACGTAATCCCACTGCATTATGCGCATGGCTCTCCTTCCCCAGAGCTTCCACCACCAGCAGCGATATTCCTCTTCCCTCATCCTTGTCTCTGAAAACATCTTTTGTCCTCTGCCCTATGTCTTTATTCCATCACCTTAGTCACACAATTACTCAGCACAGCATTTTGGAAACAAAGAACTGGTAAGGGAAGTTCAAGGTTACTGGCAGAAGCAGCTGTTCTAAGGTTCTCGTACACTGATTAGCTATATGCGAACCAAAGAACAATTGCAAAATCAAGAGCTCTCTCCAGAGTATTAGGAAGAAAAAAAGAAACCCAAACAACAACAATTGGATGCCAATGTTTACGCCTGAGCATCACAGCTCACTATGGTTTTACGTCATAATTTATTACACCAGTCCCTTCACCCAGGCCTCCGCAGATTGTCATTCAGAGGCATAAAAGATTATTTCTAGAACATATTCATTGCCTGTTACCAAATCAAATCCTCGTGGGACCCTCTGCAACTTTCCACATGCCAGCCAAATCCAGGAAGCCATGCAACTTAACACCACATCTTCCCGGCCATCAGACAGAATCTAGCCTGTGACTACGTATGAACACTCTCTAATGTTTATTGGCAATGAATCCAACTCCTCTGGTCACTTCGTTATCCAACAACAGCCCACAGTCCACGTGATGCTGACCTGACACCAGGTAAGCCTACCAGTTCCCATCAGGGAGATGCTCTGTGAGCAAGGGCCAGATGCCACACAAACAGAAACCATCTCTTTCACCTTGACTTTTCCTTTCTCCTGGCAGACCAACATCTCAATGATGACTCACTCACCTGTACGGACTCCGGTGCCAAGCTTTTCCTCTGCTGGGCAGACTTCTCCATGGCTTCACTCAGAGACTCTGCATATTTCATCATTGCTTTCAGTTGAGAGTCTGTCAGCACCCAGAGCAGGTCATCAAGCAGAAACATCAACTTAGACGCCACCACGTTGCAATCTTTGGTCTGAAACAGCAAGTAGTCAAGGACTTTAAAGAATTGCAATCATATACACATATTCGTCATAATACACAGAAGCTGTAGCAGAAACAAGAGATGCTGCTCCGAAATTCAGATCTGAGAGAGAAGTTAACTCATCTGGTGGATGTCCACAGTACCTCCTCTGAGAAGGAAAGTAGTCAGAGCTACCTCCTCTTTAGGAGGACAACTGATTACTGATTTTGATACAAGAAAAAATAAAAACCATTTAATTTTTTTAATCTACTCTTCATCACATTTCCATTGACAGCTAAAAATAAGGCTACCAGGCTTTAATCTCCTAATAAAGACATGACAGCTGTCCTTGTGATGTTCCAACGGATTTAAAACTCACTCCATACATGTTATCCTCCCCTGGGAAACAAACTGCTTTGACATTTGGTAAGAACACAGCTGTCTCCCAGAGAAAACACAGAGCAGTACAGCAGCTTGGGCTCAGCACTTGTGAAGGAAAAGAACGGTTGCTGCGGAACGTGGGAGGAAATATGCATCATCACTGCACCAAGCAGTGAGACTGTATCCACAAAGTATGGAGGAAACTCTCACCCGTCTCTTGAGAGAGATCTGGATCCTCCCCTGGTTGGTAATGAGTCTCAGAGGAGTAGTAACAGGATCCTGATCGCCACTGTCAGTGGCATCTGCTTCTATCCGAAGTGTCTGCCAGGTGAGCTCTTTGAATGTCAAAACCTACCCAGAAGGAGAAAAATAGGAAAATGCTGAGATTTTCAACAACTTCAAGGATCACACTAAATGCTTAGAATACATGGAATGAAACAAGGCCACAGAAAATCACTCACCACACTTTTCTTCCGTGATCCCAGTACAAAAACAAAATCATGTCCCAGGTAACATCGAACCCCCTCTCACACTGAGTTTAAAACCAGACAAACCACAAGGGCATTCAGAGCTTCTCCAGTTTCATTCTCTCAGATTAGAAGAGCTCACAGAAAGCTCTGAACACAATTCAGCCCTTGGCCACCCCATTCCAGCAAACGGTAGGCAAGCTCACCGAAGGCCCCTACCATCACTGTATGAGAATTCAGAGAACAGCCTGATCACCCCAGAGAACTGGGGTAGCACAAGTGCCACTCTTCCATGCACATTACGACAGGCAACATAAGATGACTCGTTACCTCTCCTCTCTGCGGATCAGTAATGCGGGTGAGTCGCAAGTCGCTCTGTTGCCAGTTTGGGTTTACACTGTAGCCTTGGAGCTGCCATAGCTCAAAAGAAGCATGATCTTGATGGTCAGTGACTTTCTTCTCCACGGGGATGTTAAGCTACATGGAGAAGAAAGACATTACAAGTTAAAGTGGTGAGGAGGGAAACTAACAGGGGCTTATCCTGACCATTTAAACAGAAGGTCAGCTGTGGAATATATAAAGAATTGAGAAGTCTTAGTCTCTACTAAAACCCCCAGAGGTGGACTAGACTCTCAATTTACCCCTCTATGAAGAATTAAATAAAATTTACAAATCAGGGAAGAGGAATCAGACATGAGGGAATTTAAACTGAGTTTTATTTCAGGTTCTTTTACCATTCATGGCTTATATAGCAGCCCAACTTACAACATTTGCTTTGATCTTTTTCTGCAAGGACTTACTACACTTTCAGGCCTTTAAGCCTCCTCATAAAACTGCTGACAAGGGTAGTCAATGACAAACACCATAGGACATCAGTGCAGCAGACATAGGTCCACTGGGAACAGTATGAGAGTCAAAGTGGTTTCCAAAGACCAGAAAACAACTTTTGACTACTTGAACCATCAATTTCTCCTTGAAACTCTTTTCATAAATACTGACTTGCTTATCTACTCTGGACTAGAATGCAAGCACTTGTTTTACTGCCCATAGATCAAAACAAAACTAACACAAGTGATAGACAGAAGAAAGTTAGAGACAGGCAAAGGTTTTTTTTCCATTCTGGACTCCAGCTATGTCCTGGTCTCATGCTCTTTCCACAAGCGGGAGGGAGAGAACACTGTAGATTGGGTAAGGAAGGAACTGAATGGTACCTTCAGCCGGAAGCCATCCAGTCGAACATCAACATGCTCATCATGCTTGCCTGAGTCCTCCAGCTTGTAGATGGCTTTGAACTGCTCCAAGCTGCGATAAAGATCCAGACAGAAGAGGTTTATCCAGAGCATGCTTGCTGTATCCAAGGTAAGCATCAGGCCATTCAGCTGTACATACAGGTTTGGGCATGGAACTAGAACAAAACAGAATCGACATAGATTAATAGTAGCAGAAAAGACATTTCAGGTGGTCTGCAGCTCAGTGTACAACCTGCCCTGACAATACCAATGTACAGGGCTTCAACACCCACTGGAAGACAGATGTCTTGATGAAAGGGAGAAACTGTGGTGTACCAGAGAAACGAGGTGTTCCAGGTCTCCCATCAACCCATCTGCAGAGCACCTAGAGCACCCTACAGTCCAACTCCAGTGCTAATCAATAAGGTAGCACCCCAAGAATTGGGCAGACACAGCAGCTCTCTCCATACTTTCCCGGATACGTTGTTTTGCAAGCATAACTTTGCCTCCACATTTTGCACCAGGCAAACTCTACCCCACTTTCCCACAGGCAAAAAAAAAACCCCAAAAACTAGAAAGGTAAACATCAGAAAACTAAATAAAAATGGACACCAAGAGAATACGTAACAGGGTTAACACACCGAAAGGATTAGGAGTTGACTGACTCTTTAATAAACTTATGAAAGAAGCTGCTAACCTTGGTGTATTACCTGGAAAGTCCTGATTGTCTGGGAAGTAATACTCTGTGAATTCGATATGGATTGCAGAGACCTGGTCAGGAAGTTTGAAGAATTTTCTACTACATGAAAGCAAGGTGGAGGGTTTCTTACTTTGCTGGCCAGCTGTAGAAACCTGAAAACACAACGGTAAGCAGTTGTGCAGAATTCAGATTTGGCACAACAAAGTGCCCCAGTAACCCCACAGTCTCCTGTATTCAATCCATCTCATTTACACATCAAACATACGCCGCTTTCAAGCAAAAACAGAACCTCTTTCTACCTGCTAATATTGCCAACTCCTCTCCTTTCAGAGGATTTAGTTCTTTACATCTCCTATCACTGTTAGTAAGAGCCATGACAACCAAAACTGGTTGATGTGAATAAACAGAACTCAAATCTATTACAGTTTTCTTCAAGATTAACAATACGCTGGTAAGTCCACTATAGTATCTGGGACTGATCACGCTCCTGCAGTGGTTACAGGGTGTAGGGATGTAGGGCCTGATTTTATCTAGTGATGCTTTCTGTCCTGCATGAGGGAAGACTTATTCCTCCTCTGTCAAATATTCATATCCTCATTAACTTCTCAAATGCATGAAATCTTTTACTCTGGGCCTGCCTAATGCTCGATGCAAGTTTAGATGTGAACAGACACAGAGTGCAGAAACCGCGGTTATGTACGCAGTTTCCTCTGAACGTGAACATTATCAGCAGTTCATACTCGGTTTGTAAGTTTTACATGCAACATAGTAACGACATTTGGCTTCTCTGTGCAGAGTTTTAATTGTCTTGATGACACAGGATTTGCAGGATTTATTTCAAGCGTATCAGATTAAATTTCTTTTTAAAAAATGTCATTAACATTTCCAGACACTGCTCAAACCCCTACCTGGTGAACATCCAAGTCATCCACTCGAACTACCACACAGCTGGATCGAAGCCGATTCCAGGGAGGGTGCCGGAGTCGCGGCAAACTTGTGGGAGGTACACGGCCTTTCTCCAAGGGACTTCTATGAGGACTCAATGAAGTATCTGCGGGGATGGAAAAGCAGAACCAGCAGGGTTTTACTCATCTCCTTTGCAGCGAACTTCACCACCAATACCAACATGTATGCACTTACAGAGCAGAATTAACAGCCCCAAAATTAGAAACAGATGGGCACAGCTAGGCAGGAAAAAAAAAAAAGCAACTTGGGACTTCTGAGGGAAAAACACCGTGAAAGATTAGTCTGCTCTGTAGCAAGAGAGCACATTCTTCAGCCAGGCTTTAAGTATTTAATTTACTCCTTAAATACTCACTTACGGAGAAACTCAATAAGCAAGCTAGGAAAGTGACCACTGTAGTCTGTCCATGCTTGCTGCAGTGTTATTTCAGTACAACAGCCACTTTCTTTTGCCATTATACTTATGATTGTTAGTGTGCTATGGATTTCTGCACCCACAAATCAGCCCGCTAAACTGGGGAGAGGTAACTAGGGATATTGCTGGACGGAGCAAAATTGTTAACGTCTCCTGCTTTACTAGGAGTTTTATCAAATACCATTACCTGGTTTCCTTTTGAAGGGGGAAAGTGGAGTCCTGGAAAATGCAGGGTCCATTTCTGCATAAAGCTTCTCAATCTTGCTTTGAAATTCACTGACCAACTTCTGTGCCCACTGTCCCCGCGTTTCCATTGCTTCGCTGTACCTCACCCAGTGCTTGCAGGCATCTCCTGCATGAAAGCAAATATCCTGGCTTTAAAAAAGAGGTTCCTGGATACACACAACCCTCCTGTGCCTCTCATGCATACGCAAACCTGTACAGCACTCCTCTTTCTTGATACCACATCTGGAATATGCAATATGCAGCATACTAAGTGCTTGTGAAACAAGTGCAGGCTTTCACACAACAGAGCTGGTCCTACCAGCGAGTCATTTATGTAGCCTTTCTTCCAGTCCTGCCTGAAGCCACGTATCATCACTGTTCTTCTAATTCTTTTTCACCCCCCTTCTCAAGGTGGGAGGCCATACACTCCCCTACCTGCCCTGTGGAAAGGATAATAGTCAAAAGCCATCCTCCTGAAGGTCAGCTGCATGGCACCTCCCAGCATCCCATGCTTCAAAGCGCCTGTGGAAAACAGAACAACAAAAATCACGATCAGCTCTGCAATCCAAGTCCTGACCCAGGACAATTCAGAACAACGTTGCTTTGATTGCCAGTGATTCATTGTCACTGTGGTGAGGCTATCACCTTTTAGAAAGCTGTAGCAAAATCCTGTCCTAGGGAAGGAAAATGGTAACTGAATGCAACAGCCCAACAGTTCTCAAATACCAAAATGCAAGATCCCATTGCTTCCCAGGCCCCATCAATTACACTTCCCACTACAACAACCAGCACTTGTGTTTCCAACATTTGCTGGCAGGGCCAGTGAAACTAAGACAACAAAACTGAGCTAAGATGTTGATAACAGCAGCTCAGGAGACAGTGATACACAGACCAACTAAAAAATATCTGAAATAGTGATGGAAGTGGGTAGGGGATTTTTTCTTTATTTTTAGGGAATAGGTGTAAAAGCAAACCGTACAACTTGGATCAGAGATGTCTGTGCACAAAGAGAGGGGTACATTTGCCTCAAATGAGAAAAAAGTATTTAGAAGCATACCTGAGTGGGGGGGGCTAGGACTAAAACAGACACTAGTTAGCAGAGCCTTGCTTGAAAAGAACATGGTAGGCAAGGGAATGGTGTATTAAAGCTGGCCAAGAATCCTTGTAGCTATGCTACTGTGAATGTCCTGAGCACTGTCAAAACACACATTTTCTCACCAAGTGGAATGATCACACTTTATTCCCATTGCTCCATGACAGATTGTTCCTAGAGCACATCCTCTATGACTTCAACTAGGTCACTGACAACCACATCCACTGATGGACTTCCCCAGGTTTGTCCCAGGGACCCAAGAAAGATTTTCCCATACCTAGTTCAGACACACAGAACTGATCTGTCCATCAGCCTGAACAACTGCCTGTTGCCTCACTGCGAAACAGTAGCATGGAAGATGCTTGTTTTCAAGAAGAAAATCCTCCCTTAAGAGAGAAAACTGATGACCAGATTAATGTTTTCCTCCTGCAGTGTCCTCTTCCTGCTGCTCTCAGTTACCTGACTCTCGAGTGTGGCTGTCATCACAGATATGCAGATCCAAGCGTGAGATGAGAAGGTGGTATGATGACTCTTTCATGTCATGCTTATCAAAGTATTGACCAATGCTACTTGCATTTGGGCTGACTCCAAATGGCTGAGACCAGGACTGCTGGGTACTTGGAGCAGGTGGTGTGATCTATTAGAGAGAAACAAGCTCGGTAAGAACTAATAGAAAGAAAGAAAAAAAAACAAAAGAAAAAAGAGGTTATAATGCAATTAAAAACAACCCATGCAATATTCCAGACTGCAAGGCATCAATTTATAGAAATTGAATTGGGAGTCCAGAAATCTGGATCCTTTCCTATGTTCTCACGAGGACAATTCTTTGTCTGTTGTTTTGCTTCCTCTACATCTTGCAATATGCTTTAAGACTCCCGGATAAAAAGGGCTAAGTATTCCTGGTCCCCCTTCTACGTAATCCCACTGCATTATGCGCATGGCTCTCCTTCCCCAGAGCTTCCACCACCAGCAGCGATATTCCTCTTCCCTCATCCTTGTCTCTGAAAACATCTTTTGTCCTCTGCCCTATGTCTTTATTCCATCACCTTAGTCACACAATTACTCAGCACAGCATTTTGGAAACAAAGAACTGGTAAGGGAAGTTCAAGGTTACTGGCAGAAGCAGCTGTTCTAAGGTTCTCGTACACTGATTAGCTATATGCGAACCAAAGAACAATTGCAAAATCAAGAGCTCTCTCCAGAGTATTAGGAAGAAAAAAAGAAACCCAAACAACAACAATTGGATGCCAATGTTTACGCCTGAGCATCACAGCTCACTATGGTTTTACGTCATAATTTATTACACCAGTCCCTTCACCCAGGCCTCCGCAGATTGTCATTCAGAGGCATAAAAGATTATTTCTAGAACATATTCATTGCCTGTTACCAAATCAAATCCTCGTGGGACCCTCTGCAACTTTCCACATGCCAGCCAAATCCAGGAAGCCATGCAACTTAACACCACATCTTCCCGGCCATCAGACAGAATCTAGCCTGTGACTACGTATGAACACTCTCTAATGTTTATTGGCAATGAATCCAACTCCTCTGGTCACTTCGTTATCCAACAACAGCCCACAGTCCACGTGATGCTGACCTGACACCAGGTAAGCCTACCAGTTCCCATCAGGGAGATGCTCTGTGAGCAAGGGCCAGATGCCACACAAACAGAAACCATCTCTTTCACCTTGACTTTTCCTTTCTCCTGGCAGACCAACATCTCAATGATGACTCACTCACCTGTACGGACTCCGGTGCCAAGCTTTTCCTCTGCTGGGCAGACTTCTCCATGGCTTCACTCAGAGACTCTGCATATTTCATCATTGCTTTCAGTTGAGAGTCTGTCAGCACCCAGAGCAGGTCATCAAGCAGAAACATCAACTTAGACGCCACCACGTTGCAATCTTTGGTCTGAAACAGCAAGTAGTCAAGGACTTTAAAGAATTGCAATCATATACACATATTCGTCATAATACACAGAAGCTGTAGCAGAAACAAGAGATGCTGCTCCGAAATTCAGATCTGAGAGAGAAGTTAACTCATCTGGTGGATGTCCACAGTACCTCCTCTGAGAAGGAAAGTAGTCAGAGCTACCTCCTCTTTAGGAGGACAACTGATTACTGATTTTGATACAAGAAAAAATAAAAACCATTTAATTTTTTTAATCTACTCTTCATCACATTTCCATTGACAGCTAAAAATAAGGCTACCAGGCTTTAATCTCCTAATAAAGACATGACAGCTGTCCTTGTGATGTTCCAACGGATTTAAAACTCACTCCATACATGTTATCCTCCCCTGGGAAACAAACTGCTTTGACATTTGGTAAGAACACAGCTGTCTCCCAGAGAAAACACAGAGCAGTACAGCAGCTTGGGCTCAGCACTTGTGAAGGAAAAGAACGGTTGCTGCGGAACGTGGGAGGAAATATGCATCATCACTGCACCAAGCAGTGAGACTGTATCCACAAAGTATGGAGGAAACTCTCACCCGTCTCTTGAGAGAGATCTGGATCCTCCCCTGGTTGGTAATGAGTCTCAGAGGAGTAGTAACAGGATCCTGATCGCCACTGTCAGTGGCATCTGCTTCTATCCGAAGTGTCTGCCAGGTGAGCTCTTTGAATGTCAAAACCTACCCAGAAGGAGAAAAATAGGAAAATGCTGAGATTTTCAACAACTTCAAGGATCACACTAAATGCTTAGAATACATGGAATGAAACAAGGCCACAGAAAATCACTCACCACACTTTTCTTCCGTGATCCCAGTACAAAAACAAAATCATGTCCCAGGTAACATCGAACCCCCTCTCACACTGAGTTTAAAACCAGACAAACCACAAGGGCATTCAGAGCTTCTCCAGTTTCATTCTCTCAGATTAGAAGAGCTCACAGAAAGCTCTGAACACAATTCAGCCCTTGGCCACCCCATTCCAGCAAACGGTAGGCAAGCTCACCGAAGGCCCCTACCATCACTGTATGAGAATTCAGAGAACAGCCTGATCACCCCAGAGAACTGGGGTAGCACAAGTGCCACTCTTCCATGCACATTACGACAGGCAACATAAGATGACTCGTTACCTCTCCTCTCTGCGGATCAGTAATGCGGGTGAGTCGCAAGTCGCTCTGTTGCCAGTTTGGGTTTACACTGTAGCCTTGGAGCTGCCATAGCTCAAAAGAAGCATGAAAGGCCTTGGAGTGAATCTTGATGGTGATGGAATTGACAACAATAAACATCCCCTCCACAACCTTTTCAGCAAAGCCATATTCACTGCAAAGAGAAAATCCCTCAAAGTCATCACCTATTACAACAAAAGGCCTGGTAGAATTAAGACTACATACAGAAAGACTCCAAGGTTTATAAGCAATATTACAACTACTCAAATGTGCGTGCGGAGAGGCCAGTGGTTAACCAGCAAGAACAACGGCCACTCACACCCCAGTAACATGTCAGAAAGAAACCACAGGGCTCAGGGTCTGACCTTTGACCTGCAGCAAGAGCAATGGGAGACTGTCCATTGGGTGGCCGAGGCTCTTCACATGTTCGCATCTCTACCTCCACTTTATCCAGGTACTGTAAAGACAGAACATGGGAGCCATAAATACAAGACCGAGATGCAAGCTCAGCCTACCAGCCTGGTCTGTGACTCCAGGGCAGGGATAACCCATCTCTGGAGTCTCAAGCCTTTCCAAGAATCTCACGTGCTAAAGCTCTCACATCACCAGTGCCAGGATCGTTGGGTAATCTGAATTCCCAGAAGTGGGAGAAAATCAGACAACAAAAACCAGGCACAAGGTTGCCCTGGACTTCACTGAGAGCTCAGCCCAGCTCCATCCTGTACTGAAATGTGGGTCTCATGGGAGGTCACTCATCGCCAAGCAGGACTATTCTCAGAACTCCCCTTCCCCTATGTGCTAAGGGCCTAGAGGATTTAGGTCAAATGAAAATTTGAATATGCACTTCACAGTTTTCCTCTGCAGAATTTTTCTCAAGTAAAGAAGGAAACGAATGAACAAGAGAGGAAACATTACCAGGCAGATTGGGTGTGTTTTCAGCTTTGTCCACTGGATCTGGAAAAAAAAAAAAAAAAAAAAAAAAGTTGAGGTTACAAGAGTTCTCTTCACACTGGAAAGTTTGAGAAATTGCAGGAAACCATTTGAGCCCCATTTTTCTGAGAAACAACCACAATGACAATCCACCATGTCTTGACAAGTCCAGGTCAAACAGGCTGACACAGACAAGTGGAAAGACATTCCAGATGCTAGACCTGTAAATTGAGCTTAGCTTTTGGATCTCACACATATCACAAGTAACAGATAGTCTGCAGGCCAAATTCCAATTTTTCATATTTCTTTATGAAGAATATTCTTGTCCTTAAAGCGTTTACAATTAATAGCTGCTGTTACTGGAAGTCAGGTAACTCTTTTGAAGACTGTGCACAAACCAAAGAGATCCATTTTATTTTCTTACAGCAACACTTCTTCTGCAATTCTCACAGGAGGGAGCACAAATGTTTGTTACTAAATTAAGCAGATCTGACTTTAAAAGCAGAGTGGATCAGACAAGCAAAGCAGGCTCACTTTTATTGTCACTTGGCAGAGTAGAACGATATTTCTTTTGTAGCAAGTCTCTTTGACATACCAAAAACTTTTGCCTTCGTGTAATGCAACTATAGTTAGTACCAACTGAGCTTATTTAATCTGGCATTTCACATAAACTGGAAAAAAAAAATTGGTTTTTTGCTCTAAAAAGCAAAAGGAGGAAAAACTTGTAAGAGAGTTCAGTGTACAGAAGTACAACCGCAAGCACATGCACTATTTCAGTGATTATGCGTGTGAATGGGTAACTGTGGGCATTGACTGAGTGCAGAGGGCAGCTCTTCACATGCACTATTCAGGCAGTTCCTACAAATTGCATTTTCAACAACGAAGACTTGAGTGTGGTTTATTTTTACAATACCTCACAGCATAATTAGGCTTTCAGAGAACTGCACTCCATTTCTCTCTGCTTCCTACTCCTGCTGGAGGTCTGTGTTACTTCTTCAGTGTTAAAAAAAAAGTCAGTGGGGATGAGGGACGATACAGAAAACTCCCTCTGTTATCACAACAGCAGGGAAACAGGAGGGAATGACCAAACAGAGAGGTCTGTAAAATCCTAAGTGACAAGAAGGTGACGAACAGGGAACTGTTGTTCACTATTTCTTACAGTAACACTATCAGCACGTTATCAACTAAAGCTAGCGCAGGCAGGCTTGATACAAGCAAAAGCAGATGTACTTAAGCTGTGAGATTCCTTGCCATAACATGCTCTGTATGTTAAATACATAAGCAGGTCTAGAAAGTATCTGGGCAAATTCCTGGAAATCTGTCAGTAGCTATTAAATACAGAGACCCTCACTGCTGTCGTAACAAGTTCCTCTGCCACCAACCACTGGAAGGTGAGGAAGGATCACAGCACACTTCCCCTGTGTTTCTCAGCATCCCCTACCATCGGGCAGAGCGCCTGGTACAGACAGCCTTTGGTGAAACCTGCTGTGGCTACCTCATAGCACCCAAACAGCAAATCTCACACCTAAAGCATGGGGTTTGAGGTGTGCGGATCAAACCACATCATGATTCTTCATCAGAAATTCCCAAGTGACAAGCAGAAGCTGCCACTGGAAGGCCTCAGGTGCGTCTGGCCTCCTCTGCTCACCCTGATAGATGCCTTGTTACAGTAGACCCGAGTGATGGCAAGCCAGGTGGGCAGCTCCAGCACATTCTGCAGCACCTCTTCATCCAGCTCCAGGTTGGTCAGCTGCCCCTGCCCTTTCAGTGTGCTCAGGTTGATTTTGTCTGGAGAGAGATTCTTGGTAAACCTATAAAAGAAGAAAGAGAAGACTATAAAAACAACCCCCAGCAAAGCTGCTGAGAGCTATTTTAAATACAAGAATCTGACTGCTGTTTTGTTAAACCCTTTCTGACATTTTCAAACCCAGGGCACGTTGGTTGCTCTGAAAAAAAGTCTTTACACTTTGACATTTAAAGGACTTTTTTGTCTGAATTTGAGTTAGAACAAAAAACAAGTCTGAGAAAATGAAAATTCCTTCTAAAGCACTGGGAACCTTGAAACCAGCAAAACTGCCCTAGGACAAAAGCAAAGAAAGCCGAAGTCAAACTGCAACTGGTCAGTAATTTTCTTCCCCCCAGAAGTACCATATCAGTCCTGAAAAGTTTAATTATCTAGATTTTTTTTTAAGTTTTTGACACAGGAAAGTAAAAGATCATTAATAAATTGCTTTTACAGCTGTCTCTTTAAACACCAGCCTCGCAATCCAGCCTGCTCTTTGGGTAGCAGGTCCAAGCACGCAACCTACCTCCCCTCCCCAGTGACCAGCCCAAGCTCCCCTCGTCCTCCTCCTCTCCTTTTGGCAACCAGCAGCTGCTGGTCTCTCTGGTTGCAGCTCCCTCTCCAAAGGGCTTCTGTTGTTTCCACCTCCCTTGTATGCAGCCTAGTATCTTCAGCTCCCTTCTGTGCCCGAGGTTTAAATGCAATGGATGCAACAATTTCTGCAGGACTGCTCAAGAGCAATGGATTCTGGTGTCTCTGACTTCATTTAAACCACCGTGGCCCCTAAGGCACCAGAAGAGCCGGTTTGGAGGGCAACAGATGGCAGTGGCTGTATGCGTGTCAGCAACACCTCACGGGGATGGCTGTCTCCATCGAGCAACCCTTCTGCGCAGAAGGGGCTGCCGCCAAGGGAGCAAGGCGGCTTGCACTCCGCAGTCAGTCACAGGATTCAAAGTTGAAGACTTCCTGCCAAGCAACCTACCCACTGCTGAAGCCAGGGCTTACTCCACACACGCCTCCGTGCTAATGCTAATTCTAATTCTGTACAGTGGTCCAGAAAGCGGAAGGGAAAGAAAGACCCTATTGTCAGCGTAAGCAGGATCAGTCTCACAGCTAGTCACACGCTACCATTCCCTCTCCTTTCCCTGCACCAGCAGCGTGGGACACTTCTCTGTGAAAGGCACAAAGGGCATCTTGAACAAATTCACTGCTAACAGAGGGGAGGGCAGGAAGAACCAGAGCAACTGCCAGGACAGCAGCTGATGTGGCCGCTGCAGGAGCAGGAGGTGTGGTATAGAACCAGCCGAGATGCCTGGGCAGCCGCTGGCCCGGCAACCCAGGGCTTCCTGGAGGAAAAGCGCCTTTCCAAAGAGCGTTTTGTTAGGGAGAGAGTCTGACAGCGAAGAGCCTCTGCTGCCAACCCTATGCTACTGGTGCAGCAGCTCCTGGAAGAGGTGGATGGTACAAACAGCTGGGAGTTTGCCTACTACTGCTTTTTACCTTGATCCCTGCCACTGTTGAGTCCTCTGCTGCCACAGAGGCCTGAGTCAGACATTTACTGTGTCACGCTGTCACCTCCCTCCCCTGAGCTGAAGGTACACTGACAGCTGATTAAAGACCAAGTTTATGACACAGCTGCCAGCATCTCAGGCTGACACGTTCACTTTAAACTTGCTACTCCCTTTAACCAGAGGCCCTCTTGTTTAAACACACCCAGGAAGGCGGCCAAGTTCAACACTGCTTCTCAGCATCTGTACAAAGAAATCACATATTCCAGAGCGTGCTACAGCAGCTGCTCCACCGGAGGGGAGATGCAGGCACAGGTGGAGTGTCTGTAAAGTTTACGCTCGGAGTTGCGTTGTGAGCACCCACAACCTCAGACGCTGTTGAAAATTAGACCAAATACCTGCACAGACAATATATGAGCATTCTTGTCCTGTGTTAGTGAACCAGCTCTGTTGAAAGCTGTTGTAATATTGTCCACTTGGGACTGGATACTAAGAATAAAACAAATACAGCCTGAACAGGTAGGTAATAAAAAGCACTTGGCACTGTTCAGCTCACAGGGTGCTGTGGGCAGTGATCAGCTTACAGGTGGGGAGAGGCTGAGGCACAGAACAGCTTTCTCACACTTGCAAAGCAAGGATCAAATCCCAGGTGTCTCAAATCCTCCTCCTGGGCTGAGCAAGCTGCTTTCCACTGGTAATGCAGAAGAAAAATATAAGGACACACCTAAACCAGGGCATTACTTTTATTTAGTGTGTATGCGTATCAAAAAATCCAATAACACTGTGAAAGGACGCTAAAGCCGTGAAACAGGACACTGGTGGAAAGAGTGATATGAAACATGATCTAGCTAAAAACATATTAACTATTTGTAACCATCTAAAGGGAAAGGCTGCAGAGATCCTGCTGAACAGGTAAGAAAACCACCAGGAGTACTACCAGCCTCTACAGACATGCCATTCTTGATGTGCCAAAATGTGCTGTTCTACCCCCAAAGGAGAGGTTTCAGACCCCGCCGATGATGGGATAACAGAAGCTGCAAGTTTTGCAAAATAATAATCTAAAACAGAACCAGATTATCTCTTATAAACCACACAGACAAAATTCCTGAAGGTATGCCTATTGCCAAGTCCCTCGCTCTCAGCTCCTCCCCCTGTAAAGGAATCGGAGCTCTTCAGATACAATCATCTCCAAATTTAAGACATTTTGGTCCATGTAATGCGTGTTAGATGGGGCTTACAAGAGGAAAACAGATGAAGTGTGCCTGCGAACTTGGGAGTTCACAGATGCCAAATCTTCATTACTTCTTGAAGGGAATTGCTTCGGTCACTGCCAGGGGAAGGGAAAAGCAGTGAGAGCAGACAGTTTTAGATGTTTGTTGGCAGACTCGCTCCATTCATACTCATCAACAGTAACATTTTTGGCAGCATGAATCGCTGGCTTAAAGAAAAGTGAATGAAAATGGTAGCTATTAGGAAAACTGACAGTGTGGGATACTTACACTTTCTTTTTTTTTCCCCGCAACTCTAACAGAAGTCACACAGCACTAAGCCCATAAACTCAAAGGACAGCACTTCTTTTGAGCTTGCCAGGATTACCATGACAAAAGTCAAACCAGAAAACCTTTTTTCTGTCTTCTATGGAATTGTCACTGCAGAGTCACAAGGGCATTTTGCATCTGTGTACACTTACACCAGCACGCATGCACCCACACTGACAATACCCTGAGCAACATTTTGTCTCTGAAAGCGTCTGCCAGCCAGCAGCTCATGTGCTGCACAGCAGCCAAATGGACCACGGCAGCCACCAGCATCCAGAGCAAAACTTCAAGTGACTAAAATGGTCTTGCTGCCTTCACAATCCCAGCAATGGGAAATACAAGCCAGAAGCTTACAACAGCTATAGCTAGGGAAGTCCTGCTAGGTCAAGCCTCTTTCTTAGCCCAGTGGTTCGTGGAGAAGAGCCTTCCCTACAGCCTGTTTCCCCACTGTTTCTTTCCACGTCAGAAAACACGAGCATTAGGGCTCTCGGTCAATGCTCATAAGAAGCAGACAGATACAGGTCGCTAACAACGCTATCCCAATTTCACGGCAGACTGAAGGCCTCACTCTTTCCCAAGAAGCTAACAATACCCAGATAATATAAACCTCAACACCTTTTGGGGATTTGGCCTAAAGCTACAATGTTCTTTACAGAAACCCTCAGCTTTCCTGGGCAGCTTCTGAGCTGAAGGGCAATGATTTAATTTGCTCTGAAGCCTCATTTCATGTTTTAGATGCAGAAGGCACAGGAGCGTCGGTCTATTTGTTCAATCATCAGCTTGAATATACATCCAAAAAATGATGTCACTACTCAAAGAATGCCTGCCCGATTCATCAGCTTGCATATCCAGAGGCCACAAACTCACTGATTGCAAGAGGGAGCTTGGCCAAATCTGATTGCTGGCCCAAAGCCAGGCTATAATCATAAATAATAAATTTATGTTCACATTTGTAGCTGTCTGGCTACACTGTCTCCAACTGAGCAAATATATAGACAGGTAATGTCAGGAGAAGACATCTGAAATCATAACATTTCTTTTCAGATCTCTCTCTCTCATTAGCTTTCTGCCACATGGTAAAGAACACTCTCATCAGTAGCTTCATACACTTGGACTAGATTTTCTGCCTCAGCTTCTTCTGCAGTTCTTCAGTAATCATTGCCTATTGTATGTAATCACTACCTACAGCTAAACACATTTATTTCTATTAATAGCTTTGTTACTATGGTTATTATATGCGAGAACTAATTAGCAGCACACCAGTGACCTTGATTTTCCTTAATAACAAGCATCATCTATTGGCAGAAGCAAGTAACTGTGTGGCTTGCAATACTAGCCACGGTCACAGATAGCAGACGGAAAAATACTCAAAATGCAAGTAAGTAAGGAGGAGGTAACTTGTCAGCTGCAGTCCAAAAACAGACAAGCAATATTCAGGACCCCAGGGAAACTGCTGCAGAGAAGGTTCTTGCCATCACAAGGGTAACAGCAAAGGAAGAGATGAAGATTTCCTGCTTTCATTTGGAACCAAATATAGAATCTAAGCAACCATGGCAGAAGGACGCTAATTAAGACGCGGAAAAAACCTATATTCTGGCCAATGCAGATTTGCGTCTCATCAAAATCTTTCCCTGAGCCTTGTCCCATTAGGTTTCAGACAGGCCATTTCATGGTATTTCCATCTTCCTTGGGAAGATCTTCTCAAATCCAAAAATCTCTGTGACAGGACATTTCCCCTCATATCAAACCTTATCTCAGGAGCCAAAGAGCATCTTTACTCAGAAGAAAAGGTTCATGATTAGTAAAAGAAAAGGTCAGTGACTTCCAAATACAGGAAAACTTTCAAGGAAGACAGCAGCAGAGGCTTTAACTGCAAGATACGTGTCAGAGTATGAACTGAAAAATAATTTTAGAGGAAACAAAACTGGGCAAGTGATCAAAACTTCTGCAAAAAGGGAAAAAATAGCTGCCTCGAAGACACATAGGAAGAAGAAGTAAAAGCCCTTTCCGGAATAAAAGTCATTTTATTTACTCAAGCTTTTGGTATAACTGGAGCAATCTGACTGGTGAGCATGCACAGTACTACTCAAGATTGAGAGACTCAGAGTCGCAGACAAGGAAGAGAAACACACTGAATTAGCAGAAGACAAGACTAATTTATGCACAGTATTACGTGATATCCAATGCTAATCTAGTTGGTATCACACCAACTTAGTGTAACACCATTCAGAATTTAAGGGAATCTGATGAATACCAAACCAACCCATTGTTTAGAAGATGGAAAAAAGCACCACAACTTATTAGTGAAAATCATCTCCATAACTCCAGCTCTACACTGTGTACAGTACTGGTGTACCCTAGACACACTGGTAAGCAATAATATTTTCCTTTGTGGACAAAGAGCTCCCAATGCAATAAGCCAGATGACTTCTCCCTGCTTAAGTTACACACCAAACTCTGCAGACGTTACCACGTAACCTGGTAACAGCTTTTAGCACTGTACGGGGAGGCTCCTTCTCAGGGCGGATTTAAGTGCATTGACGTGCCTGTATCCACATGCCACTGGTGGCTTGAAACTATCATCTTTCTGTTTTTCCAAGCTTCAACTACATTGATTAAAAGGCTGGATCACTCAACCACCCAAAGCCAAAGTTTCACATGCACCACAAAAAATCTTTAGGCCCAAAACAAATGAGTTATCAGTTCTCTTGGCTCCAAGTATCTATTGAACTAAAACACGGCTAAGGTAAAAAGACTTAAAGATTCAATTAAAAGTTAAACTTGCAGAGGAAAATCAACATTTCAAAACAGATCAGGAACAAGACTGATATACAAAGCATGAATGACAGGTCACTCCCCCCTGAAGTCTGCCGCCCCACATACTGAGGACACTTTCTCAGCCCAAACAGGAATGACTCTTAAGCACCTGAATACTGGAACACTGCAAAGGCTCCAGGCCAGGTACGCTTCTTGCACCACCCCACTATCGACTAATTCGGTACCGGAGACCTGTTTGTAAAGCAAACCACAAACTGATCCGAAAGGAAAAGAGGGCAGGTTTTTGGCAGGGGTTGAACTCCACCTCACTGAGGAACTGTTTTACTATTTCTAGCTCGTCAGCTGGAAGCTCAGTAAAGTTTAAATGCCAGCTGCCCCATGCTCCAAAATCTGGAATGCAAGCTCTTGCCAGCTGCCAGGGAATTTCCCAAGACTAAACCTCAAGCAAACAATAACACATGAAAGCAAATTAGGAAGAAACCTATAAATAAACGCACTACTCAGAAGCCCCACTTCTCAGATTTTAAGAAATCATTTGCCCCATTATCCAATCCGCATTTTTGTTTCCAACCTGCAGAAAATAACAGGTTATTCTGTAATTCAGACTCAACCAAGGAGCTGGAAAGGAGGTAAGAGCTCAAAAAGCCTAAGAGAAATAAAATGAGCGGATAAGAATCACGTTAACAGTCCCTTTTCCTCACCCACTGCTTAGTCTGAAGAGCAGTGCTGGTGTGGAGAGGTTCCATGCAGCCAGCGCAAGGCTCTGCAAAACCCAGCAGCTGATGTGAGGACATACCCAGCTGTGCTTTCCTCCTGAGCTACTGAAGTGCAATTTATTTTTTGCTGCAATAAGAGTCTATTTAGCATTCCGGAAAGGGCACGCACTTCTCTCTCGAGCAGAGTGGAAGTGGTTGGAAACACCTTGCATCCAGCAGCTGACAGACACTTCATAAAACTGACTGTTTGGTTCTTCTGGTGAACTACAGCACAGCAACTCTGATTGTAGAGATTACTCCCCACGAAAGGAAAGCGCCACGTCCTGTTTCACACGCACTCTCTTGAACAAAGAACTGTGAGTCGTTTATTTATTCCGTAACAGCCTGGGGTTCCGTCTTTCCATCAAGAATTCCTCGATATTAACATTTTAAAAAGTAAAAAAGCTATCAAAATACACTAGGAAAACAAGAAATTTCCAAATTCTAACATTCAAGGGTTTGCATCCAGCCTTAAATGCTTTGCTAGGCACAGCATGCAAGAACTTAAGAGACAAACTTATGACAAGTGTTTCAATGCTCAACACCATGAGAGCTCTGCAAACCAGCAGCCACTGCTGGGAAGGAGACTTGACAAAGTTGCTTTTCTATAAATTGGCTCATAGTTTCTTGCTACAAACTGTTGCCACCCCATTCCCAAAACTGCTTCTACTTGCCAGCGGTCCAGGGCTATTTTCAGAGCAATGTACAAACTGGCTCGTTAGCATTATCTCTGCTTAACTGCTGGGGAAACTATGACACCAAATGATGAAGTGACTTCCCCACAGCCCTGCGCTGCCGACTGCCCTCCAGACCCAGCCGCACACCCTACCCAGCACAGCCCAGCGCCGGGTGAGCTGCGGGCATCTCCCATCCATCCCCAAACCCTCCCACCTTCTGAGACATGGGTCCTGCTGCTCTTGGCCACGTGAAGATCAAGACGTAGAACTTAAAAATTCCGCTGGCTTACCTGCTCTCTGTAACATGCTTGTGCTGCTCAAGTCCTCTTCGGCCATGCCAAAATGCGTGCAAGCCCCTTGCAGGTGTGAGAACACAACCACATCCCTTCTCTGCTGTTGGTTGCCCAAGTGCTGGCTGCAGGAGGGGGTTATTGTGGCTGTAGCTACCGGATTTGTTTTTCAAGCCTTCATTTTTTGGATTCCAGCCTGTATGCTTTGTGGCACTTGGGCACCAAATAAACTACTACCTGGCCAAACAGAATGTAGTGAAAAGCAGGAACAGAATGCTTTGAAGATGGAAAAGTAATGACTTTATCAGCAATTTTTAACTGCTAGCAGCTTTGTGGTTTCACGCATTTCCCATAGCTGCAACAGTTATTTTAGGCAAATTATCATCTTCAGCAGCAGAAATTTCCCTGATCACTGAAGGAGGATATTCAAGCAGCTAAAGCCAAAATTGCAATGCTGGTCTCAATTGCAGCAAAGAGACTCGGTCCCAGACAAAGGTTCTCCAGAGTTCCCTTCTGCCCAAACCACTCCATCATTCTGTAGCTTTGTCAGGCCATTCCCAGATGGGATTTCCTTGCTTTCCTCCCTACCCTCTTATATTTCTTTCAATTAATTTATAATCAAGGTCAGGAAACTGGGAGAAACCTGAAGGGTTAGGTGGTAAGCACACACCTTACACTGATGGTAGATCTTTCCAAATCAGAGGGTTTCCAACTCTTCTTACCCACTGAATGTTCCACCACATTGACTGTCACTGCAAGAGCACAGCTGCTTCTCAGCATTTGAGCACCCAGCAATGCTGCAAAACACTTCAGGACAAGTGAGAAGTAAACAGATCAGAGAATTCAGACTGTAATTTCTCACAGTAATTTCCAGATTGCAGCATTTAACTAAGAAATTGAAGCACTGAGTGGGGAAAAAAGTGCTTTTCGGACTTAGGGAATTCCCCGCCCCTCTGTGCTGGGCAAATGACGCATACCCGGTAACGTGATCTGGTCTGCCCAGTGCAAGCCACAGAGCCTATCTCAATGATTCCTGAACAGCACAGGCCAAATCCTGTTTTTCTGGCTGAAGAACCACTGCTTTTACCTCTTGGTCCCACCCTGTCTGAGGCACAGGATGGGTCCCCACGGCATAACACATCTCACTGCTGCCATCCTGACCTCAGAGGGTCTTGTAGCACCAAGCAGCAGGATGCTCATCAGCTACAACCACCTTTCTTTGTCCTGGCTTAGCCTGAGAGCACATTCCTGATGTTGGGTGCAGACAGAAGGCAGGCAAGGAGATCGCAGACTTTTGACCGCAGAGGTACAAACAACTCCAAGACCAACTGCAGGGCTAATCCAGTAACGTTACAGAACAGGCAGGGCTCGTGGCAGAGCACAGTTCTGCGTCTTGGAGCCAGCTCTGAATTCTTTGCATGTGGCACAGAAGCAGCACGACTGCCTGGAAGGGGTAGTACCAAACGTATTTTTAGGGCTAGAAGACGCTGAGATTCTTCCATCCAAGTTATGAAGTAACAGCCCACAGTAGCCTACGCGTTCCTAACTTGGCACACTCTGCGACACCCATGTGTTCCTAATTGCTAAATTGATCTAGAAGAAATTAAAGAGACACTGCAGGCTTTCCTGGTATTTTCACTTAGCTGCCACCAGTGGTTTTAGCTGTTGCAAGGACCAGGTACAACTGCAAATGCAAGAGGGGAGGAGTCAAGGCAATCTCGTCTGGAAAAAGGGTTATACGGCCTCAGCCACCGGGAACGGAGAAGAAAGGCTTTGCTACGATGCAGTACAATTTAAGAGGAGTTACACGATGCTGTTTCTTCTGGCTGCGTACTTGACCTACATCTACAAGCATCAAAGTATTGCATCCTGCACATGCTACTCAGTTGTTTTGTTCCTACAATTTCTTACAATACTGTTTCTAAAGTCCACCTTATTTATCCAAAAAGGTGGCTCCACTACTGTGCTGTGAAAGACAGTTCTGCCAGCCTCTGCCACGTGCCGTCTTCTTCTGTACGACATTGGGATGGAGAAGGAGTGACAACTGACAGCACGACCGACAAACCTGGCTGTGCAGCCTTGCACCAGCCAAAGACAATTTGGCTTCAGCCTCCATTGAAAGGCTGTACTGAACAAAATGCAGCCCATCATTCAGCAGCCTCCAAAACCCAGGAAAGGAGAACACAAACCAACCAGCAGAAGCAAAGCACAGTGTAAGATTACATAGAAACCCTTGCTACAAACACTGTCTTCATCACTTCCACAGCTCCCAGTCTCGCTCCACAGCCACACGGCACCTTGCAGAGACTGTCCCAACCAACACAGGGAAGAGCAGCTGAGATCCTCTGCCAAATAACCCCGTGTAACAGACTGGGAATGAATCAGAGTGAAACCCCCAGTGCCACTTGAGTACTTCACACACTCAGAAAAGGGCCTCTGCGTTTGTCAGGCCCTGTTCATAAGTGTGGCTCTAGCAAACACAAAGCCACCAGCCCAGTATCCCCAGTACTTCTGCTGCATACATCTGTTATCAACTGGGCCTCTGCCTGGACCGGTGACTCAAAACACTGTGCTGTTCCCTCTGCAAACAGATCTCGTTTCCTGCGCTGGTTTTCCTCCGTATTTTCTCAGCGATAGTGCTGGTGTTACCTCAGCCAAGTTTTCTCTCCCATTCCTCCTCTGCCTCCTTCTCACCCTACTCTCAGAGATTCCTGCAGCTCCTCCTCAGCTGCAGGTCTGCAGGGCTCCTGTCAAAGCTGGCTACACTCGTGGGCTCCTTCCCCTGCCTTCAAACCTGCTCCCAAAACCCCACCCCAGTTCCTCTGCTGACAGTGGCTTTTATTTCTTTCAGAGGCTTCTGACTCAGTGGCTCTTCCACACCAGCCCTTTGGAACTGGAGCAAGCAAAGCTATTACCTGATTATTGTCTCCACCTAACTTTGTTCTTCCAAACAGAAGGATTACATGTTGCATTTCCTCTGGAAACCACGCAAAGTGCGCAATTAGATGGCCTATTACTCCACAACCTCACGTTTTAACACATGTAACAAAAGAAAATGTCACAAAGCAGTTGTCACACGCAGCAGTGGATAAAAGATTCCTAATGAAATTAAATAATTTTGATAAGGATTTCCACTGCAGTGTTGAGAACTCAAATCCCAAAGTGTTATATTAAGTAAGTTTCGGCGGTTTGGTTTGCCTCAGTTTCCCCATTTACCAAATGGGTCTAAATACCACCTTTATAATACTCTGAGATCAAGTACCTACTACAGCTGCACTGAGCACTACATAAAAAAAAAAGGGACAATAAAAAGAGGCTACTTTCAAAGAAAATGAGAATGGGGTAAAGGCAAATCATTGTTTTCATTTTAAAGCAACAGATGTGTTTACACGACTAATTACAGACTGGTAAACACACCCGCAGCCCTGCTCTGGTACAGCCTCAGCGGAATTCAAACCCGATTCCAGTTCAAACATGCAGCAAGCAGCTGAGGCTTCAGGCAGCTCGAGGGAGAGCCCTTTGTCCCGGCTCTAACGGTTCGATGTGTGGTTCTAAACGTTCCCCTGCAGAACCTGCCACCCCAGTACTGCAGCCATGTGCCAGCGTATAAGAACCAGAAAGCGAAACCACCTAATCTGTTTTCTTTTCCAAGCTAAATATAGGACAAAAGAGTGAAAAGCACAGATGGTGAAAGCACTGCAAGTTTTTAAGATTCTTCTGCTCTAGGAATTTAAGCTGCTAAAGCACAACACAGGCTAAGCCTTCTAAAATACATTCATAACTCAGCTCCATCACCGACGGCAAAGCCCAGCTTTACGGATCAACGCAAGTGACCACTGTCATCCTATTAGACACGTGATTCACTTGATCTGAGCAGTGAAACAACCCTTTCATATTTCCCTGATCTTGCTCTCTCTCGTGACCCTTCCTGCAAATTTCCAGATAGAAAAGGAACAAAAACGCACCCCATGCAGAAATTATTTCAAGTGAAGACATAACAAGAGGAACAAGGAATTACTTCATATGCAAACGGAAAGTAGAAAATAAAGGCAGATTAACGATTCAGTAGCAAAATTCTTCCAGGCAAATGAGCAGAGCCGAAAGAAAGACCCAGAGGGAGTGTAAAGTTGAGGTATTTAGAGGAAACAAAACCGGAATGGAAAACCATCCTCTTTTTATACAGCACTAAAGTGTGTTCAGAGTGCATTTCTGAAAAACATCCACAACACACACACAAGAGAGGGGTGGGATCAGACCAACCTCCCAAATGACAAAGTCCAGCTAGTAGGAAAACAGGTAAAGCTCCAGAATTTTTTGTGACTCCCTGTTCTCCCTGGGACCCCAGAAAGGAGTCACAGGTGAACACTAACTGGCCTGGCTGGAGGGGAAAACAGGCCCTTTGAGCTGGAACATGTTGTAGCAGTGCAAGATAAGGGAGACTGAAAAGCAAAATAAAGTAAAACCACGAGCAAGAAAAGCGTATTTATCTAAAGTAAGAGAATTATCCATAAGAACAACACATGCACTCTTTCATCCTAGGAGGATTGGTACCTAGGAATAAAGCCCAGCTCTGTTTCAGCTTCCATTAACAACAGCTCTCATCCACCACTCCTTGTTATAAATACTTCAGTGCCTCCTGACAAGATGACTGAATCCATAACGAGTACAGCCTGCTGATTTGAGGCGGAAGGAGACAGAAGGTTCAGAGATTTGTGATGTCGGGTCTAGCAGAAATTCATTTAAATTAGCGCACTGTTCGGATCAAGCAGCAGGCTCTATTACACCGCCTGGAAAGCTGGAGTACTGAGCAACTAGTGACTCGGAACTGCTGCAGACAGATGCTTTATTGAGGAGACTGCTTGCTTAGAGTTTGCAGGGATTCTTCTGAGGTTCCAGAAACGTTCAGGATTTACTACCAGCCTCAGAGAGCCAGGATTCCCTGGTCCTAATGCCTTGCCCCAGTACTGACACCATGTAAGCCCGCACAAGCCACTTCAAGGCCCTCACTTGAGTTTCCCCACCAGTGAAACAGAAAGGACTTGATCATCTGCAGCACACAATGCACAGAGGAGAAAAGCACTGTGCAACGCTGTGCCTTCACCAGTATCCCCCGAGATATGCCACCTTTATATTTCATCAGGTTATTCCAATCTTTTGGCAATGCCGAGGGAGGATGTGCCTGTGGCCATGAGATAACACCAGAACTGCTAGCTCTCCTGCAGCTCTTGTCTATTAAATGAGAGGGAAACTGAGGCACCGTGACTTGCCCGAGGTCAGTCCCCCCTCCGGTGACAGAGCCACAGCTGAAGCTGTATTTACTGCCTCGTAGTCTCACACACGAAGCACCAGATGACGGCCTTCCTCGATGCACCTTTCAGTGCCTTTAATGAACTTCACGGAGAATGACAAAACCTCAACAAAAACGACGAGCCAAACCCCCCGAGCGTGTGCTACGTGTCCCAGGTACCGCAGCACTCCTTCCCGCCCTCGGTACCTGCCGCTGTTCACGTTCTCCTCTCGCCTCTTCAGCTTTCAGCCAGCCCAGCGGGAGCTGCTGCTGGGTGCAGCCCGGGCCCGCCGCTACCCCCAGGGCCACCGACCGCGGCCCCACGCAGCGGGAGCCGGCCCGGGCCGCAAACCCCCACCGCAGCTCCCGCGCTGCCCACCCGGGGCTCTGCGGGGCCTGAGCCCGCCGGGACGCGGCCCTGAGGGGAGGGCGGCGAGGCCCGCTCCCCCCGCGCCCTCAGAGCCCCCCCGGGCCCTCAGACACCGCCAGGCTCGGCAGCTCCACAGCCCCTCGGCTCTCAGACCCCCCCCAGGCCCGGCAGCTCCACAGCCCCTCGGCTCTCAGACCCCCCCACCCTGGCAGCTCCACAGCACCTCGGCTCTCAGACCCCCCCACCCTGGCAGCTCCACAGCGGGGCCCTGCGGTCCGCAAGCCCCGCGGCGGCCCCTCAAACCCGGGCCCTCACCCAGCGCCGCGCCTCAGGCCCGGGCCCTCCCTCACCAGCAGCCCCCGCGGGAGGAGGAGGAGGAAGAGGATGAAGGAGGAGGATGAGGAGGAGGAGGAGCGGGCGCCTCACCTGGACAGGTGCTTCAGGATCTGCTTCTTGATGATGCCGGCCATGCCGGGGGCTCAGGGCTGCGGCCGCCCGGTCCCCATCGCGGCGCCGCCGCCTCCCGCCCCGCCCCGCCCCACCGCGCCCCCTGGCGGCCGCGCAGCCGCACTCCACGCGTGTGCGCGCCGGGGGCGGCCCCACGGGATCCCCCCCCCCCCCCCTTCCCCGGCCGCGGCCCTGTTCGGTGCACGGCGAGGGCTGAGGGCAGGGGGGGAGGCTGCGACGGAGGGTCCCAGCGGTTAACGAGGCGGCGTTGCCTTCATCAAGTGACGGCGATTCCTCACCCCCCGGGAGCTGCGGGCGAAAACCCACTAGGGCACGGACCAGCTCAGCGTCACAGCGCGGCTTCGCACAGCTCCTCCCCACGAGTGTCCCAGGGCAGCCAAAAGTCACAGGACAGAATCACAGAACGAAGAGACTCATAGAACGCTTCCAACCATAACCCTAAAATAAGTTTGTTTTGTTTAAAGGGTGATGGAGCCCTGGCCCAGGCTGCCCAGGAAGGCTGTGGAGTCTCCTTCTCTGGAGATATTCCAGCCCCGCCTGGCCGCGGTGCTGTGCAGCCTGCTCTGGGTGACCCTGCTTGGGCAGGGGGTTGGGCTGGGTGACCCACAGAGGGCCCTGCCAACCCCTACCATGCTGTGATGCTGTGTTTCTGTAAAGAGGCTCTCACGCCACAAAAATAAAATGTTCAACATAAAATTATGTTGATTTGATTGACTACACAATCAGCGAGGCTGCCTGGAAGGAAAAAATTAATTAATCTTAGCTCCAAGCAGTTTCTGTGCGCCTTGGCTGTGACGCTGACGGACGGTGACGCAGCAGAGCATCGGGCACGCTGTGCCGGACTCCAGCGGGGATCACGGGGGAGCGCTTTGCTCGGCCGAGGGAGCCCCGCACCAAGGGCTACGCCGTTCCGCAGGCACGGCCCACCCACCGCAGCCTGACGCTGACCCGTCGGCCTCTAACAGCTCCGTGACCAGAAAACCACGCGCTCTGCACCTCACCGAGTCTATCCACATTTAACCTGACGGTAGGCGGGGGGAGGTTTGATGTGAAAGCAAGCCAGCTCCGACGTAAAGCTGAAAAACATTCAGATTATCCATCAGGGAGATGCGGACACATTCTAAGCCATGCATCGGTGCAACCAGTTCAGCTCCTCGCACTCCACTCGGTGTCCGATGCTTGCAGAACCCAACGCCGCTGCGCTGCCAGCCCTTCGCTGTCAGACACGGAAAGGCCAAGAGCAGCGGGACCGCCCGCACCGGTGCCGCAGCACCTCAGAGCTGGCCCAGCCCAAGCGCCGTAGAAATCTACTCCTAGTATCGTTCATTGTAGAAACCTCCTTTAACTTTAGCCTCATCTCAATGTTTGTTGAGCACAGCTATTAAATACCAAGCTATTCAATATCCGATGTCTCAGTTACATCACATTCTTGACAGAAGATTGTTTAAAGCACATGAGCTCCTAAAAATACAGTCTCCTCTAGATGACTGGGCTGTCCTGTCCCCTAGCAGAGAGCAACTTGGAAAAGGAGCCCTCGGTGTCCTGCTAACTAAACACTTTCCTGTAAGAAGCAAATCATTCCCACGCTTTCACACTGGATGCAAACAGGCCAAGCGTGAGTTGGACAGATCTGCAGACTGAAACGGATGGCGACAGGCACGCACAGAGCAGCCGGTTATGCAAACAGAATAAATTCTTCTAATTCAGCTGGAATTGTGCGCCTGCTTCACGTACGGCTCATCAAAAGCAAAATCCTTGTCATAAACTAAAGGGCCTGGGGTTTGTCTTGAACAACAAATCCCTTCATGCTAAGAAGGGAACTGAGCGTTAATAACTACTGACTCAACAACTCCAATAACGCAATTAAAGGTGTCCACACAGACGCCCCAGCAGCAGTAGAAAAGCAGGAATACGTTTGGCAGCAGCAAAACAATTACTGCAAGAAGAAACCTTTTAACAGCATCTCTCTGCTTCCCTCAGTGGAGAATCAGCATTTTATTAAATTAATCCTATTTTCTGCTAGTAAAGTCACTTAATGTTGCAGTCTCCCCAGTTAGAGATATCACTGCAGTCTTCTCTGATGTCACTTTTTTTTTTTAAATTTTGTTTTTACACGCATACTTGTTTTGAAACAATTCAAAATGCAGATAGCAATACATCTCTGGAGGGGCATGACATGAAAAATGAGACTACCAAAGAACTAAGGAGAAAAAAAACCCACTAAAAATTCTGTGCAAAACAGGTAGAGAGGGAACAAAGCAAACTGCCATCTCTTTCTGCCAGGCAGATAAACCACACAGAGTAAGGCTCAGATTCTCCATATGTAAACCAGTATCAATGTTTTATTGTTGTGTTTTATGATTCAGTGGAGGGGGGGGAACCAAACGAACAAAAAATCCAACCAAAACCAACCCAGACCAGGTACAAAAGCATCAGTCCAGTGTGCATCTAGGTCAAACCATCTGCAATCTGAAGTAACAGCAGCTCTCCCCTACACACTGGTTTAATACAAAATCCTAGGGACACGGGTCTATGGTATTTTATCACATGGAAGATCGTAATACGAAAGAGAAAAGGTAGCTCCATTTCCACCTTTATCTGTCTGGACGGGTCATTCCCGGCCGGGTTGGCACCATCATGGGGCGGGAGGGCGGTCTCATCATCGGGGGCCCCGGCATCATCGGCATGTGTCCTCCCATCGGCGGCCTCATCCCCGGAGCTGCCAGGGGAAAGCGAGGGCATTAGAGAAGAGCTCTCGGGAGCAGCAACGGCCAAGCAACGGTGCGCAGGTTCTCTCCCCCCCACCCCCCAGGGAACTTTCACTTTACGAGTGCGTAAGCTTTGATCTGGAAGCTGGCCAAGACAGATGACATTTCCCCGAAGGACACCAGCAATGAGCAGAGGAAGAGCCAAGCTCCTGGCTTACACGCCCACTTTTGACAATATTGACTGGTAAATTATTTTCAACCACTGAAGACAGACACTAGCTTCATTACTGAATTGGAAAGTTCATTTGGAAAAAAGTGCTGCAAAATCCTCCAGTGCATTCAAAAGAGATGCCTGGTGTACTTCTTACAGCTGGGTAACAGCTTTAGCGAAGAACAGCAGGTGCTTTACTAAAAAGCACTGACATAATGGTTTCCATCCCATTTCTCCATTTACTTTCAGGCAGCCGCTACGCTGCTTAAAATTGCAGATTATGCACGTAATTTGTGCCTTTAAAAGACACTTAAAGAACCGTTTCTACCAGCAAGACAATAATTGCAAAGACACTTCGCTACTTTTAGTGTGCGTGTGTGTATTGCTTCAGATTTGTTCCAGTAACTGCTTCAGTAAGACGTCCCCTGAGAATTCTTCAAATGCCAGTAAGCTCACAAGTTAAATGGATCAAACACATTTTAGTCTGCCTTTCAGCTCTGAAAAAAAACTTTTTACGGCACGTTGTTGCTCTGGAACACATTATCTGGAGACATTTTTAAACAACAAAATTCATTTAGTGCTGAAATGTACCCCTTGTGCAAAAACAGCAGCACTACAAACACAGAATTCCTGAGCAATTATAGATTGTACTGCTGAGACTAGACACAGAAAAGCTACAATTTACCAGGGCGATAATTTCAGTTGTAGAGGGGGACTAGTAACTCTCCACAAGTAGTAAAGGAACTTTAATTAGCAGGTGTAAGGCTGGTTTATGTCTCACCACGCAGAGACAACGGATCACCAAACGTGTGTACACAGTACACGCAAACCAAAACCCTTCCACAGCTGGACACGTGGGGCTGCCCATCCACGCTGCGTCTAACGATGTCCGACGTGACGCGAGCTAGAAACTAGAGCGCATCGCTCCAGCCAGCACCCCAGTACTGCAGCTGCCTCATGTTTTCCGCTGAGCTCCTTTCACAACTCTCTGCTGCCCAACGAGACAGAAAACGGAACCCAAACATCCTGCAGACCACGCAGTACTGCAGTTTTTACAGAGACTTCCCAATTCCCAGACTTACCGGGTCCAACCGGCATCATTCCTGGCGGGGGTGGGCCCATCATTGGCATCATTGGGGGGCCACCCATGTGAGGAGCCGGCATCATGCCAGGCCGCGGGGGGCCAGCTGAACACAAACACAAATCGGTTACGCGTCTGGCTGCTTTCACATCCACCAACAATGTGCAGTTATTAAACTTCATGGGAAGTTTTAGTAATTAAGGTGCCTTAGATTGTTTTACCACTGCCTGCCTCCTTTTCCAGTTTCAACTCTGACATCAGGTGCCAAAATGTGAACTACAGGAAGAATATGCTATTATTTCCAACTTTGCATACCTAATGCAGATTAATACCACCTCCCTCAGCAGGACTCCGAGCAGAAAGGGATCTCATCCCTTTCTAAAAGAAGGTTACCAATCCTATTCAATTTAAAATTTAAAAAAAAACAACACACCAACCCAAACTCGTGGTGAAAGTTTTAATGAAGTTACCTACATGGCAGCTAGCAAGTAATGAAGACGCACACATTTCTATGAATGTGCTCACCATCACAAAAATAAAACTAAAGATGAAGATGGTTGCTGAAACACTCTGACAAAGCATTCTCTCACATTTTGGTGTTCAGACGCTCAAAATGCAGTAGCTTGTTTTCAAGCTAAAATGACTTTTCTTCACAAGTCCAGAAAACATGCAACAGCTCAGGAGAGCTGCCAGCCCAGTCAAAAACTGCCCAGTTCAGACTTACGGATGCTGGGAGGAGGCGGTATCATGGCTCCTGCCGGAGGTGGTGCCGAGAACGGTGTCGGTGGGATTTTCCCTTGCTGAAATGCAGCCGCTACATTGGGGGGGAAAAGAAAAAAAAAAAAAGGAAAGAAAGAATCCCAGGAGAAAAACCAGTTACTAAGCTCCTGCGTCAATCTTCCTCCTCATGCCACGCGGTCAGCGCATACTCCGTGTCATGCTGGCGTGCTCGGCTGCTCTAACTCTGGAACAAATCCCTGGTTTGTGCTGCTGGTCATGGCGGAAGCACCTGATATTCTTGAAGACAATTATTACAGCAATTACTCCAGCTGAGACTAGAGAGGTCCTTGATGAATTTCACACATCTAACAGGAAGGCGGATGGTGGAGAAAATGCATCACGCGATCTGCAGCTGCACCTTTCACCTGGGATCACTGGGTTAAGACATGCTATCCTGAAAATGGTAACAAGGGAATGACTTGGGGAGGTGACAAAAAGCGTGAAAAACATCTTATGGAGAAGGGAAGAAATTCCAAAGACTGGAATCGACTAGAAGGAAGGCGAACGATGTGAAAGGTGGAAGCATCATGAGGAAAAGGGACACAAGGAAGTGGAATGAAGCTGCGTCAGGGGAAGCTCAGACTGCACGTTCGGAAAAGGCCGAGAGGGTGGGTGGTCACCGGAAGGGGCTCCCCAGGGAAGCGCCTTGCAAGGCGCCCGCTGGCGTGCAAGGAGTGTCTGGACAACGCTCTTAGTCCTATGGTTCAGTGTTAGGCAGCCCTGCGAGGAGCAGGGAGTTGGATTCAATGATCCTTATGGGTCCCTTCCAATTTGAGATATCCTATGAGTCTATGATCTAAAGAAAGTTGCCATGAAAATTAACCTGGCATTTGTGTTTCTTTTCACAGAGAAAAGAACCATTATTCAGAGGATAAGCAAAAGGAAAAGAACCCCATAAACTAACAGAGGAAACACTTCACATTTTATTCAAGCCTTTAATAGTGCAAGAGAGAGAGAGAAAAAAAAAAATTAATATCCCTAGAGAACTGAGGGCAAGCAACTAAAGCATTAAAGAAAAAAAACAAAACACACAAATCCATACATTTTAAAGTCCGTCTTCCTATTTTTTGGACTTCTTATTCATGCTCTTCGCATAAATGTGCTGCTACCAAAATGCAAATGTGTGTTTCGTGACCTTGTATGACATCCCTAGGAGTGCTGAAGGCAGTGGTACCTGCAGATCTCTCAACCACAGCAAAGCGGTAAACGCTGGCTCACATCAACCCCTCGGGCAGAGCGCTCAGCCTTACGTGGAAGCCCAGACCCTGACGAGTTCAAGATTCAGCTTCTAAGCAAAATTTTCGCTCATGATTCACAGAGGAAAGACTCAGCAGGGAAGTGAGGAAGAACCAGCAGGGAAGAACGGAAGAAAAGCAGCAAGAGGAAAGGCAGGGAAGGCAGCGGGGGAGCAATCCAGAGTCACAGAAGGATTAGCCTTACTTGTTTTGTCAATCAGGCTCTGAGCTTGCTCCTCCATCCATTTCTGGTAGTAGTCTTTCACATTCTCCTTGTGTTTTCGGCCACTGCAGTGGGTTTTTCTCACGGAGGGCTGCAAAGAGCATGTAAACCCAAAGCTTACATACTGTGACATAAATCCAAAGTGTATTGGGAAATTATAAACGCAACTTAGCAGTATAAAACAGGTTGGTTTCTGTGCCTAAATAGATGGAGAGTGATGTGCAAAACCTCTACGTATCAACTACAGGTGTTGAGACTTGGGCTTCTGTAAACGCGGTTGCCCTCACTCCCCGCGACACCCGCCGGCAGCCCCGAGTGTCGGCTGCTCTCGACTGACGCCCAAAGTCCCCCCGTTCTCCCCTCTATTTTTGCCAAGAAGGAGGAGAGGAAAGCAGTCAACCAAGCAGGACAGCGCCGTCCCCCGAGTAACTCGGCCTCAGGCCACCCGAGGCGCATTTCAGTGCACTGGACGCGGCTGAGGCGCCACTTACCGAGTCGTGGGTGAGGTACGTGTCGCAGTAATCGCAATAAAACCTGAAAAGGGAACAAATTCTTGTCGTTAAGAAACCGCTGCGCGCCGGGAGCGTCACCTCAGCCCCTCACAGCGGCACCAGGGCCTCCCGCCACAGCCCCGGCACTCCGCGCCCGCCCGAGGCCTCAGCGAGAGCGAACCGCCCCGGGACCCCCCCAGCCTGGGGACCCCCCCAGCCTGGGGACCCCCCGCCCCGGGCCCGGCCCTGCCTCCCGCCCCCCCTCAGCGCCCGGGCCGCACTCACTTGGGCATGGCGCTCCCCGCCACCAGCGCCGCCAGGAAGTGACGCGCTCACGTAGCGACTCCTTCCGCCGCTTGGCCCCCTGAGGCTCCCGTGCGGCGGGGCGGGGCGAGCCCAGCGCCTGACGGCGGCCGCGAGGGGCAAAAGAGGCGGGGGCGGGCTCGGCTTCTCCCGCCGCTCCCCTCCGGTCCTGGCACGGAGCTGGGTGCCGCCATCGCGGTATCTTGTGTGTGTCCCTCTCTCTCCCCCCCCCCGGTGCTGGCGGGGCGAGAACACGGGACCTTCCGTTGTCCTTAGGGGAAACGCTCGGTGTTACCGGTCATGGAGCCGCCGGGCCTCGCGGGGCTGGAAATGGGGGGGGAAAGCGTCATTTTTGGGGAAAAAAAAAACCAAAACAACAAAATCCCGCCCAGCGAAGCCTGCCAGCAGCGCCACCCCGGCAGGCCTTGCGCCGCCTCGTTTGCATAGAGCCGCGTGACGTCACACAGTCGCTGATTTGCATACATAAACACGCGCCTGCACCGCCTCCTATTACGGAGGAAGATTTTGCTATGCAAATTTAACCCCGCCCCCTTCGTGACGCATCCCGCCTTCTCCGTGCGCGTCGGAGCTCCCCGCGCATGCAAAACGCTCATTTGCATACCCCGCCCCCCGCCCCCCTCGCCCTTGCGGCTCTCCTTCCGCCGGGCCGCCGACGCTCCGCCCCCTTCTCCTCCTCTCCCTCCCACGCCGCTCATGGGGGTGACGCCACCAGGCGCGGTGGCGTCATAGGCCGCGTGCCCCTGGCGCGAGGCGGGGTGGCGCTTGCGCACTGCCGCCTGAAGCGACTGGCGTCGCCCGCGCCCCCCTCGCCCCCCGCCGTGCCCGCGCTTTCCTCCTCCTCCCTCCCCCCCGTTTTTCCCTCCTCGCCCCCATGCAGCGCTGAGGCGGCGGCGGCCCCGGGGCCGGCTCTTGAAATCGCCATGGAGGGCATGGACGTGGACCTGGACGCGGAGCTGATGCAGAAGTTCAGCTGCCTGGGCACCACCGACAAGGACGTGCTGATCGGCGAGTTCCAGCGGCTCCTCGGGTTCCAGCTCAGCCCCGCCGGTTGCGCCTTCTTCCTCGACATGACCAACTGGTGAGGGGGGGGGGGGGCAATGGCGGGAGGCCGGCGGCCCTGAGGGGAAGGGCGGGAAGAGGCCGCGCACCGGGACGGGCGCCTTCTCCCCCCCCGCCCCGAGCCGCCTGAGGCGGCTCGGGGCGGGGGGGGGTGGGGGAAGGCGCCCGTCCCGCCGTCTGTGGAGAAAAGAGCGTGGGCCGTGTTTTTCTTCCCGTCCTCCCCTTTCCCCTCCCCTTCCCTGGGGTCGGTGATGGCGGGGAGCAGTGAGGGGTGGGCCGGGTGCGTGTAGTTGGGGGGGGGGGGGGGGGAAGGAGGGAACCTATCATGGCAGCTCGGAGGGAGCCGCGGGTTCGCCTCCCGCCTCAGGCTGGAGGGGGGGAGTTGTGGTTTTGCCAGACGGGTGGTCAAAGGGCTTCGGAGCTGTTAAAGAGTGACTAATTACTGGGAAGTGCGGCGGGGATGTGATCCAGCGGACCTAGAAGCTCTTAAAAAAGGTGTTTTCTCTGTGGAAAGGATGAGCTGAATCCAGGGATGGAATTACGGTGCTCTGGACCCTAAAGCAGGCTCCAGGAGGAGGGAAAACTGTGGTGGGAAGGCTGTGTGGGAGTCTTAAACCTACTACGGTCTCCATGTGAAAGTTACCTGGGTGTTTGGTAATAACTTGCCGTCTGCTTGCAAACTACTGCTCTTCCTCGAAATACTCTGGCTTTCCGTGTGTTTTTTGTCTTTATAAAACCTCTTTGTCGCTGCCCTAGGGGAAAAAAAAAAAGGCAGGTACAGGTTATCGGTGAAGCCGCAGCTTGAGGAAGATTGTGGGAAAGATGCGCTCTTACACTGAAAAACTGAAACCAGGAGTGTTGGTGGTTCAGATAGCCCGGTGACTGCGAAAGAATGTTGTGAAACTGCTGCCGTCTGATTTGCGGGGTTTGGCTCGTTATTACAACGTGCATCTTTCAAACCATCTCTAACAGCCGTTGCATAGGGCACTACCCAAAACGCGACCCTCTTGTTACATTTCTATCTCTTTGCTGTGATGGATGCTTTAGAACCAAGTGTTTTCTCTTTCAGGTGTTGCTAACAGACATTAGTTAGCGAAGTTGTAGTTACTATTTTTTCCTCAGTGGTGTAACCTCAAATCCAGAAACTTCAGGTTTGAAAACTGAAATCCAAGAGAAGGTCTTGATATCAACAGTTGGGAAGAAAACTTGTGCGGGATTGTTGAACTAATAAACAGCAATAAGACAACTCTGCCACCTTTTTCTTTTCATCTTTCCCTCCTTCTACAGCTCTATATTAAATCATATTGGCAAATCTGCATCTGCAGAGGGAGTAAGGGAATAGCAAATAATACCATGTGTTTTGTAAGCTGATACAGTGTGAAAGAAGGTCTCTCTCGAGGAGTTCAGGAGTTTGCTTTGGAGAAGTAGTTCTCAGAAGATGATGCTTTCCCACTTTATTTGTGTGTTGGTAATATGAATAAAACTACCAACACTGCAACGTAATACGGTTTGGGATTTTGGTTTTTTTTCTTGTGATGTTCCTTGCCAGAGCAGGAAGCTTAGCAGAGCTGAACCTGAAAGTTACTTGTGAAGATACTATGTATAACGATAGCATGCCTGGTTTGTGTTGGAGCAACTCTTTCAGGAGTATTTAATTTCTTTTTGAAGTAACAGTTATCTCAAATACAAACATTACAATGGCGTTTTAAAAAAATCTTTTAGTTACAGTTGAAGAAAATCTTAAGTGATGAAAATAGTTTTAATTTCACAACTTCTGTGGCTAGTTTGGTTTTGAAAATGTAAGCCTTGTAGGTGGATGAGGGCATGTAAAAAGGAAATCTGTGAAGTTGGTGTAATGCATACATTGGCACAGGCTGTAATGTGGTTACTCTTAGAGTGGGCTCCAAGCCTGGGAGAGTTTAACCTTTCGGCAGCAGGGAGCTGAGTTAGGTATGCTGACAGGTGCTGCTCATTTTTCTTGTGTGTTCTTGCTGGGGCACTGCTGTCCTGACCTGTGGTATTGTTTGTTGTCCCTGGTTTTGTAGTTTGCAGTTCTGCCACTGTGTTTCTGTCCCATTCTCTGGCTCCCACCTCTTCTTTGGTTATCGGCCTGAATGGACTAGCCCTGCTCTGGGTGATTATAAAAAGCTGCAATCAAGACACGCATACCTTTTCCGGAAGCACCTTTGCTTTGTCATGTGGAGGGACCCTGTGTCATCCACACTGCCCCAGGTGATGTTAGGCAGTGCTTGGGCTTTGTGGCCTAGAATTAGGGTCAGAATCTGCTATCAGCACTCTGTCCTGTGAATAATTTGTCTTGATGAGGCTGTCAAGTCACTCTTCTTTTTGTTAAGGGTCTGGCACTTTTCTGCGGTGATGATCCCTTCACTCTCACTCTGCATCAGGATTAATGTTCATCTGCAGGAAACAGTGAGGGAGTTCACAGCGGGGGTGAGAGAAGTTAGCGATGCCCGTGTATGGGTTAATTAACAAAGACATAAATAATTTTCACTAAAACTCTTTTGACAAGCATAGCAAGCTGCTCTTTGCAAAAATTATGTAGTCTCCAGACCTGAAGTTACTTCCCTGTTGTATGCCTTTCGCGTATTGTGTAGTAAATAATCTGAGCTGTAATGTGTTTTGAAAGACTACTTCGAATAGTATTATTAGTAATTGTATTTAACATAGTTAAAGTGAATTTGATTTGCAGTTCTGCTGAAATAGATGAATTATTTTAAAATAGCTTGTTCAGACAATTTGGGGGAAAAAAATAGGGGTTGATTGTAGAGCAGTACAGATACTTGTAAGTAGCCTTTAGAAGTCTGTCCACTTCTCCAGTCTGCCTGGCATTTCTCAATGCACTTCCGAAGTTCTGGCAGACTTGGGACAGTACTAAGAAACTGCCAGCTAGTTTTATTAACAGGATTGCAAGAATGTTTCAGGTAGAGCACATGCATCCTAAGTTTCTGAGACTGTTCCTTGATCTTCAAGAAATACAGGTTAAACACTTATTAAACACTTTCCTAGAGTTCTGCCCCTTCTTAATTAGGCATGGAGTTCTGTTTGTGGGCTGTTGTAACTTCTTAGCTTTCTGCTACATAAACCCGAGTTTGCCCTTTCTGAGAGTCCCAGCTGTGTGTTCTTTAAAGGCAGCACACATTGTCACTCTTTACTACTTACTTATTTATTCTTTGTGAGAAGTTGTGAGGCCTTACAGTGAGAGACTGAGCTTTCGCTTTTGGCCTGAAACCAAAAGTGAACTTCTCCAAAAGATGTTTTGGCACCGGCACATTTCTTCCTCGGGAGGGAAACCCAGGCAGCGTAGCTGGGAGGGCATTTTGCTGCCATTGCATCTAGGATAGAAATCCACCCTCCATTAAATGGCATGCTTAACTCTCCCCGCTCGCTCCCCACTCCAGATGTTATGCAATGCAGAAGCCCGGCTGCCTGCACACTGAAGCACATCCAGCGCCGCAGGTTTGAGGGAGGGGGCTGCTAGGAGTGATTTTTGTGGTAAAGTGAAGTTCCAGGTGTCTACAGCTCTTCAGTGTTATGTGATAGTATGGCCAGGAACGTGTCTGAACTTGTCTAGGCTCAGTCTACCTACATAAGAAACTCCTTCTGAAAACCCTTTGTGTTAATGTTTTAAAAATAGGGATTGTTTAGGTCAGGCATTTGATGGCGAATGAGTCTGTGCCAAAATACCTACTCGCAGTCTTCCTAGCACGAGAACGGTTGTAGGTTGTGGTTGATGGTACCAGGGCTGATTGGACTCTGAAAACTCGCAAACAGTTGTTGTGAAGTGTCAGTGCAGCCTTGACTGCTTTTCAGCAATGTGGATTAGTGTGAGTGTGAGAGCGGAGGAAACTTTGCACAGAATGTGCATTTTATTTTTTGTTGACACTCAGTTAAGGCCTATTTCGTGAAAGTCATTAGGTTCCTCTAAAGCTGGTATGGAATTTGTATTGTGACAAGGAAGAGGAAATTTTTTCTTTAATTGAAGTGTATACCAACTTTGAGGGTGAGAGGCTGCAGCATAAGGCTTGGAGCTTCTTTAATTCTGTGAGAAAGTGAATTAATTTTATTTGAGTAGCTGGTGGTGCTGGATTTAAAATCCATATTTCAACACACTTGGCTATGAAGGGATTCCTAATTTGGAATACTTAATGTATGTATATTTCACTAATTTCCATATGATTTCTTTACATTCTCTTTTTAGCTGATGTTTAGAAAGCTGAATTTTTATTACTCTAGTAGGTGTGATATTTAATTGAAATGTGTCAGATAATGATGATTTCCATTGTGTGTGTGGGGGGGGAAAGTTTTATTGTTTCTAACCCTAGCCTTTTTTGATCTAGCTTTCTGGTGAAAAAGGTCTTTTTAAGGTCATTGTTTGTAAGGTAGTCAGATCTCTTCTGAGGGTCCGCATTTTTTTTCTTACACTTGGAAGAATTTGTAGCTGTATCATAGTTTAACTAGTACTGTAAAGAACATGTTTTGCATTAAAATATTTATAAGGTTGTCTCTGAAAATACTACAGAAATCTGCTGTAAAACCTCCTTCTGTGTTGTGTAAGATGTAGGGCCTTTCTGTATGAATGAGGGGAGCTAAGTTGAGGCAGGCATTAGCTCGTGGTGATACTGATTTTTACACCAGCAATCTGAAATTATTGAGCATAGCAAGGAAAATGTATCTAATATTTTTGTGCAAGTGTTTTATTGGTTGTGGAGAACAGGCAGAACATTGGCTTTTAACAAAATTAAGATTGCCTTATAAATGCATGTTTTTATCCCTATGGGTGGGGATCTTTCGATCAAATGAACTGCCTGTATTGCCCAGAAGTAGATGTACTTGATTGTGAGTCTAAAAACATGTTTTAGCTAATAGTTCTCTTTTTTTATTGCTTTTACTCTGACTTTATAGAATTGTATCATCTTTGCTTTCTAGCAAAGATGACAGGGTGCTACTTTAAGTAAAACTCGGATCTGTGGATGAAAGGATATCTATTTACACTTGATATTAGTGCTGGAGTATAGGTACTATTCAGAGAAATACTTCAAGTGTATTTAGGTAAGACATCAGGACATGCAGAATTTAATAGAACAGGCTCAAATCAACAGGATTCACTCACACATGATGCATTTCCCACAAAGGGTAACACTAGTACTCCTGGTCTTGATTTTTAACCTTGCAGGTATTTGCAGAACTGCCACAAAAAAACCCAAAGCGTGCAGATGTCCTCCATTAACAGATTTTTGGACTGCTTTTCAGAAGAAGCTCTCCAAGTGTGTGTCAGGAAGAACTCAGGTTTGAAATGCCCCTGCTCGGCTGAGACACAGACAGGGTACCATGTGTTGACCAAAGGACAGTACTGGTGTGTGGGCAGGCTCCTCACCTCCATGCCCTTGGCTGTCCTGCACATGCTGTGTTTAAAGGGTTTGCTGATACAATAGACCCAGTCACCCCATGGTGTGGTGCTTTTCCAGTCTTCAGGTAGCTGTGTGTTACATTTCAAAGATCTATGGAAAAAGCATATGTGGTGGGCAAATATAAGGACATGCAAAGTCAGACTGTGCAGCCATAAAGTTTTTACCTGTCAGGGTATGAAAATTGAGGTGGAATGTGGGGCCTTAGCTGCACCATGAAGCCTTTGATTGTGTGGTTATATCAAAAGTCAATTTTACTGATTACAGCATGACTCTACGTGATTGATCTGGTAGAGGGGTTCACTACAACTAACTGCTGCCATTAAAATACCTGCATTTTTATTCCACCCTTGCTTAAACACCAGCAACCCCCCAAGAATTTAGTTGATCTCTTAAATCAGAACACTGGTTTTATATCATTCTTTAGATGCAGATATGCTTCTCTCCTGTTACTGACCAAATACTTCTGATTATAGACCTAATATGGTGTTAGATTTGTATTTGTCGTAGATTTTGTTGTGGGGGAAAAGTCTATTCTTGTCTGGTCTTACATGAAGATCTCTTCTCTAGTTTTTATTTGGAAATCCTGACTGAAGTGTAGTTAATTTGGTTTCCTTAGCTATTTGAAGACAGTGTTCTTATTGATGTCCAGTAAACTAATCAACTGCTATCAGAGAAGATTCTTCAATAGCTGTTCTGTCTTGCTACATTTACTGAGTTTTCCTCTTTTTCCCCACATGTGAGAAGTCAAATGGAAGGTAGGATAAAACAGCAAATGGTAGGATTTTCTATTTCCCTGAACTAATGAATATAAACCCTTCTTTCGTGTTCGTACTGGCATTGCTGGATTTGCCACAGAGATGATTATGCCATTGCGAGTGGGGAGCTGTGGTGTGTGTGTGTTACCTTACAAGAGTTCCGGGGTCCCTGCTGTCCATGTTTTGTTGGCTCTTTGTCTCAGTCTGTGGGACTCCTGTGACTTCCCTTTTGCTAATTCATTCACATAAATCTGAGGAAAACTTCCCCACCACTCTGCAAGTCTGTGAGATTTATCTTGAGCTTAGTCTGGATACTCCTTTCCTTTTGAGAGGGCAGTGGGGAGAACCCTTATGTCATGGAGGAGGCAGGAAACTCGAGATCTGATCCTTCAGGTCAGTCCTCCTTCTTCCCTGGAAGAGTCTTTGGGGTAGTTCCATAATCATCCAGGCATCTATTAGGGAAGTGACAGCGGCGGCTGGGAAGTCATGTTACTTCTCTTCTTCTTATATCAGGTGATAAAACAAAAACAGTCTTGTGTTCTTTGTATGTCTCAGTATGTAGGACGTTTTTAAAGTAATCTAGGTCTTACTGTGACACTAGTCAGATTAATATTTGTGGGTGGTGACCAATCAAACTGTATCTGATGAGAGGGGTGAAGCACTTGGTTTAGCATGTCCTAAAAGTAAAGTAGTGGGAAAGAGGGAAGATGAAGATTTAAACTTGATGCTGTTCTTACAGTGGTTCATCAACTGTTTTAGGGTCCTTACAGGCATAGAAATGGGTCTAGTAGCTCTTGAGGTACTGTTGCCAAAATGCCAGAACAGTCTGGCAATCTCCAAGCTATGGCTGCTGCTGAGCAGTGTGTACATAGGGTCATTCATACCCTGTGGCTGGGGAGCAGAAAACAGCTTTTAAACTGTGAAGTGTCTCGTGGCTGACTTAAAGTGTAGTGAATGCTGTCTTAGTCCATGTGAACTATTGTAGACTGTTGCTTCTGTGGTGTCCACAACTATCCCCTGATGCTACTAGAAATAACATTAAAGAATTAAACAATTTAAAATTATTTTCTTGGACAGCTTTTATCTACTGCGTTAAAAACCGCACACATTTCTTCTCCAGAATAACTCAAATATTTGACCTGATTATTGTGAATGAAATCTAGACTTTAAATATATTGTATTTTTAACTATGGAACTTACTATAATTGTGCTATGCTCCAAGTTAACAAAACATTTAAAAATTGGGTGCATGTGAAATGGAAATGTAAGCAGACAACTGTAGCAGAGGGAATTGAGTGCAATATAATTTTAGTCCAGCTGGACTGCCTTACATGCCTGAACTTGTTCTCAGACAGTTTCTGTAGCTTAATCCCCCTTTACTTTAATGCAGACAGTTATAGATCGGTGACATGGTTTATACTGAGGAATTAGCAGTTACAGAACCTTTTGCGTACTGTTGGCTCTTGATTACTTTCCACTGGGAAGAGCTGTTGCTTGTTTTCAATGGCAGCAAGTAGAAAGCAGCTCCTGCTGTGACATTCTCCAAATATTTCACCCCACACTTAAAGCTCCTGACCACCTGCTTTAGGAGGGTTCAGCTGCTGGGGATGGCTGTGTGGGTGGACTCATGCTTGCAAGCAGCATCGTGGTATTGATTCTGTCGTTGAAATCGCTTGCTGTTGGTTGGCAAGGTACAGTGCTCAGCCAAGTGCAGGCACCACGATAATGGTTGGACTGCCAGGGTGTGTGTGTGTGTATGTATATAGAAGCCTGCTGAAGGAAAGTGATTTCCTCTGGTGGCTTGGGGTGCGCTGAAAATGGTGTGCCTCTGCTGCGGCCTCTCGGTTTCTTTCCTTGTGCTGCCCCTGCAGAGAGCACAGTACTACTGCTTCTGTCACCGCAGGTTTCTGTCTTCTTCCTGGAAAATCCCTCTGTATTTGGCACTGGCTGTTTTCAGCGAAGACAATGAAATGTTTTTCTGTGGCTTCGTATGAGAAAGTATGTAAGCTTCGAATTAGCGAGCTCTTTTTTTCCCCCTGCTGCTTAAGTTCAGCTTAAAGCTTTCAACTCCCCTCAGTGGTCCTTTTGGATCACATAATGTCGTCTAAGGTAGTTTCCCAACCTTGTAGTTTGGTGTAAGAGAGGTCAAGAATGAAGATAACTGATACACGGATTTTTGCTTTCTGAAATTATGTCTGTTGAAAGCTATTCACTGATTAAAATTCCAGTCCTTCAAAACATCTTGAGACTTTCCACTTAATTGCCATGTGTCATCTGTATTGAAAATGTTTGAATTGAAAACTCCAGGTAAAAGTGCTTCCCTGTGGTGTAATGAGTACATCTCCCACCCCCTTCAGCTTTCTCTAAGGCTCTGAGTGAGGCGTCTCCTACTTCAGGAGTGGTTTCAGATGTCCTAGCCTGTAGTGTGATCAATCCAGTTCCCCAGTAGCTGGGGCAAATAAAATCTGTATCAGATACTAGAAGACTAAGAGACAAAAAAGTGGACTTAGGATTGCCTCATTTGGATGTCCTCCATGTACATTTTTAGTCTCTCCCACCTGTATCATGTAGAGATGTTCCATTATTTAGGAGTGAGAAATTATCCATCTGCTGCGGTATTTCTTTTGTACATTTCTTTTTGTTTTTAACAATAGACACCTTACAGGGCATTACGGTGCCTGGTTACATACTGCATTTGGAGAATGAGAGAAAGGTCTGTAAAGAATTCAGTTACGGAAACAGTACAAGGTGTTCTACGTAACATACTATGTTCTTGAGATTTTATTGTACTTTTAGATCACTGCTCATTTTTTGCATTGCAGGCTTCCAGGAGAATAACACCGAAGTTTTTCTCATGACAAAATACTGCGCCATATGTGAGTGCTGAGGACATACAAGGAACATGCGTTGCGGCTTGGGCACTTGCCTGGCTTTTCCCTTCCTCCACATAGGGAGGGAGATGTAACTTGGCATTCACTTTATTACAGTTGCTCTGCAGAACAAAGTGACCGAGTCCATTTGTCAAAGTGCTTTCTACTTGACTTAATAAATGTCCTCTACTTACTGTCTGTGTATGATCTAAGGGCTACATCCTGTGTGAAATTCTGAATTGAAGGCTAACTCGATATTGCCTTTGACAGTGCAGGAGAATCAGAGCACTGGAAACTTTCACCCGTTAGCTGGTGAGAGGTGGTGTGGCTGCAGGAGCTAATAAGAGCAAAATTTGCATGCTGGATTTTGAGCTTAAGCTGGGACTTGATTTGAATTTTTACGACACAAAAATCTTATTTTCTTAAATCTTTGGCTCTTTCATCAAAGAATTTGACAATAAATGAAAACTTACAGATTTCTGTAACATAGTTAAAAGTTTAATTTTAAAGTTGTTGCTTTCTGCTGTAAGTGTTACTTTGGAGTGGAGTTCTTGTGTGTCACCAGATACACTGGACAACCTGCACATTGTAGGGATTTTTTCCAGTTCCAATCTTTAAGCTGCTGGATTGAAAAAAAAAAAAAAAAAAAAAAAAAAACAAACAACCAAAATACTGTTCCTTGTGCCAGCCATGCACGATGGTTGGTGGGAGAGGTGTGTGGGAAGGTTACAGCTGCTGGATGGTAGGCGATTCCTCCGATTCACTTTCTCTCTACCTGTTTTGAGACTATCTCTTTGCCAGGACTCTAATGTCCCTTGTCTTGTAGGTTAGGACAACCTCTTTGTGTTGCTTTCCTTCTCAGATGCTTAACTTCTGTATGTTGAAAGTGTTATATGTTTTGCTGGTAACAGAAGGATTAGGTATTGTGCATATGCCCTGCTTTGCATAAGGCCGCAGTGAGTAAGCCTCAGTGCTTCGGTTTCTTCATTCTCCTAAAAAAAGAATCTGATTCAATTAATTAAAAAAATATTTCCAATTACCTGTATGTTGCCTTTTGTTTGCACAATAGTTAGGTTGTATAAGGAGGCCTCTAGTTTGTGGATTGATTTGGAAGGGTTTCTATTATTTTTGAATGCTGCGTGTGACCTAGTTAATTGGGAGTAATTACTGGCTAAATATATTGGTTTAACATAACAAAAGGCTGTCTGGAAAAAGACAGGGAAGGGAAAGAAAGGCTCGCGATAAACCACCTCTTTGCAAATACTTAAGAGTTGTTAAGGGACATCTCCAGAGCTATTAGCAGAGGAGGTTTTAACTTCAGTATTGTAATTTAGCTCCTGAGGCTTGAAACAAAGCAGCAGAGCAAAAGAATTGATCTGAAAAGGAACACTTTCTCTGGTTCTGCGGGTAGTATTTTGTTGGAAAAGCACTTGACTTGTAAGAGTCATGGGATGCCCTTGGAGAGGAAGGAGTGGGATACCTGCAGCTACAATGGATTTGGTTGATAATAAGGAGCTATAACCTGTATTTGCTGCCTTCTCTCTCTCTCTTTCCTGAGTCTTGCTCTTAGGACTAAAATTGAGCACTGTGTTGATTTTAAGTAGGCTCAGCAGGTCTCTGGGGTGACTTCTGATTGCAGGCTTTTCTCAGGAGTTTGAGCCTAAATCCTGTCAGACCTGCTCTGTAAGTATGGCAGAGGGACAAACTGTTGCTGTCCAGGACTTCTCTAAAAATGGAAAAATTGCTTCATTTAGGAAAGGTAAGGAGGGCCTGACACCTGAAGGGCTATGTTAAGAAAGAGATGAATGGCCATCCCTGTAATTAGTGGAGATCAGTCAAGTAAATTACACTGGCTGGATTTGGCATGCTCATCTTCGTTTCAAAGTTGTTTGGTTTATAATAATAATTTATCTCATGTGGCAAAGAGCAAAGGGGTAGTGTGGTGCAAGTCACACCTAGGAGGAGTAAAATGAAGCAGGCATGGATGTGTAAGCAGAAGCCTTTAAATGATAACTCCTTCCTCTGAGGTCTAACTCCTTGTTCCTGTCCCTGAAGTGTCTGAGGTTGGTGCTATGCAATTACAACTGGGGCACAAGGGTACAGACCTAAAACAAAAAAGTACATATATTTTTTTTTAAGAGACAAATTTCAGGGCCTTGAGTGTGTTTGACCTTGAAGCTGTCTCTCTCATTAATGCTTGCGTTTGCGTGTAAAGTCCACTAATGTTGTGCCTGTAGTAGAAAGGCAGAGCAGCAGGCTGTGCTGCTTAGTCTCAAGAACCTGCAGATGATCAGGTTGCAAGTAGTTTGCCTCAGCAAATGGCACTCATTTTCCCCAAGCAAAGCAGTGCCTTCAAATTGATACTTGGACTTTTCGGGGGGGGGGCAGAAGAGGAGGGGGGGAGTGCTGTCTCTTGGAAAGAGTGGAAACAAAGCTAACAGTGATACGTTGCGGGCTTTGCTGGTTGTGTAAGCAGAGAAAGTGGCTAAAATGTGAGCTCTGTGGGTATCTCTTGCAGCAGACCGGTGCCATGCGGCCTCTCAGTGGCTATCTCGTAGGGTCGCCTGTGTCAAAGAGCTTGAACTTCAGTCAGATTTGCTTTGTCATCCTGACTTTGGCTCTTGCCACTTTCAATTTCTCTTTAGATTCTGGAAGCTTCTTTCTAATTCTCTAGTGGGAAGGCCAAGATGTATCCAAAAACACAAAAGGGCTCACCCCAAGCAAAACCCTCTGTACATTGATTAAAACACTGGGAGCAGGAAGGTTCATTTGTGAATAACTGATAGCAAAAGGGTGGCAAATCTGTTTTGCAGCACGTGTGCTTCTTTAGTTAGGTTTTAACTAAATGCTGCAGAGGACTGGAGTTGTTTCCCAATGGCAATGCAAGCAATGAAATATGACACAGGGAGGGGAAGAGAGTTGGCAGAGGGCCTATGTGCACAAATAGCCCACTACCTTTTGAAGCGTATTTACGGCCAAGCAAACAAAAAACAGTACAGGCTGCCTTACAACAAATTACAGTAGAAATCTTCCCCTTGGAACTTCTATTTTTTCCTGTTAATGTCAATGAAACTTCATTGCTACTGATTCCTAAATCATAACTCTCAAGGTGTTGTGCTGTGTCTGAAAATGTGTCTGTGTAGTACTGGAGTAGGAAGAGAAAGAGCTGTATTGCTGTCTCTTGTAGCTCTTAGAACGCCTTTTGCCTTGGGTTACTGTAACACAGGAAGAAATCCTGGTGAAAACTGGACTCTAGATCATAGTGTTAGCTGGTTGAGCGAACAGGAGTCTCTTGGCTCAGCCCTGTTGTGAGTTATGTAAATCTTGTGCAGTGTATAAGCAACAGGCGGTTGGTGACGTAAAACAGCATTTGTCTCTATTTATTGGCTAATGTGACATGCACCCTTCCTGTAGCATTTGACTGAGCTGGCTGTATTAAATATAGCCTTGACACTCCTAAGTAGAAAATGCTTCGAGCTGAATAGTGGCTTCTGGTCTGAAATTCATTGTTCTAAACACGGAAATCTTACACGGTGGCTCTTTTATCTCCCCTTTGTATCAAAGTCCGTTCCATGTTGGTGGTGAAAAGTCTCACTGCAAGCCTCAATTTGCTGAATTTGCCAATCGATTGCCGTGGCGGTGCTGTGCAGAACATTCCTCCAGTGCCTCCTAACACACCGGCTGTGCTCTGGGAGACTTAGCAGGATGTCAGTAGCTCCTGCGGTGATTATCTTCTGTCATTTGTGACGGATTACCAAACTGATACATCTGTTGTTTAGGTCCTCTCCCACCCCTTTCACAGGTGGCTCGCAAATGTGCCTAATACTGCTCTTAGCCCCTTTGACCCAAGCTCTGGTGCTGCTAGCTACTACGCTTTGGGTCTCCCATGTTTTCTGTGATGAGAAAGCAGTGATACGTCTCCCATGCAGTTCTGATTTTATCCAGGATGTCTGATTTTATTTTTTTTTCCCCTTGAACACTGTAGGAATTGAACAGGAGGCAGTTTCTTTGCTCACTGTTTTGAGCTTCTTTCCAGCTGGCAAGCAGTCCGAAAAGCCCTATGTTTGCTTTTTCTCAGGGTCATGCTGCAAATGTTTCTCTTCCTTTCACCTTGGCTTTCTGGCTTTGGTTTAGACACATGACACTCCACCACACAATACAAACCCTCAATATATCACTGTACCCGTATAGGGCAGCTTCTGACTAGCCATGTACGCGGCGTTGTTTTAGGTGGTGGTTCCCAGTTCTCGAAGGTTTTGGGGTTTTTTCAATCCTGCTCAAAAAAGCAATGCAGATTTTTGTCATCATGAATAAAAACCAGTTGTTACTGTTTCCATTGTGTTTGAGATTTTACTCATTTCTATTCTCACAGCACCAACTCACAACGTGTAAATTAGGGCCACAACCTCACAGACATGTGTGAACAGAGAAATTACATGACTTGCCAAACACTTACATAATAACTTAATAGTATATCGTGGAACGGCAGCTAAGACTCATGAATCCTCTTCCTGTTTGACTGCTCCTCTGTTCAAATTAATTATCATACGAGTTTCAGCTATACCACGACTCAGGAATCAATAGCATTTGTGGCTTTCTGAATGTCCTTAGTGTATCACAGACTTCCACTGTCATTTGTCTTTATTCAGTACAAACTTTTGACTCAGATGGTTTGTAAGTTCCTTTCAGTTGTGACTATCCAGAGCTGAGCAGGCACTTGAATGACTAATAAATAGCCTTAGATTACTCGTGGCTCATACATGACCATATGTTTCAAAAGCAGCAAGGCTGGAGTTATTATCCGTAGTTACTGATGCCCTTTGGCCCTGAGAGTTATCATAAGAGCGTTGTGTTTTGTTCATCTTGTGCTCCTTTTGGACCTTTTGTGCCAAAATAAATTGGAGTGGTTCAGTCCTTTTGAAATTACCTCGGGGAAACAAGGCTGGTATAAAGCAACTCCTCTGTTGTTTACATGCTGCTGCATGACACTTCCCTCAGTATCTCTTGAACTTCTTGGCAAACTTCATAAAGAGCTAGTGGGCTAGAGGTCTCCAAGACTCGTAAGTTCCAAGATTTCCAGTGAAAATAAGAAGCAGAGTAGAAAAGTGGTTGAAAGTAGTGTCCCTGGCAAGTAAAATGATGTATTTTGAGCTCTGTTATCTTGGTGCATCTGTGTGTGATAAGAGATAAAAGCTTTAAAAAAAAAACCATGAGCAGCAGAGCTAATAGAGTCTGGATAATATTTCTGTTTAACTGTTTAGGATGACATACGTAAACCTGTGAAAAGGACCTGACCCAGCTGTACTTTAGGTTGTAATCTGCTTTTTTGCTTTCTAGGAATCTACAAGCCGCTATTGGAGCCTACTATGATTTTGAGAGTCCAAATATCAACGTACCCTCCATGTCCTTTGTTGAAGATGTCACCATAGGTGAAGGAGAGTCCATCCCTCCTGACACCCAGTTTACAAAAACATGGAGGATACAAAACACAGGTAAGGCTTTTAGACTGTAGCAAAACCCGTGTAGTGTGTATTATGTGGTAGGATGGCAGATCTAATGGAAGAGATGCTGGCTTGAGGCAGGAGGTTCGTGTGCATTTAGCTTGGAGTAGAGACACCCTGTTGCTGAAGGAGGTGGCCTGCCAACCTGTGTGTATTCCCCTTCTTCTGTTGGCGCAAACGTTTTGTGACGAGATGAGCAGCTCGGACAGTTTACCAGTCTTGTTCCTTGTGCCACCACACAAACAAAAACAAAATCTTCTAGATAAAAGTAATTGAAGTACAAGTTGTTTTGTTGGTGTTTTTTTTTTTTAATGGAAGTAGTTAGATCTGAAAATAGATTAAGAATCCTTAGCTAGTCATGTTTCTGATCACTTGATACAAGCAGTTGGAATATGTTTTTAAGTCAATGAAGAGATCGCTTTTAATCTCAAAGCCTTTTAGCTCATGACCAGCCTGTGTATTACCACTACCCTTCATCACACTGTTTCTCTGACCACCCCTGTTGTTCGGTCATTTGGCTCTCTGTAGAACTGTGCTCTCTGTGGAGGCAGCGATGCAATGATCTAACTCTGAGAAGAGGTAGCGATGCAAGGGTAATGTGGCAGGTACCCTTTACTACTTGATGCACTTTTGACAGAATTGCTTTTTCATGCTCTGAGAGGATGCACGGCTGGAGAGGCCACATTCCAGTATGAAAGAAGTCAAAACAGTGACTGGAATCCAGGAAGTGAGACTGGGCAAAATACCTTCTCAGGGCTTGATCTTCTGGATTGCAGTCAGAGAGAAAAATGAGATCCATGGATGCAAAGCGGAATACCTTGTCTTCCAGTGTTGCAATGACAGGATGTTGCATGAATGTTTAAGCTGTGTGTCTGAATTTAATTGTCCTGCTTGCACTTTTGTGAAGAAGAATGATAGCACAACAAGGTATAATATCATGAATCATCATGAGTAAAGTTCAGCTGTGTTAGTGTTTCTGCTTGTAAATAACTGCAGTGCTCGAGTGCTGTACAAATTTGTGCTGAATATCAGTGTGACAGAGACTGAAGCCATATTAAAAATCTAGGAGTATTTCCTCAGGACATGAGGGGTGAGAAGGGAAAGGGGGAGGGTTTTGAAGAACACTGATTTATAGATACTGTATTCTAGAGAAAGGGCTTAATTATTCCAGTTTACTTTTTCTGCCTCCATTTGTTTGAGTTATTATGGTGGAAAGGTGACACTTATAGCTTGCTTAAATTCCAGTAAGGTGAAAAATTGACTGGCGTTTTTTTATAAGTGTCTCAAATGCAGGTCTTGTTTCTCCACTGTTAGTATCTTAATTTGTGTGTGTTATGACTACACCCCTATCTTGCTCCTTTCCGACTCCTTCCTCTCTTGTTCCTCTGATGTACTCTTCCCTGCATGCAAATTCAGCCTTAATTTAACATCCTAGTTCAAGCAACGTTTCATTGTTCTTGGAACGTTTGACCTTCTGAAATCCATGGGCCTTCTAAAATGAGGAAAGGGAGTTAATCTTGACTTACGGGTTCCTGGCATGGCCAGCATTTGTTTTGGCTTCTGTGTGGGTTAAAGCCTGACTTCTTAAAACGTACATCTGTGCTCTAGCAGAGGTGCTGGAGGCCAGCTCTTGTTAAAACCATGCCATGGAGGCATGTTTTAGTTAAATGCAACTTCACATATTGTGTTATGGCTGTGCCATTTAAGGAGAACCATAACCATTTTAAAAGCATTTTATGGTTTCATTAAGGTATAATGTCAAAAAAGACTGTAGTGTTTCCAGATAATATCTGCTTGTTAGGTAGACAACTGAAGCAAAGCCAAGGTTTTTAACAGCTCTACAGGAACCCTTGATGAAATGACTTCAGTTCTAGAACATGAAATACCTGAGGCATGTGTCACCAAACCATTAGGTGTCTGACGAGTATGACAAGCAGAACTCTAAGAGATTGTCTGTTTTAAGTGTGCAAGCTGTAAGCTAGGTTCAGTCAGGGTTTCATATGCGTTATTAAAAACTAATACCTTCCAAGACGGTGCTTGGCTTGTCTGCCGAAGGGCCAGTTTGTCTAGTAGAACCATTGCTGAAAGAGCAGCAGGATTTAACAGACTTATTTCCTCTTCCCACTCTACTCCCAGCTGCTGCTGGCTCTGCAGGACAGTTACTACAATTTATCATCTCCTGAGAGATGAGTGTACTGAAATAGAATGACATAATCATCATTTCATTTTATGGGGCTTATCAGTTGCAGCGTTCTAGGCACCTTGCAAACCTAAAGCCATTAAAACCGATAAAAATCATATAAATTATTTAGACTGAACCATGTTGCTGGGCTGCCAGCCTTTTTAGATGAGACTTCATACTCAACTCCCCCACGCCATAGTCTGAGGTCAGCGAGTCACTCGGCTGCTCTTCCAGAGACCTCCCTACCTCAGCACTGTTTCCAGCTGCAGTGGTACCTGCCTGCCTCTCAATATCCCCCACTGCTCGTTCACATCCTGCTTTCCCTGCTAGATGGCGAGTTCCACAGATAAGGACTTGACTAGAAAACCAGTCCCTGCCATGTCTTCACTGAAGTACCACAGGGATTAAATTAGCAGGCAAGCTGTTGCAAAGGATGCTCTTTGGGGTAACCGAAGGTTAGATCAGCATCCACCATTCTCATCTCAGACTGGACATAGAGTGGTTCCAGGCGTTTTTGGTGGTTCAGACTTCCCTTAGCTGTTTCCATTGACCTCAACCTAGCAGAAGGTATTCTCGAAGTCATTGGCTTAGTCATGTCACATTACTGGGTAAGAAATAAAATTCTGCTAAACAGATTTTTCACGAGTCTCAGAAGCACTTTTCTTTTTGTCTGTCCCAGTGCTTGTTATCTTTGGCGGAGATGGCTGTGCTTGCATGCAGTAACTGTTTTCTGTATCTCTACAGATTGCCAGGTCACGCTGTCAGTCCCACTATCTGCAGTCTAAACATTGATTTCCACAATAAATCATATGTTCGCAATCCTTTCCACCTTTGCACAAGGCCAAGAGAAGGTTTGGTGCAAGAAGGGAAATAAATCCATTTAGAAAATAGTGCTAGCTCTTCAATTATAGTTCAAACTATTAGTTCCTCCTGAGGCTGCTAACAGGCTTAAAAAAGAATGAAGCCCTGAAGGAAAATGTTTCCAGCACTTTGTATTAATAACGTGTATTTTGATGTTGCAAGGCTCAGGAGCCACATGTAGAGAGGCAGAAAGAAATGGGAGGGGGTAGAACCCACACCTGGGTCTGACCTCATCTTCGTCTCTGGCATTGGCAGAATATCTGTGTGTGTCGGTTATGTTGATTTTTTGCAGCTGTTGCACTGTGACTTTGAGAATTTTTTGATGTAAAGAAAACCTAGAGATTATTCAGACAGAAATATAAATTGTCTTGCTGGTCTCTAAATGGACCAGTTACACCTCCTCTGAAAACTGTATTCTTCAGCATCCATCCCTGGCTGTGATGTGGGGATCTTGGTGTTCCTTTGGCTGTTCAGCAATTGCACAACTGTTTTAATAAGCGTGTTTCATCCAGCCTGGCACAAACAGACACAAAGCTTTTCCTGGTGCACTGTCAGTAATTCCTTCTTCTCTCTGATCCCAGGGACAGAGGCATGGCCCCCGGGGGTTTGTCTGAAGTATGTCGGGGGAGACCAATTTGGCCACGTAAACATGGTGATGGTCAGGTCCCTGGAGCCCCAGGAGATGGCAGACGTCAGCGTTCAGATGTGTAGCCCCAGCACAGCAGGAATGTATCAGGGACAGTGGCGAATGTGCACTGCCACAGGACTCTATTACGGAGGTGAGTGATCCCTTTTCCGGCACTTCGGGCTCTGCTTCGTGGTATTCCCACCACTGAGAACATGGACGCTCCCGGCCCCCTGCAGGGACTCTCCTGATAACCAAGTGGTGAAGGTAGAGGGCTGCCAGCTCTGGGACTAAATATAGAAAACAGAATGGAGAAAACATCAAGTGAGCTGCTTTGTTGTCTTGGTCAGCACAGAACTGTTTTATAAACACTGGGACAAACTGCAGATAACGCAAAGCTCTGAAAAACAAAGGGACTCGCACAGTTCTGCTGGAGATGCTTTCCCAGTCGGTCCTTGTCAGGGTTCTTTCCCAGTTTTCCAGCGTTGAACATTGTGGACTACATACGGGCCTAAAATCTATTTAGGTGGCAAAAACCTCATCTGAGAAGTTTAATTAAGGCCCAGGTTTTAGTAGTGGAACTTAGTGCATCTACTTTGAACCATTTCTTGATGTTTAAAAAACCACTTTGGTGTTTTGCCTGGTGCCTCAGTCTGAGCCACCAACATCTCCATTCATTTGGAGTCTTGCAGTCACTTTTAGCCAGCTTTAGTTTATACTGAGAACATCTTTGTGTCTGTTTTGCAGCTGGGAGTATCCCAAGTTACAAGGGTTTGAGTGAGAGATGTTAGCGCTCGGAGTCAAAAATAACTCTTTGCTCAGAAGTCCCGGGGTTTTGGCAGAACTGCCAGTAAACGTACGAGTCCCCGGCGTCGAGAGTGGATGTGGCCTGTCCCTGAAGGAAGGGCATCAGTTCCTCCCGGCAGGTTGAAGGGCCTGTTCAGCTCGCGTTGCCTGCCGCAGGCCTGTGTCTTTATAAAGCCGATGTTTCCCAGCTGCTGACAAACACCTCGAGCTGTTCCTAAACTTCCCGAACTTGCACATTTTGAAAGAAAACTGCCCACAAGCTGAAATCCCTTTGGCTACCGAGCTCCGAGTCACAGATGCCCTTCCCCTGCGGTATAATTAATGGCTCTTATGCTCGTTATCCCCCGGCGGGTAGGCCAGCAGCAGTGCGAGGGGCTGGCAAGCGGCCGGGGCTGTCGCCCGGTGGTTTCCCCTCCCGGCGTGGCTTTGGTAGCCCCGAGGCCACCAGGGCCAGCGCGGGGGCGGGGCCGGGCCGGGCGAGCGCGGCGCCGCGGGCGTTCAGCAGGGGGCGCCGCAGAGCCGCTCCGCGGCGGGGCGGGCGCGGGGGCCGGGGCCGGCGTGGAGCCGCAGTGGGAGGAGGAGGGGGGAGGGATTGCAGCCCTGGGAAAGGGTTGCAGCCCTGGCAGCGTGCTGGGGGTCCTTAAGCGAGTCGTGGTTTGGTAAGGTAAAATCCCCGCTGTCTTTAATTGGGTCGTAAAGCGCAAACTGATGAGCCCAGCCCTGCCAAACCTGGGGAGGGACTGGAAGGAGAGCTTCGGTGAGTCAGTGCTGCCTGGGGAGCAATGGGGGTAAAACCCAGCAGAAGTACCCGCTGGCAGCTCCTCCAGGCCTCCGGTGGCAGCGTGGAAGGGCCCCTGGTAGGTTAGCACTTGGGTGCAGAAAACCTGGAAACAGTTACGTGACGTGAGGTGCTGTTATTAGATGGCTGAGATAAGGTATTGCTGCTGTTCTTTTTAATTCTCCCTCTCCATGCAGAACAAAAAAAAACCCAGCACATTTAATGGAGAGGTGAAATAAAACTGAATTTGGATACATACCAAGAAATGTATTTATGTAAATAGGCCGTAATGTTTGCATGAAGTGTAAATGAAATGGTAAGTAAAATAACAATCTTATCTATGTGTGAGAGACAGACACGCATTAGGTAAGAACTGTAAATGTTTCTCGCTCTAACCAGTAGTTTGCAAATTTGTGTAATAGTCTACCAAGCCTGGGTATCTTATCCACCTGCTGTGAGTGTTTTGGAACTGGAATGGAGCTATTTTGAAGTGAATTGTCATAAGCATAATTACCTTCTAAGTCAACCTTTTGTTGTGTTACTTTAATAGTCAAGCGTTCAAAGTTAAACAGAAATCGTTGCCTGTCTTTAACATCAGAGTAGGAGATTGGCACTGGTATCTCCTGGCTCTCATTTCAAGTCTTTCTGCATAGCCTTGGATAAAGTCACTTAAGGCTTTCTTTTTTCAGTGCATCCTGTTGGTAATCTGAAATATGGAGCTTCAAGTTGTCATGTCAGTTTGTTTTTCATATGTTCTTATCTGGTTCGTGTAAATTCAGTAGGAGTAATACTTGCCTGGTTTTCTTGAAAAATTGGACACTAATTTAGGGTCTAACCAGTAGTTCTGATGTTTCGTAAAAATCTATTTTAAACAATTAGTCTTTTTTCTTCCTATTGTAAAGGGTGGAATTCATGTTCTGTTTTTCGCCTTCTGCTCCCTTCTTCATAAACTCCATCTAGTGACAACCCGAGTGTCTATCTTTTTCCACAGATGTCATCTGGGTGATCCTCAGCGTGGAAGTTGGAGGACTTCTAGGTGTAACACAGCAGCTGTCGTCCTTTGAAACGGAGTTCAACACGCAGCCACATCGCAAGGTAGAAGGAAACTTTAACCCATTCGCCTCTCCACAGAAGAACAGGCAACCAGATGAAAACAACCTAAAAGACCCTGGGGGTTCTGAGCTAGGCACAATCAGCAAAAACACATGGGGGCCTGCTCCTGACCAAATTGAACAAGATCAGAATGGACTGTCACAAAACTCTGTAAATCTCTCCCCCAGCAGTCACTCGAACAACTTGTCGGTAGTGACGTACAGTAAGGTAGGTGCCCTGGGAGAACAGGAGAATGGGTAGGTGATGAGACTGTGATGTATGTAATAGTTCTTCGTTACAAACTGCAAAGCCCTTCCCTTCTGCTTCTGCCAGACCTGCTAAGGAAGGTTTTGAATTTGACTGTCTGACTCTGCCAACTCCTCATGTTATACTAAAATTTTTTTGCCTCTGATAGACTCTACCAGATCCACCTTTTTGGTTTTGCTTCAAGTCCTTCTTAAAATTTATATAATCTTGTCTGGGTGCTGTAACTGTTAGTGGCTGGAGGCTGCTCCAGTTGCTTGTGCAAATAAGTCAAAATATCTCTCTAGATGTGCTCCTGAGTTTTACATAGTTTTGAAAAGAGAAAAAACAACCACATCCCCAAAACCTAAGATTAACCAGATAACTTCTTTTTAGCTGGGGTGGGGAGACTACAGAGCTCAACATTTTGATCCCAGAAGCTACCTGTCAGGAACAGTCAATCAAAGGACTATTCCTGTCTGTGTCCTTGTCTTGTTTATAATTGTAGGTGACTTTTAAATTATCTTTACTTTAAATCTTTCTCAAAAGCTTGCTTGGTGGATGCTATATGAGTCTGAGTGATATTTTGACTGTTTTTATTTGCTTGTGTGTGAAAAATGAATTGCAGGATAATTTACAATTCAGAATCCACCTGTTAATGCAGCCAGTATGTGTAGGTGTGTGCTGTCATATGTCAAACTACTTTGATTTTTAAAATCCTTTAAAAATGCTTTACTGTACTTTAAGCAGGCTGTGTAGGACAATAACACTTGGTTGCTGAATGACTTAATAAAGCCCTAATGTTAGTTCACCTACAGCACTTTAGTTCCTAACTGGATGAACTGCCTGTCCTCTACCAGTGGATCATATTTTAGTGACCTACTTTGCACCAGGGCTATGCATTTTTTTACTGATGGCATGCGTGGGATGAACTGTTTGACAGACTACCAATCACTGTTTTTGTGTTTTGCACCCCAAACATAAATTGCTATAAGCTGTATTGGCACCTGCTTCAAGATTCTCGCTCACTAAAAGTGAAATGGATGACTTAGGAAATGAATAAAAATAAAGCGTTTCACCTGTCAGTTCAGATACAACCTGAATTAGCAGTGACTGAAAGTTCCTGCCTTCTGGTGGTTGCTTGGTGGACTGTGGTGTGGCTTGAAGAGACAGGCCGTTGTCTGACTGCAGAGGCTGTCCATATGCTGATACAGTTTCTCTGCATAAACTTTCTCAGGTGCCTCAGGTGGGGAGTGCTGCCGTGCGGCTGTCTGTTGTACGTATCCCAGCAAAGACTGGTAACAGCTCTGCGTATCAGTTGATGAAAAATAAAAATGAGGTGCCAAGTACAGCTTGGTGAGATAGTGGGTTTACCTGAGCCTTTCATAGCTAAAATACTAGGTTTAATTTGGGTGGGAAAGCTCAATTCCACTTTTGGTGGTCAGCTGTAGGCTGGAGGTGGCTTTTTTTCCCATTGCCTATTTTCTGAGTGCAGAGCTTGGCAACTGCTTCGTATTTGATTTGCGCTTGCAGGTGGATAGGTGTGGAATTGCTATTTTATGCACATCTGAGAAAGTGCCTGCATAGAAGTTCTGGATGTGGGTTTTTAGCAGTAATGTGGCCTTCAGTTGTCACTAGGTCTCTGGCTGTGGTAATAACATCCTTACCTTTCCTAGTGGGAGGAGAGTGGTGTGGGCACCGGGCGGTGAAGTGTACCAACAGACTCTCTTGGCTGAGGGAGTAGATGCTTTGTCTGTTCTAAGAACACAGGTGTCAGAAACCCATACCTATTGAAGGTGCAGAGGACATAGCGAAGGTCAGCTGTGCTGTGAAAAAGCAAAGCCAAAAAGGGGAGTGAAGCACTGCCAGAGAGGATTTTGCTAAATTTAAGTAAGCTGGTTTAGCGAGTAACCCAAAGTTCATGACCAGTACTCTATGAGATGTGCGCCATTATAATCTAACCTCAGGCTAAGTGGTCTTTCTCCCTTCTTTCTTTGTGGTTGTTTTGTTCTGGGGTTTTTTGTTTCATTTTATATTTACAGAATATTCTTGGGTGGGTTTGAGGTGGATGATCTGAGATAAAAGCAGAAATTTTGTTTCTTGCTTGCTTCAGAAGGGATAACTTTGTGGTCCTTTTTGGAGATGGGGTAGGGTATGTGAAAGTTCATTGATTTTTGAAGGTTTTTTGGGTCTCTACTACAGAGTTTTTATTTGTGACATAATAAAACAAGTTAGCTTTTCCTTTGGAGGCCGTTATTAAGGTAGGTTTGAAGATAGGAGTCCTGTTCCAGCCTTGCCCTTCCTGACCAGGGCAGGAGGCATTCTGCCACAGACTTAATGTGCATCTTGGTACAATACTGTTTCTGTGGTGAGCAAGTTTGGGTAGGTTTGACATCCTGGATACTTGGTCTCGTTCAAAATTGCCAGGTGAACATGCTCACCTTCCCTGGTTTAGGCACTATTACATTTAGGCACTATTACATGCCTTTTTCCTGCAGTCTGGCGAAGAAGATACTCTTTTTTTTTTTTTTTTTTCTGAAAAGGTGTAATGTAAAAGTAGTATCCCCAGCTGAGGATACTGCTTAAGCAGAAAAGGGCTTATTGGAGGTGATATCAGAAGTATTAAACCACCTGATCAGCAGATGGTGTTCCAGTAACTGTTAGGAAAAGCTGTATTGGGCCCATCTTCCCTACTTCCCCAGGGGCTTGACCTGTACTCTGCAGCTTGAGAGGGGGGTAGAAAACTGCTGTGTTTGGAGCTGTTGTCTTGTGGTTGAATATTCATGTGAAAGGCTTTATTTCAAGCTCTAGGAGCAGACAACAGAGTGCTGTGGGTTGGTTACGCAGTTGCACGCTAGGATTCCTGGATTTTATTTCTCTTCGGCAGGACCTCTGATATTTTCATCTGCTTTCATGTACCTGGAGAATGGAGTGAATCTTTAGGCGGGTTTGACATGCCATTTGGTGAGATGTAGCAAAGGGGGTGGGTAAGGTCTTGTTAAGCTGTTCAGAAGGGCCATGTCCCATATTTAGAAGTAATGTAAGCCCTTAAATATTTCTAAGATCAATGTGGAGGCTTCCTCCATGCCAAGAGATCGTGCAGTTGCATGAGACCGTGAAATCTTTGAGATAAAACTGGCAGTTTCTGGCATCTGCAGCTGTAAAGCACACTGGAAGTTGCCAGACCTCGTCCTGTATTAGTTCTCCCTCTGGTGCAGCCAAGCAGGTGTGACTTTGTCCTCTAAAATTCCCCATTGGAGTCAGGATATCAGTGACACTGACGTGCCATCTGCTGCTGTACTAGACAAGTATATCAATGTTTCACGTGTGGAAACATTCAAAATGCTTTTATACAGCAGTTTAGAGTACACGGTTCAGATGCTCTGCTCAATGAACCAAAATTCCCTAGGAAAACAACAAAAGATGCTGAATTCCTTATAAGCAGATCAGATTAAACCTGCAATACAGTTGAAACAAACTGATTGTGATCTTTATTCCTGCTGTAGCGTATGTCTTCCCTGGGTCTGCCCTGCTTACCTTATCAAATAAGCTCCTGGAAGGTGGTATATCAGGGTCCGCGTTCAGGTCATTGCTTTAAGCATGTTGTTGTTATATCCATTCCCAGTGGAGTTTTTGCATGTTCTTAGAATTAAAGATCTGCTTCAGTGCAGAATAGGATGCTTCTCTCAGGGTAGGGATGAGTTGGATTAGAGTCCGGATATACCCATGCATGGGTATTTTATTCTGCTCTTTGTCAATCACTTTCTCTCTATATTCTCAGGAGAGATGAGGCTAATATAGTTTCCTTCTATTTACTCGCTGCTGTCTCATAGCAACACTGTTGAGGTCACTGCTGCTCTCTTGTGACAGTCTTTTACATTAAAAGTGCAAGATGCAGTCTGACAGTGCCTGGGGAATTAGAGTTAAGTTTCTTAACTAAGGAAAGAAATGTAGAGGTGTAAATGCCTAAAAAGATCTGCAGTAGATAGCCATATACTGACATTCAGATTGTACTTGTCACCTATATATAAAAATATATATATATCTCTAGATCTGTTGCCCATATGAATTGAGGAATTGCTGCTTTCTGTGTTAATGCGGAAAACTGCATGTGGAAGTTCTGATTCTGCAAAGATTTGCCCATACAGAACAATTTGCGTAGTCGCTGCCAAAGCAAAGGGTGTTCTACAGCTCGTCTGGTATTATTAATCTGTTCAGTTCGTTACTCATGCTACTCTTAAACCCAAAGAAGCGTATTTGGAGTTCACAGAATTAAAATCTGAACACCTTTTTTCCTGCTGTATTTATGCTCCCCATCTTACTTCGTTCTGTGTGGAGCTGAACTCTGATCCATGCTACTTGGCAGCTTTCTATACATAAGGGGAAACCAAACCTCTCTCTGTCCATAGAGCCTTTAACTGGCTTCCCCTCTCTGAGTTTAGAAGTTGCTGCCGCTTCGAGATGCGTGCTTCCTCCAAACCAGCGCTCTCCAATTTGCATATTTTTGGAGTACCTCTGTAAACTTTAGACAGAAAGTTTTTTCACTGGAAACTAGTTGGGTACCAAACTATATTTGTGGATAAGGAAGATGCCCCAGAAATGTTTGCTTCCATGTAGAGGAGAAGCTTCTTCCATCCTGGTATCTGGGCTTCAAACCGGGCTAGTTACCACATGGTTAAATTCATTTAGGACAAGGTGGGAGAACATTGAACTCAAACTGCCATAGCTGCTCTTTGACAGCCACACTGCTGCATAGCATCTGCAGGCTAAACTGATGTTGCATGAGCTGGTTTGCTTATCTGGTGAAAGACTAATGTGTTTGGATGCTGCATGTTAGCTCATCCATGAAAACCGACAGTCCGTGTGCTTTTGGACTGTGGGAAATGTGAAATAATCTGATTTTAGCTTAACTTTGCTCCATTGCAGGCCAGCAGAGTTTCCCTGTTCTTTTATCCCTGCAGACTAAAAGCACGCCATTGATTAAGTTACAAGAGCTAAGTTGTTGCATGGTAACTTAATCATGTACCTGAGCCCTCGTGTACTTCATCAGCTCTGTGCATCTAAACCAGCCCTACGAGTGGCTGCGCTGTGAGAAGATTCTTAACTTCCTGGTGGTCTTAACTGCCACGCCATGTTTGCACAGCATGCATGGAATAAAAAAAAAAAGTGCTCAATACTTTGTTCTTCTGTTTGTGTTCAGTTTACGTAAGTTAGTCAAGAGAACTCTGCGTAGTTTGGAGAAGCACTGACTAGGAGTGGCCCAGGAGGTGACGAGGAAACGGGGACTTGTAGCGTTGTCTGATGCTGCTGTCAGTGTACACTGGGAGACACCTGTATTGCTTTGCAGCCGTGCATCAGAACCTCTGTCTCTCCTGAAGTATACCTTTTATTGGTCTTGATTCAGTCACAAGGTGAAATAAAGATAGCTATTTGAAAGCCTGTGTTGTGATGGTTTATGAAAGATTGATGTAATCTTCGTTTTATTTCTGGCACAGGTGCCTGCATTTAAAGAGCTCAGTATTTACAAAGGCCTTTAACTTTCCAGAGGATCTCAATTCCCTTCTAGATGCAGAAGACAAATGATAATTTATATCCATAATTTTCATGTAGAGTCATATCTTGGAAAAACATGGTCCTCTCTTCTCACATACTTATCTGTATGAATACCCAGTATGCTTTCACTCGCGAGTTAGCAATTACTTCTGTGGAAGATATTGAAAGAACTGAAAGTAAATTTGCAAAGCTGCAGCTGAGCTTTTCATAGAGGCAATGATCTCATTCTGAGAATGGAAGGGAATTCGCCAAAAACAGTGTGAATAATTCTGCAGTTGAAAGAAGTCAGAAAAACTGCAATTGTATGCAGAATTATTTTTGCAAGTTTGTGATGTAAAATACTGCATACAAGGGATTATTATCCTTGAGCATGTCATAGAATGGAGTTTGGTATTTGTATTGCAGCAGTAACTGAAGTTTTCAGGTATCAAGACACTATTACACTGTGCATGTTGAATAAATGTAATGAGAAACAATTGCTCTGCAGAGAGCTTGCATCTTACGGAGGAACAAGAAAGAAAATATTCTCATTTCGCAAAGAGGAGTAAGAGTTTCTTGCTCCGGGTCTGTTGTTAAACCAAGTCTACATTTGGTATTAAAGAAAAGAAACAAGTGTTTTTAATTTTGCAAGTTCTCATGTACACTAAGAAATCGCACGGGTAAGTGAAATGCAGTAAAGAATGGCAATCCCAAAAGCAAAGATTTTTGGCTTTTTCTTGGTGAAATTCATTGGGTCAGGAGAAGCTGCCCTTGGTGGCAGATTCTGGGACTACTCTTGGAATTGCTTGTGAGACGAGCTCATCTAGGGGTGTCAGCCTGTTAAGCGCAGTGCAGCAAGTGGTACAAAGCTGTATATGCTTAGTAACTTGACACTCTGAAGGTGAGCTCAATTCTGGTGTTAATTAACACATGATTAGCATAATTGTGTAGGTTTAATTAGATGCTGCAGAAAACAGTATCTGGAGATCCAGAGGGTTTCACTGAAAACAAGGTTAATGGCCTCTGCAGAGGCTCTCTGGGTACGAAAGGAGTAATGACCTGTTCTGATGTCTGACTTCAGCTGAAGACTCTGGACTGTGTACTGATCAACTGTGTTAATTCTTCTGTGTCACGGGGTGATGCAGATGCCTTGCCTTATGGCGGTCGCACGTTAAATCAGCAAGGTGTTGCCAGTGACACAAACTGGCGTACGTCAGCGGTGCGAGGCCGGCTCTGCTGCAGGCGGCAGCCCGGGCAGCGGGAGCAGGCAGCTGGGAGCGGCTGGGGTTTAAACCACTCTTGTGAGGTTTGTGAGTGCTTGCCAGTCAGTACCTGCAAACAGAGCCGCCTGTGCAGATGACTAAAAGATGAAGCAAATTCTGGCAAATGTGTCTGTACAGGAAATCGGCAACAAATCCTGTTTTTCTTCGGTAGAGCAAGAGCTTAACCCCTTTGAGGTGAGACTGCTTAGGGTCTTGCTTATGCCATTGCTTTCCTTCTGTGTCCTTTGGGGTTGTTTCTGTGCACCTGTTCACACTGTTTTAATGTTTCTCTTGTGCTCTTCCCCTTCCCTCTGTTTCAGTGACTGTATTTTTTGGATATGTTTGATATCTCAGTCTCTTGATTTTGGTGGGAGTTTCTCCTTTCTGAGCAACTATTGTGCTGGAATCTGCTGGGTGTTCTCTTTTGAACAGCTTGGTTAACAAACTGGGAGTGCAGCATATTCCTAGGGTGGAAGAGTGTTTGGTTTTCCATCACTCACATGTATTTCTGTCTGCAAACAGCAATTTCCAAGTTTCCAGTCGTCCGTACTTCCCACACAGTTCATGAGATGTCCTGTTTAATTGTCTGCTAATCTTCCTTTCTTGGTGGAATTTTGAGAGCTGCTGACAGATACTTCATTTTACCATTGTCTTGTATTTTGCCAGATGATATACCTAAAGAATTAACGTTTTCTCACCAGCTCTAGCGAGATTACAGGCTTTCTTATAGCACTTTCTTTAACATAAATGTACAACAGAGATCTTGAACTTGGGTTTTTGCAACTGGGCTTAAGCTAATGAAGCTGTCTTTTGTACAAGTCATGTTGAAGACTCATTGCTTCATGGCTCTGTGGCTTATGCGGTTAGGTTGTTAGAGTTATAGGAAAACAGGCAGGAGATGATGTTTCCTTTGAGATTTGGCCTGTTAAAGGCAAAATGGTGAAAACTGAAGTCAGAGTGTCACTTAAAGACCAGGAATGGCTCTGTGTTATTTGGGCTCTTGGTTGCCTTGCTCATCAGCATGCTGGAAAGAAGCTGGACTGTCTTAAAAAGTATTTGCATAATGATCTTCCAACTTTGACAATGATGCGTAATGAGCTTTTCTCCCTTGTCTCACTTCTGACCTGAGTGTGTGTCTGGATCTTACAGGAGGATTTTGTGTGTAGTTTGTACCTTTGTCGTTATGACAAACTTTATATCCCTATGACTTGAGATCTCTTGCCTTGCCTTGCCTTCTGTTGCTTCCTGATGAAACCGTGGATAGCTGATTTGAACAATAGAAAGGAGAACTTACAGAAAGGAGTTCCTGTTAATTTGAGACCTGTTACTAGATCTGTCATTGAAGTGACTCACTTTAGGACGTAAAGGAGGGAAAATGGATTCTGTAGGAAGCATTTTGATTTTTTTGGTTAAATGTTGCGGTTGATTTTCACTTGAGGAAAATGTGTATTGTTATCTTGAGAGTGCAAAAGTGGCAGTTGTGGGATGGTGGATTTCCAAATACTGATTTGTTTGGTTTTTTTTTTTTTCTTAAATAGACCCTTCTACTAGTTACAGCCTCTTACCTCACTGTTTGCTGTAATCTTTAGAATAGAGTTGTGAAACTGCAGTTGTTGTCCTTGCTGGTATTGTAGTGTCTATAGGGGATTTTTGCTCTGGTGTAGAAAATACAAGTTATTTTATGGCCCAGTAACACCTGGCTATTACCTGGCCTAAATAACACCTGAAAGAGGTAAGTGGCTAGCACCAGACATCTTGGGGAAACCAGCTGCAAGCACTGAAACCTGCGTATTAGGGGTGCTTCATAAGGCTGGGCAGCACAGGTCCTGTTGGTGGGTAAAGGGCTGCATTTGGTTTAGAAGTGCTGGGATGGGCTGGTCGGCATTTGTAGGTGTACACTGATCAATTTTTATTTCTTGCCTATTGAAATTGATTATGTCTCCAACTTTCTTTCAGGGTTTCCACGGTCCTTATCCCTTCGGACAGTCTTAAAACACAAAAACACAAAACGGGTATCGACAAGAGGAGAATTTAACAAAGAACTGACTTTTCGGGGAAGGGAGGGGGATTCATGTGGCAGACAGACACAACGTGGACCCCCCGTTCTCTGCCTCCGTGTTCTGGATAAAGAAGAAAAAAAAAAAAGCCCAGTAACTTAAGACTAGCTGTTTCCAGAGGAAAATACAAAATCAAAGTATGCATGTGTGAATGCTGGATTTCAGGAGCGTTGTTAAATTCTATGAAAAAGAAAATATACCAACACCATGGGTTTTTTTTAGAAATCATTCTCACACGTAATTAGGTAGCTTGAAGTTTAAAAAATTTAAATGAAAAAGCCATCTTTAAAAAAAAAATATTTTGCCTACAGAGCGGTTGTAGTTTGAGCAAATGTTTAATTTCTGTTTGTTTCTTGTTCATATTTTTTTAAAGAAGGGACAGCGTGCATTTTTATGAAACTGTCATGTTTTGCTTGCTACCGAATGGGAATTTGCTTAGCATCTTCTGGGGTTTGCGCAGTGACTTCTTTTTGTTGGACATTTTTTAATGACAGGTTGGGTCTGCACCCAGCTCTGCATTTTTAATATCATCTACTGGTTTTAGTTGCCAACTTTTTAATCTTCTTTTATTTCTTTTTTTTTCTTTACCCTTTGGTTTGGGTGTTACTGTTGGTTGTCCTGCATGTCGTCGGAAACCATGCTGAAGACCAGGTCTGGGTATCAAAGTTGGAGAGGAAGACTCTGGGACTTCTAGGATAACAAGGAGGGCTCCTTTCCCATCCCTTTGTACATGAAGTACACACAAATACACACCCATATTGATAAGAAACAGATTTATTAAAGTTCCAGAGCTGTCCTGTGTGGTTACATTTTAAAATACCTTTTTGTTAACTCTTGATGTACAGTAGCTGTGCCTAGAGCAACCAAGCAAGCGTATCAGTCTTGTGCCAAGAGGAAACTCTTTCTGTAGCGGTAATTCACTTGCTAGTAGTTGCAAAGCTTTGCAAAGGTCATGTCCTTTTAATTTTGACTCTCCCATCTCTCTCTTATAGTGTATAAGTTTGCATTCTTTTCTTCTGTGATACAGTATTAGCTTAGAGGCTAATTGTTTGCATTTTTGAGTGCAGAGCAGGAGTTAGCATCATCAGCTGGATTCCACTCTGTCGCCTTGTATTCGTTTGCCTTGATCATCCTGGCTTGTAACTTCGTTGAGGCTCTTGCCTGCTAAATGGGCTCTCCAGGGCTTGGTGTTAGAGGATTCGCTCCACTAAAGATTCGGGTTGCTCTGCTGTTCCTCCAGTTACGGATTGGGAAGTCCAGCGTGAGGGGAGGGGGAATGGCCTCGGGTGCTGTGGTGGATTTCTACAGCGCTGCATCAGCACAGATCCCGCTGAAGGGGAGCGAGGTGAGAGGACACAATCTTACTTGGAAACGTGAACAAGGCTGGAACGGCCATCTGCCAAAGATACAGTAATATGCAAAGCTCCCACTACCTTCTTCCAGATCTTTCCAGCAAAGACTCTTGTTCTCCTTGTAGGAGCAGGGTGCAGGCTTGCTGCATGGTGTGTGGCTTTACACCGATTGCTCTTGAATAGTTGTATTTTCTTGGTTGGTTTTGAAGGGGGGATTCATTTTCATTGCAGCTACCAAGGGCTCTCTTTATCTTAGAGCATACAGATGGATCTTGTGAAGGCAGTGGAAGTTCCTTGTAGCCAACAGAGTAAGAATTGGGCGATAGATTTTGTTGTATTTCAGAGGTTCGGTTGTTAAAGGTCACTGTTATCTGAAGTTTCCCTTTCAAAAATCTGTTTGCTGTGAGAAACAAGTATAATGTAAGAAATCATCTGCATCAAAGAGGCACTGCAGGGTTTGGACTGCTAGCCATGTGCACTTGTGTTTTGGTGAGCTCCTGGGTCTGTCTCAGCAGCTTGCTAGAGCTGGGTGAGTGTCGAGATCCAGGGTGAACCCGTGGAAGCTGGTGCTGTGCTGCTTGGTGCAGCTGTAGTGTTTGGTTCTTGTAACATCATTAGTTATCTCCTCTTAGCATTCAGTCTAGGGAATGATTTGCATCGTTGTAGTGTAGTGTGGGCAAGTGGATTCTTTCTTTGCTCCCTCCTTCCCAAGCAGGTGGCTTGTGCAACAAGCTCTGAAGGCCTGAACATGTACCTGACCACACATCTTCACTTCCCTGCTGAAGGCATCTGAAACACTGGAGGCTGCTGTTGGTCCAAGTGACAAAGTGATTCCTTATCTTTATTAGCTCCTTTTATCAGCTGTGTTAGTGGAAGGGGTGGAAAAATCAAGATCTGAGTCTGTATGTTATAGCTGGTGCTGCAACCTTTGCCTCATGTCAGCTGAGGCATCTGTGAGACCCTTGAACTCGGATACCCCCACGCTGGCTTTCTTCTGCTCCCAGCCACGTGTGCTCCTCCTGTATATAATGGCTGCCATATTCGTGTTCCTGTGCTCCTCCTAAGACTGAATTTTCCTTTTCTTGAAAAAAAAACTTGCATGCACCCCAAGTAGTCGTGTGCTTTCCCACTCAGAAGGCATACTTGTTCTGCACAGACTTGTATTCTCTCTCCTCTCGAGTGTTTTCAGTCCATGGTGTCCTTGTGACAAGGGTTGCTTACTCCAGGGTGTGAAGAAAGGCAGGGCCAGATCCGAGTTGCTGCTGGAATCTGCAGCCTCTTGCTGCTGACATTGCCGCTCTTCCTTGAGCGTGAGCATGCTCCTCTGCAGGAATGATCTCTGCAAACGGTGTCACAGAGCTCTGGATGCTGTGAGGGTTGGGGTTGTAACCCTGGCTGTGACAGTGCAGAAATGTTTAAATTAGTGGTTGCTCTATCTCTGGGTTTTTCCTTGAGTAAAAACTGTTTTGCTGAGGCCAAAGGTGTTTTTATCTCCTCTGGTTCCATGGAGCTTAGTGGTGCAGCCAGCCCTCAAATGGCTCTCGCTGTCAGGTTTCCAGCTTTTAAAGAGGGGCATTTGAGCTGGATTCCGCAAAGCTCTTTCCAGGTGACTTCAGGGCGCTGTGATTGTGGTGGTTTCTGTAGGGCTGGCGCATTCAAACTCACGGAGTCTTAGCATCAGGTATGTGAAACAAATGGCCTGGTTTTTCAGAAGTGCTGGATGCCCAGTGCTTTGGTGAGCCCGCAGTGCGTGCGGCAGCTCAGGGCACCCGAGCCAGGTGAGTTGGGCACACAGAGCTCAGGCCTGCTGGAAACGAGAGGAAATCCATACTGGGTTGAGACTGGTGAACCAGTAAAGAGGCTGTTAGCCCAGCGAGGCTGGTGTTCCTGACTGGGAGAGGGATGGGGCTGGTACCCACTGGTATAAGAGGGTGCAGTGACAGAGGCTGGGGCCGGCTCCAGTCTCTGATCTTGACCCATCTGTCCTGAGAAGGGGGGGAGAGAGACCTTCCTTACCCCCCCCCACCCCTACAAAAGGAAAAAAGACAATGCAGAACATCTCTGATAGTCTCTAAAATGGGTCCCTGTGTCAGGCGTGAGCCACCGTGGCTGTGGAACCGTATGGCTGATAGAACTCGAGCAGTGGCAGCCCAGGCACCCTCTCCCAGCCTCGGTAACCTGGACCAGCCCCAAACTGGCGATGCCACGTGAGGGGGTGGGGGAAGCTGCAATCTGCTGCCCGCATCTTGGGGGCGTTGGATGCGGACCCCGCCGAGGTTTGGAAGATGTGGCTGCCCCACCGAGGGGCAAAGCCGGGCGGTCAGGGAGCACGGGGGCGTGAGAGCAGCTGGAGTCTGCAGGGTTAGGAAATGCACGCTGTCCCACGTCTGGGTTTCTGTTGTGTGTTTAATTTTTTTTTTTCCTGTGTGTGAGTGCGTGGGTGGTTCTGCAGCCTGTCTGTTCTCTCCAGGGGGAGTGCATGTGTAGAACAGGATGGTGTGTCGCCTCGTTGAGTCTGGGAGAAGTCCTATGATAGCACATTGGGGGTAAAAATAAAGGAAGCTTTTTCCTTAATGTATAAATGAATATTTGTATGATTAAATTAACACAGAAAAAAATGTTCTGTAGCTGTTGAGAGTTTTATTGAAGCTGCAAAAATTTTGGAATGTGACCTTCTAGTTAAATGTACCCAGCTTGCTCCTATCTCCAGGGCGTTTCCAGACACCAAGGCACAGTATTCTTAAACCCAGTTCTAGCCCTGTCTTTACCCCAAATCACTTTAAAACCAAACCAAAGCAAATTCAGTGCGTATTGAGTTTATCAAACACCCTTTCCAGTCCAGGCAGATGGGTACGAGGATGGCTGAGAGGCCCACGTGGATATTTTTGTGAAGGGCAATGAGGGAGGAGAACCTGTGAAGAAAGGAGGGGGCTCACTGCAGCATTGCGTCCTGGAGGGCTCCCACTGGGTGCGCGGTGCCAGTACGGACCGTTGCCGCAGACGGTTGTATCTGTTCACCAGTGTTGGCAGTGGATGCTCCTCGTTACAAGGTCAGGTAACTTCTCCACCATAATGCTGTCTCTCCTGCCTGCGCCAGCCCTCGGCCAGGGCGCGCGAGGTGGCTGCGGCTCAGTGCCATGCCAGTGCTCTGGGAGGGGATGGCAGGGACGGAGGCGAGCACCAGCTCAGCACCGCGCCGCCGGCACCTTCCGCGGTGATCTGGGCCGAGGCAGGAGGGCCGGCGGCATGGAGGGGTCTGGGTGCAGGCGTGAGGAGTGGAAATCTGGTTTTTGGTGATCATACGGGGGTCACCAGCACAAAGCAATGCTGCAGCTGCGGCCAGGTCCTCAAATGCTCCTTCGCGGCTCATTCACATCTGGCGCTTTACTCGGAGCCTTGGCGTGGTGTGCAGCGATGCCTCAGACGGCAGCGGCGCAGACCTGCCGTTTCACGAGTCTCTCGGTGAGGAATTTGCAATAAAAGAATTCTGGTGTTTTCTTTTTTCTTACTATCACTTAGGGAATATCTGGTGCTCCCGTTGATCAGGATGGGGGGCATGTGAAGGTCTCTGGTGGGTGTTTGCATGCTCCTCTCGGGCTGATCCTATTTCCCCAAGCACGGCCTTCCCACTCGGGGCACCCAGCCCTAACGTTTGCCTAAATAAACTATATTGTGGAGCAGCTTGGCTGAAGCCATTCTTTTGCTTACAAGTGACTTTGTTACTAATCCTTGCAAGAAGCCTCAATCTGTGTGCGCTGGGTTTGCTTTTTAACATTTGAATAAATGCCTGGAGCCTTCATGTGCTATTTAAGCTTGAGTGAAAGCCTTACTGGGAACAGACATCCTCCTACCTGTGCCTACGGGTATTTATTTTGTGCCTTGAAAAGAATGCACCCCTTGAGCTCTTGATACTCACGGGTGTCTTTAAGACTGATCTGTTTGGGTAGGTTAGGATTGCCTCCCCTTCTCTCTGCCCAACTTTCCCTTTATTAGTTGTTTGCTTCAAAGAATCTGTTTGTCTTTAGGGTTGCAACCTGTCGAAGTTCGCCAGCACAGGACAATACCATCGCGCCTTCTAATGCTATCTCCTGAGCAGGCAAATAACTGGAGGGATTGCTGCGAAGGAGGTCATCCCACCGCCGTGGTCCCTGTGCGCAGGCTGGGTGTGGTGCAGGGTGGCGAGGCAGGAGGCCAAGTCAAACGGCTGCCGCAGTCACCGATGAGCTACTTGGGTTTGCTTTTTCTGCTTATTTATTCTTTTTAGGGGAACCAGATTGTTGTCCGTTAAAAGTTATAAAAATAATTCTTTTCTTAAGCAGCTTTTTTGGGTCCCTGAAGCGATGCTGCGGTAGGCAGGAGGATGTTCTGCGCTGTATGGCTGGTGCGTGATGAGTTACAGCGAGGAAGGCGTGCTCAGCGCGCTGGGTAGCGCCCAGGACCAAACAGCACTGTGCCCTTGGCCTCGCTGTGTCCCTGTGCTCCTGCTGGCATCTGGCAACATCTGGCTGGATGTGGCCTGCTTGCCTGGCTGCCGCAGGGCAAAGTGCAGGACGTGCCCCAAATCCCCAAGCATCACCGCAAGACCTCGCACCTGCAGGCATGGGCTGGAGGCTGCAGCAAGCTCCCTGCCCTCCAGGAGCCACCACTGTGACTGCAGCAGAGAAGAAAAGGGCAGGTTTTCATGATTTTTTTTTTTTTTTCCTTCCCCCCTCTCCCCCCCACTTCTACCTGCTGTGTCCACTAAATCACGCAGCCTGTGGCGCACAGCAAGATGCTATGGGAGGGATCCGTGCTCGCTTCACCTCTTCTTCCCTCTGCTCTTCCTTCTCTGCAAATCCTTTGGAGATGCTCAGTGAAATATCAACGGGCCAAGGGGGAAGCCAGGCCGTGCTGTCGAAGGAGATGCTGTGAGGGGGTCTGTGGGGAAGTAGTATGGGGTCTGCACGTATGTAGATGGCATTAGGAATAACTTCTGGTGTAGACTTTCTCTGGAAGCTTTCTGTAACCTGTAATCTGTTGTTAGCGTGCTCCACCTGTGTGTTAGTTGGAAAATACCCAGTTAAAATAGAAATTACTTAAGGAAATCTAACCTCAAATGTTTCCTATGCCATTCATAAAACAGCTGAGTAGTGAAAGCATGCAGCAGAGACCAAGCGGGGAAGCAGATGGCACACGCAGGTAAGGACCAGCCTTGTTTGCCCCATGGAATGTCGTGGGCTCAGCTCTGCAGAGCAGTGTGGAGCAGGGCTGGCTTGAGAGCTTCCTCACTTGTAGTACTTCCTTACGCTGATTGTCTTCCCTGCAGAAGTGATACCTTCGTAGTAACTTAAAAGGCTCAAGGCGGGGTGGGGAGAGTGCATTTTTTTACCTATTTATGAATGGAGTAACCTGTGCAGCATCCTGCGAGGCAGCTTGGCTCTGCTGTGAGTTGGTAACACCACAAATCGTGGCTCCGTCTTCTGCCACGGTGATGGTGTTGGGAAAAGGGCAATGCTGGGATTTGGGTGGAGGGGTTGATGTGACCGGGGTGTCCTCTGGACAGAGGCAGAACAGCTCGCTGAGAGCTTCCCGGTGGCAGCAGTGCTGGCTCCTGCCGGTCAGGGCTGTGTGTTTGAACGCCTTTCTGCGTAAAACCAGTTGTAGAACCAGCTTCCCAGCGGCTCCCGTGGTCTGCTTGGGCTCTTCTCCCAGCTGAGGTGTGCTACCACTCAAGCCAAGGGTGTTTGAACAAGCCTGAGGCTGGAGACTGGACGTAATTATTCTCCTTCACCAAGTGGTGTTTTTTTTCTAGCAGTCAAGTGCTAACTCTTCGTCTCTGGGGCTGTGCTAGATTGGCTGTTCATGGGAATTCATTAAGGATCTCTACAAACAAGGATAAAAACCTTCTCAAGAGCTTTCCCACTTGCTGGCAGGGCTCAGTGGTTGCTTGGGGAGCGGTGTGCCTGCAGCTTGCTTGGCTGACTCAAGTGCTGGTTAAGGTGTGCGTGCTGTCCTGGGGAAGCGGTGTGCCTGCAGGAAGGAGCTGAGTGATACTGAGGCACCGTAAAACTCTTCAGAGCCACCGACTTCTTGCAGGCAGCTGTTGAAAACACTGTTAAAGTGTCCACAAACTCCAAGCAAACCCCGAATTTGGGTGGCCGAGAGGAGAGCAGGTGCGTGGGTGGGGAAGGTCATGTAGGATGTCTTGCAGAGCCACTGGTGCTGGCGGCTGCGGTGTCTCCATAGCAATCTCCCTTTATTGACTTCAAGGCTCCTGCTTCCCAGCTGCTGCTCTGGAGCGTGGCCGCTGTGGGTCGAGCAGGGTGGGTCAGGGCTGAGCATCCTGCCATCATTTAATGCCAAAAAGAGCTCGTGGCTGTCTCGTCTTTTCTCCCCAGGGCTGCGGCTCATCCCTGCTGCCCCAGCTGACCCTCGCCGAGCAGTTTCCTCACCTCTAAGACAGGAATGAATACCCTGAGCAGGCTGGGCTGTGTGTCCTTCTGCTGAACAGGCTGCTTGCGCTGGGTCGCAGTGTGTGGCAGGAGCTGGGGAGCATCTCCTCGGCTTTGGGCTGGGCAGGTGGCACCGTGTCCTGCGGGCAGGGAGAGCTGCAGGAAGGTGCCTGGAAATGTTATTTATAACCAGGGTTTGCTGGGGAAGGGCCTGGCCTGGAGCAGGTGCCAGCAGAGGGAGCTGAGGTTGTTCATTGTTTGCGAAACCCTCCAGAGCTGCTGGATGTTGCTTTTCCAGGTCTGGGGACATGCTGGGGACAGTGGCTGGCCAGGCGTGAGCCGTGTCCCCACGCACCTCTGTAGCAGCTGCTGTCCTGCGCTGAGTGCCGTGCCAGGCTGGGGAGGGGGCTGTGCGTTTCTGGGTGCGTGGATTGTGTGGTCCACGCTGATCCCACCGGGCAGTGGGGTGGCACAGTGTCACCCGGCCTGTCACCACACTGTGGGTCTGAGCTGGGTGGGAGCCTGTGCTGGGCAGGGATGTCCCGTCAGTGGGGATGAGGAAGGTGTCTGAAGACCGGTGGGTCCACGTGGTGTCTGGGTTTGGAGGGTGACGTGCTGCTGGGCAGCAAAGGGGCTCTGGGTAACGTAACAAGAACCAAATCTTGCTCGGATGTGGATGTGGAAGGGGTGAGCGTTTCCCCCTTTGTTGGGACCCTGTGCCTGTTAGGGTGCAGTGGGGACAGTAATTCTGCTGGCCAGGACCCTGCCCTGCCTCTTGCTCCACCAGGGTGGAGCAGCAGGTCCTGTCCCCCCGTGTCCCTTCGTAGCGGTCGCTCCCACCTACCCGCTTGTCTCCTCCAGCAGCAATGGGGAGGCGGGGGACCCTGCTCTGCTCTGGCTGCCTGCCCCAGGGCGATGCACGGCTCAGGGGGAGGGAGGGGACGCCCAACCCTCGGGTCAGGGGTACGCCAGACTTTTTTTAGGAAAGTCACCCCATAGAAGGGGGATTTCAGCCTCTCCTGGGGCCGAGCTCCCTGCACTGCTGGTGGGGAGCAGCCCGGGTCTGTGGCAAGGCTTGCCATCCAGGGGCAAAACAGCAAGAACCTCACATTCCTCGTTATCTAATCTGCCCCGTTTTCCCTCCTTGTTGTTTACCATGGCTGGGTTTCCTCAATTAATTCTGACAGCTGCAGGCTGGGCTGTGACGTCAACCTGCGGTCACGAAGCCCAAACCCCAGGCTGGTGTTGGACGGGACCCTGGGGCTGAGCCTGGCGGGACCTTAAACCTCTCCAGTAGGCGACAGCGAGAGCTGCCCGTGGGCTGACGCTCCCGAGTTCGGCAGCAGAGAGGGTCTCTGTCCCCAGCGAGGCTGCGGGGACGTCCCCTGTCCCCGCACACAGGATGCCCGCGCCCATCCTGCCTCCGGCTCTGGGTGCTGCTCTGATGGGTGCTGTTAATAGCCGAGAGCGGTGCTTGGCTGGACTTTGCACGGAGCAGTGTTGGGTGACTGTGGCCAGCTGCTGCCGCTGCCTTTCTGGCTACCTGGGCGAGCACCCGTGGCTTCGCCCACCCCAGGCACCGCAGAGGTAGGGGGAGAGGGGGCTTGGGCAGCGCTGGGCTTGTCCTTGCGCGCTCTGGTCCCAGGGAAAGGCCTTGTGCAGTGACTCTCCGTGGAGGGCAGTGGATGTGTAATGCCATTTTCCTTCCTGACCCCCTCGCTGGCATCCCCCCCCTGCTCCCCCGAGCTTGGTGGGACTTAGCAGCAGCCCCAAAGCGTCCCTGTCTGCGGTGGGATGGGGAGAGGGGGACGAGCTCCCCAAACCATGGCTTTGGAGCATCCCGTTCGCCAGTCTCCAAAAGGAGGGGGTAAGCGAGGGCTCGGTGCTCTGCACGTACCTCCCCGAGCAGGACAGCCTCGTGCTGCGGCCGCTCTGCCTCGCCCGCAGGGAGCGGGGCGGGAGGGAGCAGGTGACGGTGCTTGAGAAGCAGGTTTGTCAGAATTTTAAAGGGATCTAAATAAATAACGATAAGGAAACAATTATTTAAAGAGCAAACAAATGGAAACTGCTAAATGTACTTTTTTTTTTTTTTTTTTTGCGGGTGAAGGGTGCAGGGCTGCTGCTGTTGAGTGCCGGGAGTGGGTCGCTGTGGGGGCTGGATCTGGGGGTCGGTGGCCGGGCTGGGCTGGAGGAGCCGCCCTGGGGTGGGCAGCGAGGGGAAGCACTGCTTGCTCAGCCTGCAGCCCCAGCCAACCTGGAAACCAGCCTTGCCAGGACAAAGATTCATTTCATACCACCAGGAAAAAGGATTTATGCTCATCTGAAAATGCCAATCCTCAGGTGAGCCCGTTCGTGACGGGCTCCCGGTGTCACAGCTGAGTGCCGGCTCAGCGGGGACGTGGGACAGGGATGTCCCAGGCTGTGCCGAGGGCAGGTTTGCCGCGTGGACACTGCAGTGCGTGGTCTGTGCTCGTTGGCTTCGCTTTGGTTAAAGGGAGAGAGAAGCCTTGGCTTGCTGCTGACGCCGGGCAGTTGCTTTGGAGCGAGGATGTGTTTCTTGCACCTCCTACGAGGTGCGCAAGGTCCTGCTGGGGTTTAAGAAGGCGCCTGGATTTGTGGCAGGGCTGGAGCTGGAGAGCCATTCCCCCTTCCCAGCCCTGCTGCAGGGTGCTGGGGCTGCAGGGTGCCCGCAGGGACCGGGGTGCCGGTGGGGGGATTCCCATTCCCCTCATCTCTCTGGCTGCACCAGCGCCGTGCACCCCGGAGATGCCATTGCCCGCTTCGGGGCTGTGGCTGTCACCATCAGGGCTTTGTTTCAAAGGGCAGCTTATTCCCATCCTTCCCCCCCCATGGCTTTTTTCATCAGCTTTTGGTTGGGGATTAGGCACGTGTTGACAGAACAAACATTTTGCTGCCCTCAAAATCCGCTGCTGAGGAGAGGAGTGATGTTCTCGCTCTGCCGGTGCCCCGAGCCAGCACTGGGATGGGGACAACAGGGCTTGGGGCCGGGGCAGCACCGCAAGGGGAAAAGCGGAGCCGTTTTGAGGTCACGTCCCACACCGGGGCTGGAGCCTGGCTCCGGCTCTCTGCTCTCTTGCAGAGCATTAATCGCTTTCTGCTTTAATATCCTGTCCTGTGAAACCAGGGATGCCACCGAGGAATGCTGCCCGTCGCTGAAGGGGCTCTGGCGTGTGCTGGTGGCCCAGGTCTGCCGAGAGCTCTGCGTCTCCCCTGCCTGTCTCCCATATCGGTCACAGTTTTGTTCTCCCCAGGCCAGGCTCCAGGAACCGAGGAGGCTCCTCGTGGGGCCAGGGAGGCTGGCAACGCCGAGGATGCCCGCGAACTGCCCCACGGAGGTGAAGTTTGCCGGGGAAAAGCGGATTCCTCCAAGCTTCAAGGCCAGCCCAGCCCCTGGGGAGGGGGTGCAGGCAAGACATGCTGCTGCCATTCCCTGTCCCCAAGCACCGGACCTCAGTTGAGCTCCGCCACCCCCTTTTTGCCTACCTGAGCCCCCCAGGTCCTGGCTCCCTGCTGAGCCCCCAGGACAAGGGTGCCTGACCTGGGCGATGCTCACTGGAACCACACAACGCAACACGTTTCCTTCGAACTGGGTGACTCACCGCTGAGTCACGGCTCGCTCCGCAGCAGCTCGGGGCTGTCTTCATCCCCAGCCTTCCCCCAGCCCCCCAGGGTTTACCCTGTCCCCACCGTGGCATGCGGGATGCCGGGGGACGGGGCGCACGGTGCCTTTGCCCCGGACCAGGGACTCCATGCGATGCTGCGGGATGTGGAACAGCCTCATCCCTCGTGGGGTCCCTGCCCTCGGGGGGCTCAGGGGATTTCCCCCCCCCCCCCCCCCCCCGAGCAACCCTGGCTCAGCGGGGTTGGGGCTTTCTGAGACCAAGAGCGGCGGGAGGGGGGTGGCTCTGGTCCCTGCTACCCCCCCTGCCTGCCTTTCTCCATCCCGCCAACCCTTGCTTCGAGCTGAGATAGGGCTGAGTACGGCTTTTAGGGTTATTTTTAGGGATTTCTCCCTGGGGCAAAACTTTCTGTGATGGAGACTGCCAGACCCAAGGGGAGACTGCGGCCAAGAGCCTCTCCTGCTCTCCGGGGCATTGCGTGCTGCCCTGGCCCTGCTTGGCTGTGGGACCATTGGAACTGTTCCCGCTGCCTGCTCCCACCCGGGAGGGGTTTCCCTGCCCCAGCAGCTCCCACGCTCTCCGGGGCCGCCGCTCTGTGGGGCCGTTATGCCCAAGGATCATTTTGCATGCGGGAAGAAAGCAGAAAAAAGAAAGAAGAAGAATGAATTTGCATTTCTGAATGGCAACCACTGTGGGAAACAAAGCCGCCAAGGGTTTCGCTGCTGCTCGGCCCCGCACCGGTGCTGTGTGAAAAGACAACATCCCGTCTGCTGGCACGGGGCCCTGCCCGTCTCACCTGGCTGCCTGTGTGTGCCTGGGAACCGACGGCACCCAGCGGCCCCGAGCCCAGGACACGGCGAGGGGGTGCTGGCCCCATCACCCAGCCCTGCTGCTGGGACGGACGGATCGCGGTGAGGAAATCATAGAAAGTTTTGGGTCGGAAGAGACCCCTGGAGGTCATCTAGTCCAACCCCCCCGCAGCGAGCAGGGACACCGCTAACTAGATCAGGTTGCTCAGAGCCCCGTCCAACCTGGTCTTGAATGTTTCCAGGGATGGGGCCTCCACTACCTCTCTGGGCAACCTGTTCCAGTGTTTCACAACCCTCATTGTAAAGAATTTCTTCCTTAACAGGGGCACGGTGCTCATGTGGGTTGTTCTGGGGGGGGTCTCCCATCCTGGCTGGGAGTTGGGGTTTGCATGCCAGTGCAGCAGCCGTGGGGATCCTGGGCCAGGAGTCATCCCTGCAGGTGGATTTCCCTGCTCTGCACCCCGAATTGCTGGGGGGGGGGGGCTGTGATCTTTCCTCACCTCCCCTCTGCCCAGGCTCACCCTGCCACCGAGCCGGGCGCACCCACGCTGCTCTGAGCCCTCTCTTCCTGGCACCGCCGGGTGACCTGCAACCATTTCCAGGCTTTTAATCCCAAGAGACAAAAGCAGAAGTTTAAGGCAACCGGAGGAAGAAAAGAGCAGGGCTTTGAGCAGGGAACAGCAAACACGCCAGTGGATCCCGCAGCTCCCAGCCCGGCCGGGCACCCTGCGACCTCCCCGCCTGCGTCACCCGGGGTTTGGGCTGGCAGCGAACCTAGCCTGGCATGGGAGAACCGTCCCCATGGGGTGCCTGGGGAGGGAGCGAGGAACTGGTGGTGTGGGCAGGGTGCTGGGAGCAGGCAGGGGAGGCAGGGCAGTGGGAGACCAGCGTCGTGCTGGCATCACCCTGGTGTCTTCATCCCCTGTCGGTTTGTCCTTCCCCAGCTGCCCTCCCAGGCATGGCCGCACCGAAGGAACCCGGAGCCAAACCTCAGCGCGTCCTTCCACCGCGGGATGCGAAGGAGCCTTTGCATGGGACCAGGCAAGCACCAACACCTCCGTGCCCAGCCAAGGGGTGGCTCTGGGACCTCCTGTGGCACCAGCACAGCGCAGACCCCCATCCCTGCACCCCCGGCGTGGAGCTGGGTTCTCCACAACCCCCTGTTTGCACCCTCAGGGGCTACGTGGGAACACGGGTGACGCCGTTTGGGTTGTGGTGCCATTAACTCTCCTGCTGCTGCTTTTCTTTTTTGCTCAGATCTCCCCACCGCAGCGTGGGGATGTCAGGAGCCACCTCGTGCGGAAGGGACCAAGCAGCGGCCGTGGACAGCAGCCCGGCTCTTTTATCAGGGTGGGCCCCGCGGCCGGGTGCCAGCAGCAATAACCGCGGTTGTTTGCCTCGAGCATACACGCGTCCCCCGTAAACAGGGTTTATGGCAGCATCTGGGAGATGGGGGAGCCCGGCAAAGGCAGCCCCGGGAGGTAATAAAGAGGAGTGGCCCTGCGTGGCCCCGCAGCGGGGGACTGCTCGGGAAATGGGTGTATTGGACTGGGGCGAGGAGGAGTTTCAGGGGATTCAGTTGGTGTCTGCTCCGGAGCAACCGGAGGGATTGGAGAGCTCTGAAGATGCTCCCTGGTAGATCTGCACGGGGTCACTGAATGCACGAAAAGCATGCTGGCTTCTCCGTCCTCTTGCACTTTCTGGCCCTTTGGTAAACTCTGGGGTCGCAGCTCTGCTGGAAAACCCTTTTTCCCCTCCCAGCTCCCCTCTGGGGACAGCGGAATCCTTGGCCGATCCCCAGCTCGGGCGGGTGCGCTCAGCCCTGCTTCACAGTGCAGCTCGTGGTGGGTGCAGAGCCAGCCCCTCGCTCCCTTTCCCCGCGGCCGTGGCTGGCCGTAGCCCTCTGCAGAGGGGCTCGGGGGGATCCAGCGGCTCAGCTGGATGCTGGCGTCACGCTTTCTGCTGTTTCCTCCAGTTTGGTGGCGTGGGGACGCCTTGCAGAGGCTCCGGCTGCAGGAACCCTGACCGCAGGATGCTGCGCTGCGCCGGCACCTCTCACCCGAGCATCTCCAAAGCTCATCCGCGAAAACCAGCCTGCCCAGAGTATCTTCCCAGAGAACGGGACACACGGTTTAACTGGTGAGTGAGGTGACCTCTCCCAAGGTGGGCACTGAGTCAGGACTGCAAAGCAGATGGGAGCTGGGATGGAGAATGTGGCCGGTATTCCCACCCTCTGCCAAGCCCACTGCCCTTTGGGGAAAGAGGAGCTGGCAGGTGAGACGTGGCCGAGATCCGCTGGCTCCCGGGCCCTCTGATCGCTCCTCCCTGCTCGGCTCCTGCCATTGAGACTCTTTCTAGGAGCGCAGGGAGCACTCCAGGCTCTGACCTTCCCTACGTCTGTTAGCTTGAAATAACACACAAGCGAGGGCGATAAACCCTCTCGGTGGAGGCCAGGAGGAAGCGAATTGCTGTTAGCAAACAGCCAGTGAAGAGCAATTAAGATTACGGGTGGCAGGAGGGGAGTGAGCAGCCGCTGCTTCCCGCCAGGACCCTCCTCCCGTACTGGTGGCTTCAGCCCCGCCATCCCTGGGCTGTCCCTCGCCCTCGGCAGGGATTCCCTGCATCCGGGTGCATTCCCTACAGTTCCTGGTTAATGGGAAGGCTGGTTTCTGCCTTGGTCTCAGCCCAGCATCGGGAGCATCCCCCTGTGCCCGGAGCCCCCGCCGGTGCCAGGGCAGGGGTGTTGGTGCTGGGGAGGTGGAAGCCCTGAGGATGCTTGGTCCGGTGGCAGCCTGGGAGCATCCCTCCTCGTCACACTGCCAACCCGGAGCCGCGGCATGCGTCTCAGGACAAAAACACCCGCCAGATGTGGGGCTGGCGTGGGCTGAGGTGCTGAGCGCTGCCAATGTGGCTCCCGTGGGTTCATACCTGCAGAGCAGGACTGAGCCAGGGGGTGCGTTAAAGGCTTTTCAACCATTTCAACCCTTTCCAGTCTCCTTGGGTTGCAGAAAAGCCTGAATGAGCCCATCCCACAGCCTGGGAGCGGGGATACATCCCCCTTGTACAGCCCAGCGGCACGGAATGCAGGATGAGGCCTCTTGGAGGGACCCAAGCTGATGGGTTTGCTTTGCACGGGGAGCACGGCTGGCCCCAGACGCTGTGTGGGAGCTGAAGCAGAGGGAACCCCGCTGCTGGGGGGGACCAGGAAACGCCGCTCAGCTCAGGGACAGACCAGGCTCGATGGCCTCTGTGGTTCTTGCAGTGACATCAAGTGCCTTCAATAGTTTTATTATATATTACATGGCTGCTTATCTATTATTCTTGTGATGGAGCCAGAGATTAGCTGCAGGCAGGTGGGCAGAGAGATTCTTCCAGGCTGATTCACAAGCCGTTTCTCCATCCCTCCCCTCCGGCCGTGTTCCCAAGCATTGAAGTTTCAGCCGTGGCGAAAGGCACCGGAATCGGAGCCGGTGGGTTGACAGGGAGGACAAGGAAAAAAGCCTTGAAAACTGCGCACACCGGGCAGAAAAGCCAGACTTTATTTCCCCTCTTTTGTTGTTCCTCAGGTGTTGCAACGTCTTCTTTTCCTGGTTTGCATATGCAAGCAGAGCTGTGCCGAGCGCTGATTGCGAAAGGCGGCGGCGAGAGCACGGCACGGCCGGTGACGCCGGGCGGCCGCAGCCACCAAACCTGCTTTGGGGAGGAAAGCAGAGACCTCATTTTGGGGCCTTTTGGCTGTTTTTGTAGCTCCGTGTCGTGCTGCCCAGCTCTCCCCGAGCACAGCAAAGCAAATGTTTTTCCCTTTAATCTCTTATTGGTAGTAGCGGAGATTTCAATACACAAAAGAGGAGCAGGGGAAGCTTTTCCACACCCAGATGTGAGTTGGGCGACGGGTGCCCAGACAGACCGGGATGACCCAGCTCCAGGATGCTCTGGAGCAGGGACCTGGCACCGGGCGCTGCCAGCATGTCACCTCTGCCTGCTGACCCCCTGCTCTCGCCCGGTGTCCCCAATCGCGCTCCTCCACTTTGCTCCCGGCTCCTTTGGGTGCACAGTTCTGATGTTTGCTCTGGTAACCAGTAGCTGATTAAACCTAATAAACGAGGGAGACCTGCGGGCGATGTCCCAGCGAGGAGGTGCAAATCCAGCTCGTGCAACCCGTGCAAACAGCAACCTGCATGGCCAAGTTTCCCCCGAGCCGGCAGCCCGGCCGCGGGGCAGCAGCCTGGAGCTGCCGCAGGAAGGTGCGGGATGGCCGCAGCGATTCCCGGCGTGGCTCGGGTCTGCACGGGTGTAGAGTTTGTGTGTGGCTTTACTCTGTATCTGATGTTTCCGTGCAGGGAGGGCTGCAGCCTGGGCTCCAGGGCTGTGCTGGGATGCTCCTGCCCCTGGTTCCTGCGTGCAGGTGCTAGGGTGGAACACGGGAGCAGGCTTGGGTGCTGTGCACCAGCCCCGGTGCGGTGTCCACTGCTCCCGGCTTCCTGCAGCGGCTCTGGCCCGAACCCAGCATCATGGGTCAAAAACACGTACGAGTCGGGGGGGGAGCTGCACCCCAACCTGCTGGAGCCTTGCACCGGGCTTCGAGGGCTGCAGGACCAGGCCAGTTGCTGCGGGGAAGCAGTGCTGGATCGTGCATGTGGTGCCTTGCCCGAAGCAGAGGGGAGATGCCCTGAGCGGTGCTGGGGGGCTCTGCTGTGGCTGCTGCAAGCTGGGGCACTGGGGGGGGGAGTGAGTGGCTGGGACCCCCCTCCTGGCTGTGCCACATCCCCATCCCGTGCACCTACCCCATGGCAAAGCCCAGCCGGGGCTCATGGCTTCCCCATCACAGCCGCTCGCTCCCCGTGTCCCCCCCAGCCCACGTCGTCCCCCCCCGCCACGTTGTCCGGGCCCGGCTGTGTTTACCAAAACAGGGGAGAAAAGCTCCCCTCGTACGTCTGGAGCCCTAATCTGGGGGGAACGCTTTCCCCACCGATAAGATAACATTGAGGCATTTCAAAAGGGAGGCAGAAATTCCTGGTGCTGCCGATAGCGCGGCGAAGCCCTTTGCCAACGCGCCGGGCGGGCCGGGGAAGCCGTAACGCAGGGGTCTCCTTCCTATGGGGTTTTATTTTCCTCCTGGCAAACAGTTCTGCTGGACGGCTTATCGGCTGCGCCGTGCCACTGCCGTGCGCTGGCCCCGGGGTCAGGGCGGCCGAGGGATGCTGGCTCGGCCGCGGCGCTTTCCGTGGGCTGGGGATGCGAAGCCCAGGCGCGACGGCCGCTCGGCTGCCGGGACGTGGTGACGTGGGTCCGACCTGGGTTGCACCGCGGGCGTTTGTGGCCGGGCTTCTGTCTGACGTGGGTTTTTAGGGCATGGGGGAGTTTGGTTTCAGCAGTGCTACGTGCACGGGAGAACCGCCTGAACCGCCTTGCGTTCTTCATGTGTTAAAAAAAGACAATAAATACCAACTTGGTGTCTGTCTCGGTCAAAACAGCTTTTTCCTGCTTATGCCGGTGAAGACAACCCAGGCCCGGAGCACTGCACGTTCCGGCCGTGCCCCCGGACACCCCGTCCTGCCCGCAGGCAGCGGCAGCGGCAGCGGCACGGACCCCTGGGGCGAGGGCTGGTTTGGTCGGTGCGAGGGGCTCCATTTGTCCCTGACGGGCTCTGAGCATCCTCCCTCGCAGTCTCCATCGCAAACCTCTCGTGGCCACAGCACTTGCGTAGGGGGGTGCTCCCGGTGTGTCCGTTGGGGATGCTCCCAGGCTGTCAGACGGGGACGCTCCCGGGGTGTCGGATAGGGATGCTCCTGGGGTGTTGGTTGGGGGTGCTCCTGGCCCCAGCATGGCCCCCCCTGCGCTGCGGGCGCGATGTCGTGCTGCAGGGTCTGGCCAAGGGACTCTTGTGCACCCAGCAGGTCTCTGTGCTGTGGGGTGCAGCTCCAGGAGGAGCCTTCAGTCTCGCCCGCCGCGTTGTACCCGTCTCTTGGGTGGGTGTCCCTTGGTGGGGGTGGGAAGGGGTTAACGGTGCCCAGATCTGCCCCGCTCCCCTCCCAGGGCCCACTGGGGGCTGAGCCCGGTGCCTCGACGAACCGCTCAAGGGTTAACCCTGGCTTGGGCTATTCAAACACCTCCAGCTGAGGTAAGCACCCAGCTTGTTTGTTCAGGTAAATAAGGAAGGGATTGGATATAATGGGCAAAGGAGGCATTTGCTGAGCACCTTGCACTCGGCTGGGCTGCCGGCTTCCCCCTCGCATACCTCAGCACACCCGCTGCCTGGCTTCATCCCTCCGCCGCCCTCGGAGCTGCTCGGGGTGCCCGGTCCTCGTCCCTGTCCCCGTCCTGCTGGTACCCGCTGAGAGCCGATGTGGCTCAGCCCGCTGTGGGGCCGGCGTTGAGCCAGGCAGGGTGCTGCTGGCCACCCACCCTGCCGGTGCCGGGGCACCCCGCTTCGGGCCATGCCCGCCCCGGCTGCCGTGCCGAGCACCGCGGGGACGGCTCTTCCCACCCGACGCCGGGACCCATGCGGCTTCTGAGCCGCCCGTGCACCCTCGAGGTAAGAACCACGTTGCTGCCGCGACCCTCCCCGGCTGCACGATGCTCCACCAGCACCCACCCTCCCTCGCTCCGAGGGCTCCTACAGCCCCCTCGGTACCAGTCTGGGGCAGACACGGTGCCGTGCCCTGTGAGCATCCCATTCCACGGCTCCTCGCACCTCCAGGTGCTGTTAGGGCTAAACGGGGATGGGTTGTCCCCCAGCGTGAGGTTCTTGGCTCTTCTGGGGATGGTGTCACTCAAAATAAAATGGGATTTGACAACTTCGTGCCTTTGCAACCCCCTCCTGCTCAGGTGAGGAGGGTGGGAAGGCAGCCAGGGCTCCTGGGGCCGGCTCCTCCCAAGCCCACCCAGCACCAGGAGCACAATGAGGGTCCTGTGTGCCAGCGAGCGGCAGGGGACGAGGAGCTTTGTGGCACTGTGTGACCGACAAGCAACTGGGATCCTTCACAGAGCATCCCAGGTGCTGGGCGGCCGTCGAGGAGCTGCCAGCTCAAGGGTGTCCCTATAAAGCACCTGGAGTCCCTTTACCAGCTCTGCACCGTCTCAGTGCTGCTCTGCTTTTCTGATGGGTGTTTGTTTTTTTGTCAGTGCTGAAGGCACGTTGGCTCTAGGTTTGATTTTTATGGTTCTGCTCGGTTAGTGAAACACAAACGCCGCTCGGCTGCCAAATCCCCCACAATACGGGCTTTCTCATGGGCAGGGAGCTCGCGGGGGAGGAAGGTGCTGCTATAAATAGGGGCTCCCTGGCCCTGCATGGGGAACACCAAGCTCTGCTGCTCACCTGGGGGACACCGAGCACCAGGGCTTTGCTCAGGGCACCGGCGGGTTGTGCCCGTCCTCCCCCCCCGCTGCTGTTTGCCTCCCTGCGTTGATGGAGAGGGCAGCCTGACCCAGGGCGTGGGGACCCGTGGGGACGCCCGGTCCACATGCCAGCACCCATGCAGGTAACAGCAGGAGGAGTCAGGGGGGGCCTTAGTGGTGTTGGAGAAGGCTGGAGGGGAACGGGGGGCCCGGGACCCCTGGGATGGGCTGCATCCCATCCAACATCAGCCCTGGGCTTGCCCTGGCCCAGTCACCATGCAGGTACCAGAGCCAGACCCCTGAGTGTCGTCCCCTGCCCCGGCTGCAGGGACTGATTTTGGGCAGTCCTTCCTTCCTCCACCCAGCGATAAATGGGGTGCGTGGCACAGGCGGGCAGGGTTCGGCAGCCGGGAGGGACGTGGCACAGCTGGCACGGCGAGGCTGGTGGGGTGGGTGGGACGCTGGCGCTGGCAGGACACCAAATTGTCACAGCCCCTGAGCACCCGGGTGTCTGCTGCAGCCCCGGCTCAGGGGGGTCTCTTTGCCTGCGTAATCTGGGCCCCGTAAAGCGGCTCGTGTCTCCTCCTGGCCGGCAGCCATCCGGCAGAGCCACGGGGCTCCATCGCCTCTCCGTGCCCCGGTGCGGTTGGCCGCAGGGTGTGCATCGCAGCATGGGCTCCTCCTCGGGGATGGGGCTGGAGATGGAGAAGAGCTGAGCCCAGGGAGATGGCTGGGGAAAGAGATGTGGAGTCAGACCAGACAACAGGGAGAAAACATCCAAATCCCAGCCCCAGCAGAGAGAGGATTCCTGGGTCCATGGGGTCCCCGTCCTCTCTTAGTCCGCGGTCCCAGCTTGCTGTGCTGGGGCATGTGGGGTGGGCAAAGCTGAAAGGATCAGTTAAAGACAAATCCCACTGCCCAGGGGGCTGTTCCGGGCGTCTGGGACAGCTCGGGATCCCGCACGTCTCCAGTGCCTCCCCAGACAGCACAACATGTCCTCATCCCTGTCCCTGTCTCCATCCCTGTCCCCAGCCCCAGCCTGGGGGCTGGAGGTGACCCTGACCCTGGTGACCTGGCCCACCACTCTGGCTGCCTGGAAAGGGCTTTCGGAAGCACCCAGGGATCTGGGAGACGTCGTGGGTGCCGGGGGCAGCACCTCCTCCCGCAGTGGGCCAACCTCCGCCGCTCCCACAGGGCTTCCCGAGCTGTGCTCCAGCACAACCTGTTTAACCGCAGATTTAATTTTAATTAACGGACCCATTGTTTGAGGGTGGTGGTTGGGTGGATTGCTTAGTTATTTGTTTTATTTCTTGCTCCCAAGGGCTGATCCCAGCTCTGCCCCATCCCCAGTGCCGATGTCGCTGCCCCAAGCGATGATGGGTCGTGTTTGCCAGGAGAGCTCAGGGCGATGCAGGAGGTCCTTGTCCCCATCCCCTTCCCCCCGGGCCATGGCATCCACTGCTTCCCTGGGCTGCGGATGGGGCTGAGTCGCTGTGACCCCGTGGCGCTGAGCTGTGACCCAGCACCACCCAGAGCCCTGGCTGTCCCCACGCCATGGGACCCCTGTCCCAGCCCCACCGCCCGGGGCTTTTTGCTCGAAGGGAACGTCTGAGATCGTTTTCGCAGCCGCTGCCTTGTCCTCCTTGCCCTGCTCCGCTCTGCCGTGGGGATCGAGCCCTCGTGCCGGCAGCTCAGCGCTTTGCCGCAGCATCCCCGGGGTGCTGGTGAGAGCGGGGAGCACCTCGCGCCCATCCCAGCTGCCCGGGGTGTCCCCTCCATACCCACGGGAGCAATGCGGGGTCACTCGTTGTTTTGGGGACAGCAGGTGCCTCCTGCTCATGCCCTTTGTTGTGGGCATGGAGAAACACAGCTAGGGGACTCGATGGCTCCATCCCGGTTTGGGGTCTGCTCCGGGGTCGCTCTGCACCGGAGCTTTGCCTGCCCGTGATGGGGTTGGAGGTGGCACCGGTGCATGGGGAGGGCTGGGTGAGGGTGCCGGGGCAAGGGCGAGCACCCCGCTCTGCCTGGCACCCCAGAACAGCTCTTCTCTCGCTCGGAGCCTCTCCACCGGCTGCTGAGCCCCCGGCACCGCGTCTTGGCCCCCGCGTGCCCAGGAAGGCAAAACCTCGGTGGCCTGGCAGGCTGTTATAGCTCGGTGGCTGCTGTTGAAAGGTGCCGTCAGAGCCAATTCCCTGATCGCTTCCCCTCTTCCTTGGGGCGGTGGGATGAGCACGATGCCGCGTTGGTGTGGCCTTGCCACAAGCAAGCTCCGGCGCGAAGCCCGGGGAGCCACGCTCACTGCCGGCAGCGCGCACGCAGGGGGTGGTCGCCAGGGCCGGCGCGATTACCGGCACAGCCCCGTTTATCTCGGGCGGGGGATGTGAAGGTTTTCAGGGCGCTGCTCCGTTTGAGCACCTCAGTGTGCTCGGGGCTGCTCCTCCAGCTCTCCTTTTCCAGGGAAAAGCAAAAAAGGGAGACGAGAGGGAAACGGCTGCCCAAAGCGGCTTCGTAGAGCAAACAGGTCCCCACCCAGCCCGGCCGCCTGCGTGCCAGAGCGGGAGAAAGTCAAACAACGGCCCCCGCCCTGGGAGTACAGCACCGTTCGGCGGGTGGGTGCCCAGGTTTTTGGGGCGACTTGCCCAAGGGATCGGGTCCTTCTGGTCCTGGCTGGGAGGAGGGGGACGGGATGGGGATGAAGATGGGGATGGGGATGAAGATGAGGATGGGGATGTCCATCCCGCCGCGTGCCCAGGGATGGCTCTGCAGCCCTGCCCTGCCGTGTGTCCGGCTTACAGCTGTGGGAGCGGGGCCCGATAGAGTCGGGATGAGCAGAGGATGCACCACGACCCCACAGCATCCTGGAGCCCTTGGGGACGAGACCCCCGTCCCCTCCCCAGAAAGCCCCCGCGGCCAGCGCTGAGTGATGAGCTGGAGCCATGCAAGCTGTTACCGCTTCCCTTTTGTGCCGGGAGCAGCGTGAGGCTGGATTTAGGGCTGAGCTGCTAAAGCTCTTCTTTTAATCCAGAGCAAATCAAGGAGAGGTTTGGAAGCCGGCACCATCTCTCAGGGAAACTGGGCAGCAGGGGCAGCTCGGTGGCGTGGGCACCCCTTCTCCCTCCTCATCCCCACTGTTGTGGTACTGAAACCTCTCGGGGACGTGGGTTCCAGCGTCCAAACCTGTGCCCTCTCCCCAGGACCCCTTGGGCTCGGGCTGACGTGGGTGCTGTTCAGGCAGTCACAGTCCCTCTGTGCATTTTTCCAAGCTTCTTGGGCTTTGCAAGGGTGAAAGGATGGGCAGAGCTTCGTCGTGGTGCAGGTGATGCAAAGCCGCGGGAACCATACTTCTGGGGGCATTAAAATCCCCAGCAACTGCGTTAAACCCATCCCCACCGGTACCTCTGTGCTGAAGGGGCTGCGGGACGTGGCTGTTAATGATGTTTAATTATCGCCCCGGGAGCAGAGCTGGGCCGAGCAGCGCGCAGCCGAGCGGAATTGGCACGGCAGAGCTGCGGGACGGCAGCGTGCCGGCCTGGGCGCTCGGCCCCAGCGTCCCTCCCACGCCGAGCAGCCGCTCTGCCCGGAGGAACCCGGCGGTGCCTTTTCCCCTTCACTCTTTTAAACCTTTCCCCCCCCCCCCAGCTGGGATTTAGAGCAAACAGGGACCCCCTTTCCCTGGCCGCTGTCCCCATTCCCCGTTGGGGGCTGCCTGGTTTCCTTAGGGCTGGGTCAGGCTTTGCACGCTCCTTTTATATTGCAAACTCCGTTGCAAAAACTGCTACTTTTTCTGCTTTTAAATCACCAGTTTGGGCTGGGTTTTTTGGTTTTTCTTGCATTCTTGTAAAAAGCAATGCCCAGAGGCAGGCAAGGAGCTCGGCGGTGCCCCGGCCATGCCCATCGCCAGCCTCTCCCCTGGCAGGGGCTTCCTCTTCCCAACACCTTGGGATGGCTCTTGGGGAGGTTTCTCCTCGGATGGGGCCGTTCCCTGGTGTTGCCAAGGAAATTCAGCAGGCTCGTCCTCTTCTCGGCGGCCTTCAGGACTCCCCGTGTACCAGAGACAAATGGGGACGGGCTGATTTTGGGTAGTTTTTCTTGCAAGAGGGTAAAAGGAAGGTTCTCATCTGGGGATTGGCAGCAGTGGCCAAGAGCCAGGTGTCGCGGTGCTGGGCTTGGTCCCTGGCCCCGGAGAGCCGGCTTTGGGTGCCGTTGCTGCTGGGGCACCCTCGGGTGAAAGCAGCAGGTGATATTTCCCTAAACCTGTGTGGTTTAGGCATCCCGCAGCCCTTGATGCCCACATAGATGCCTCGGAGCCCCTCCGGCATGCCCCGCTGCCTCCTGCAAGGCTGCTCAGCCTCGACTGCTGACGGAACCGCGGCCAACCCCGCGTGCAACTCAGGGGAAGACCCTAAAAGCGTGTGGTGGTTGGGAGACCTGCTCGCTCCCCGGGCTCCTTCTCCCCGCTGGCTGCTGCGGCTGGTCCTCCCAACATCAGGACATCCTCCACGGCTGACCCCGAGCCCGCATTCATCCGGGGGCTCGCAGGGTGCCGTGGGTCTCTTTGGAGGTTTTTTCCCCGCTAACAGGCTTAGTTCCTCCCTTTGTGCCTGGCCGCTGGGCGGGAAGGCAGGAACCGGTGCCGGGATGAGCCTCTCCCCTTCTCCTCTCCTCCTCTCCCGGCAGGTTTGGAGCCGGCGCTGAGCGGAGGGATGGGCAGCGCCAGCCCGGGGCTGAGCCCTCTGCCCCCCAGCCGCCTCGCCCGGCCGGACGCCGCCCTGCTGCCCCCTCCTCGGGACCCCGACCCCCGGAGCTGGGGCTGCTCCGACAGCCCGAGCCCCCCCGCCACCCCTGAGCAACCCCTGCCCGCTTTCTGCCTGCACTACTTCGACATGCTCTACTCGGAGGACATCGCCTGGGCCACCAAGGGCACGGGGGAACCGTCCCCAAGCGGCGCCCAGGGGGGACGGGGGGAGGCACAGAAGGAGCCGGAGCAATGTCCCATCATCGACAGCCAGGGCTTGGGGCTGGGGGCCGAGGGGGACCTGCAGGCCAGCCTGCACCTGGAGGAGCACTCGCTGGAGCAGGTGCAGAGCATGGTGGTGGGCGAAGTGCTGAAGGACATCGAGACGGCCTGCAAGCTCCTCAACATCGCCGCAGGTGGGTGCCCCCCCAGCCCTACCCGGGGGTCTGTCCCACCGCGGGATGCAGCGAGGGAGGGACATGCCGGTGCGGGGACTGCAGCTTGGGGGGGGTTGCAACCAGATTCTGGGGTTTGGGGGAGCGCAGCTGCTGCCTGGCTCCTCCGGGCATCGCTCCCGCGCAGAGCTGTTCGCTAACCCAGCAAAACACCCCCCTGCCCTCACTGGCTTGGAGTTGAGCTGAGGTGGGGGTCGGCAGAGCTTTTCGCAGAGCCCCGCGCTGGGTGTGGGGTGTCAGCATGACCCAGCCGGTGCCACAGAGCCAGGGAGGTGCAGGAACACGGCGACCCGATGCTGAGCCCGTCCCCTCCCCGGAGCCGGGGGTCCCTTCCCCTCCCTGGGCACCGTTAGTGAGCTGCGAGCTGCCTTGCGCGCAAAGAGCCAACAGCGGGACTTTCACAGAATCCCAGAATCCCACCATGGCAGGGGTTGGCAGGGACCTCTGTGGGTCACCCAGCCCAACCCCCTGCCCAAGCAGGGTCACCCAGAGCAGGCTGCACAGCACCGCGGCCAGGCGGGGCTGGAATATCTCCAGAGAAGGAGACTCCACAGCCTCCCTGGGCAGCCTGGGCCAGGGCTCCGTCACCCTCCGAGGGAAGAAGTTCTTCCTCATCTTCAGCTGGAGCTTCCTCTGCTTCAGTTTGTGCCCGTTGCCCCTTGTCCTGTCGCTGGGCACCACTGGAAAGAGTCTGGCCCCGTCCTCCTGACACCCACCCTGCAGATATTCAGAGGCATTTCTAAGGTCCCCTCTCAGCCTTCTCTTCTCCAGGCTGAACAAGCCCAGCTCCCTCAGCCTTTCCTCGTAGGAGAGATGCTCCAGTCCCCTCATCATCCTCGTAGCCCTCCGCTGGACTCTCTCCAGTAGCTCCTCATCTTTCTTGAACTGGGGAGCCCAGAACTGGACACAGCACTGCAGATGGGGCCTCACTAGGGCAGTGTAGAGGGGAAGGAGAACCTCCCTCGACCTGCTGGCCACACTCCTCTTGATGCACCCCAGGATCCCATGAGCTTTCTTGGCAGCCAGGGCACGCTGCTGGCTCAGTTATCCTTTCGTTATCCTTTTCTCTGTCCTGTTTTTCCCTGGGACATCAGGAGTGGGCGGATGAGCATGTGGGGTTGGGGACAGCTTGGGGACCGCCTGGAGCCAGCTGGCGTTACCGGAGCTGGGCGTGGGGTTGGGTGCGAGGGGAGCAGGACGGCCCAGGACCGGGGGTGTCACTGCCGTGGGCCATCGCCGGGATGTTCTCCTCAGGGCATCGCCGCCACGACACGAGCAGTGTTGGAGGTGCATAGGTTGACAGCTGCTCCCTTGAAGCGTTTGGTGCCACCTGGGATGGCGCGGGGAGCAAGTGGGGCTCCAAAAGCCTGGATGAAGCATCCTGAAGTGAAGGAGGTGGCAAGGCGGCGGTCCTGTCCCCGGGGTGCCAGGGCAAGCTGGGAGCGGGGTGCTCCCATCCTGGTGGGTGATGCTGTAGCGGGGCAGGAGGGGATGCTCTCCCGGGGCTGCTGTGGGGTGAGCTGAGTTTCCCCGGGCTCTGCCGCGCTCACCCTCTGCCCGCAGACCCCGCGGACTGGAGCCCCGGCAACGTGCAGAAGTGGATCCTGTGGACGGAGCACCAGTACCGGCTGCCGCAGATCGGGAAGTCTTTCCAGGAGCTGTCAGGAAAGGACCTGTGTGCCATGTCCGAGGAGCAGTTCTGCCAGCGCTCGCCCGCCTGCGGCGACATCCTGCACGCCCACCTCGATGTCTGGAAGTCTGGTAGGTGCCGGGGACCGGGAGGGAGCTGGGGAGGGTGGGTGACGCTGTGCAGCAGGAGGTGCCCCTCTGACCACCCGCTCCTCCCTTCCAGCCGCCTGGATGAAGGAAAAAGCCGCCCCGGGAGACGTGAGATACTGCGGTGAGTTCCGCACGGGCTCAGCTCCACTGCGCTTGCCTCTGCCTCAGACAGGTCCGGGGTATCTGAGAGTTCACTCCCTGCTTAATTGCAATTATCTGGCGCGCTGGAGTGGCTGCTGCAGCAGCATCCATGTGGTTGCCCTCCCACTGCCCTGGAGCAGCCCCTGGGCTGTCTGCAAGGGGTAGCAAAGGGCCAAATGGCCATGAGACCCTTGCCGGCCCCGGCCCGCACCCCGTGCACCCCTGCGGGGCTGTGCAGGGGCAGGACCGAGCGGTTTTCCTGGCTCTGAGATGGGGAGGAGGAAGCGGTGCTGCCAGACCCGGTGCCCGGACTGTCTCCAGAGAGCGCCGGCATCGAGCTGGGATTTCCCAGCCGAGGACTCGTGCGGGTCCCTGGGGTGGTGCAAAGCAGCGAGGTCCCTCTCCCCGCCGTCTCACCCGTCCCTTCCCGCGGCAGGAGGTGATGCCAGCTGGGCGGACAGCGAGGTGGACTCATCCTGCGCCGGCCAACCCATCCACCTCTGGCAGTTCCTCAAAGAGCTGCTGCTGAAACCCCACAACTACGGGCGCTTCATCCGCTGGCTCAACAAGGAGAAAGGTGGGATGGGGGGGGGGGTGTGCTCCGGCAGCCCCGGGGCGGGTGCTGGGGGGCAGGCGAGGCTGTAACCCCCCCCCGTGCCCCGCTCCTCTGCCAGGCATCTTCAAGATCGAGGACTCGGCGCAAGTGGCCCGTCTGTGGGGCATCCGGAAGAACCGCCCGGCCATGAACTACGACAAGCTGAGCCGCTCCATCCGGCAGTATTACAAGAAAGGCATCATCCGGAAACCCGACATCTCCCAGCGCCTCGTCTACCAGTTCGTCCACCCGGTCTGAGCGGCGGCGGCGGGACAGGCTGAGCCCTGGGGAACGCGGGACCTTCGCTGCCTCCCTCTGCCTCCCAGCCGCAGAAACCAGCTTCCAGCACTAAGGACCGCGGTTGGGGTGCCGAGAGGCTCACCCCCCCCCCCAGGACCTGCTGACAAGGGACCGTGGGACCCCCCTCGCCCCCCAGCCTCAGAGGGGAGGGATGAGCCCCCAGCTGAGGGACCACCACCCACCCCGGTGCGGGGCATGGAGCCGGCAGAGCCCTCGTCTCCCGGGAGCGCTCCCGGGGGAGGGTGGGCACAGAGTTTGGGGCTGGCGGCGGAGATGTGGGGTTGGTCGGGGTGAGATAAAGGCAGATGAATCTGTGGCTGTCACGGGGCTCCCCACAACCTTGGTGCCCTTCAGGGGGGATCAAAGGTGGGAGAGCGGCTGGAGTCACGCAGAGGAGGAGCTGGGGGTCGCAGGAGTCCTGCCCCCAGGGCTCTTACCACCCTGGCACGTGGTTCTCTCACCCTGCAGCCCTGGGGCATCGTCAGAACACAGGGGCCAAAGGCACGTCCCAGCAGGAGACCTCAGCATCCCCATGGAATCGTGCCCCAGGGCTGCTTTGTGGGGGACATGGCACCGTCGGGGTCACGCTCCCCTCCAGCCAGATCCTGTCCCCATGCCACCACCGGCCCAGCTGTGGGACTGGCTGCCCGGGGTGCCCATCAGGAGGGACCCCGCGCACTGGGTGCACCCCACCAAGCAGCTCCTGGCCCTCAGCCCTGTTCGGTGGCGGCGGGCTCTGCCCTGTACATCTCAACCCTCAGCTGCAAAGAAAGGGGCTGCCTGAATTTCGGGGGAGGGGGGATGGCAGCTTGGCTCGTCCCTCCCTCCTCTCCTCCCTCCCAGGTGCTGGCTGCTGGTGGCTTCGCCCCGGCCATTGTTTGGGGAGGACAAAGCGCGGGCATGAGCAGGGACAATGGCACCCGCGGGGACAATGGCACCCGCAGGGACAATGGCACCCACAGCTGCCGTTGGCTGGGCCCATGCTGACCTGACCCGTGCAAGCACAGCCTGGCACCGGCAGCACCACGGCACCCAGGGATGCTGCCGGCCGTGGGAACTGGGTGCACGGTGACTGTGCCCTGGGGACCATGGGCATCCCCTCGGGACGGGCGCATCCCCCCTGCGCTTTCTGCTCCGGGGCGTGCTCGGCTTCTCCCCTCCACAGGGATTTGGGGCTGAAAATGGGTGTTTTGCAAAGGGAGCAGCTGTAAAATGGGGGGGCCGTGCATGCTGGGGCATCCCTGCAGGCATAAGGGGTCCCTCAAGCTGGGTCCCCCATCCTTGGACATGGGGACACCCAGAGCCCCCCGAAACCCCCAGGTCCTTGGCCCTGGCACAGGGCTCTTCCCTTGATTTGGATTTTATTTGGATTGCCCGATTGCTGAGTTTGGGAAAAGGGAGATGGCGGCTTTGCCGTTTCCCTCTGGACGGTAAATCTGAAATGCAACCCGCCGAGCCCAGAGTGGGATGGAAAACCGGGGACTGGTTAAACTGCACATTTCATGAGAGTCTAAGTTACCTGGCAATGTTGATCTTTTATATTGTAATTTTTTTATTTGTTTATTTGCTTTTTGGTTTTGGCTGGCGGCAAGTTGTGGTTTAGGTTCAAATGACGAGGGTAGACAGGCAGCCTGGGTACCCACGGGATGCTTAGCGGGAGCTTAAAAGAAAAAACCACCTGGTTGTTGGTCTTTTGTTTTTAACTTAAAATAGCTGCCTGTGACGGTTCCTGCCTGTTTATTTTTGTTCTGCCTGTTTTGTACTGTTTACACGGCAGAGGAGAGGACGCGCTCCGGCCAGCCTGGCGAGCATCCTGGCTGGAGGGATAGAGCGTGGCTGGAGAGAGGAGCAGGAGAAGGAGGAAAAACTGCCTTGGCCTCTGGAAAAGGGGGAAAAAAAATAGAAATGGGAAAAAAAATAATTGCAAAATGTGTCTTGTGACTTCCCGTGTGAGACTGATGTCTCAGCCGCTGTGGGGAGCACCGGGAGGATGGGCTGGGGGTGCTGGTGCCCCAAATCTCGCATCCCTCTCGCGGGTCCTTTGGTGGGGTGGGCGAAGGTGCGGGGGGTTTGCACATCCCTGCAGCGAAGGTGGGCAAGAAGGGGGTTAAATGGCGAGGAAAGCTGCTGCCGGCGGGGCCACAGTGTCCCCAGGGACGCGGGGACCTGACCCAGCAGTCACCCACTGCGCTGAGACAGGCAGCCAGCGCCGTGTGGCTCACAGCCGGGCTTTCCCCCAAACCTCTTGCAGCTCCAGCCCTTAAATAGGGGGAAATAAATCCCTTTTCTCCACCCTCACCCCAGCAAGAGCCCCCCACACCCTGGCAGGTCCTGCTCCCTCCACCACTGCCCTGTCCTGCGGCTGCCCCGGCTCTTGGGGAGGGGAGAGGGGTGGGTGACCTCCAGCTTGGTTTTCCCAAGGTGTTGAGGCTCGTAGCCAGCCCTGAAGGCTCTGTCCCCTCGGCCAGCATCCACTCACCATGCGGGGGGTCTCCTGTCTCCCCCCACCCAGGGCAGGAGGGAGCGCTGGGTCAGGGGCTGCTGCTTCTGCTGATGCCAGGAATGGCCCCCAAAACTGCTTTGTCTTGAATCCCCCCCGTGGGCTTCGCAAGGCTTTGCCTGGAGCATTGGCATGGGGGTCCCCAAAGGCAGTGGCTGCTCCCCCCCTCCCACAGCCCCCTTTTCCCCCCCAGTAATGCATCCGAGCCCCCCCATCCCACCGCACCCCAAACCCTCAGGGTTGGGGCATCCCTACCTGGGGGTGCAGCGGCTGCGACTGTGGCTCCCCGGGGTGCGGGGGGCTCGAGCGCCCGCCCCAGGCAGGGGCGTCCGTAACCCCCACAGCCGCCTCCACGGGGGGCGAGACCGGCGCACGGAGCCAAACGAGGACCCAGACCCGGAGGACACTTACAGAGCTCGGTTATTTTCTCTTGCTGCTTTTTGCTGTTGTATCCACGGTAATACAATCACGAGATATAGATATATATATTATATATATACTTCTTAAATTACACAATCAATGTACAAAAAACCGGGGTGCATTGCTGAGACAGGTGGTTGGTTGGGTTTTTTGACTTTTTTTTGTGGGTTTTTTTCCCATTTGCATACCTGGCAGGGGACACGGGGCCGGGCGGCTCTTGCCCAGCACATGGTGCATCTCCTGCCTCCGCAAGAACACTCGATCCCTGGGGCCAAAAAACTCAGGAACCCATGGAGGGGGCAGGAGAGGAGCGGGAGGAGCGTGCAGGAAGATGATGGCGTTGATGCTGCTGAGGGTGACGGTATGGAAAAAAAAAATGCAAGATGATGTCTAGGGAAGAGCTCAGGAGGGTAAATGTGCCCGGGGCAGAGGGGTTGGGGTGACCATGCTGGGTGACGGTGCTCGTGGGTGCTGAGGGGGTCCCATCCATGCTGTGGTGGTTGCAGAGCCCAAGAGCAGGAGGCGTAGAGCCCCTTGGGGAAAAGCAAACGGCAAAGCCTGCGGCCATTGCCCTGCTTTGGCGCGTCTTGCTTTCGGCCATCTTCGCCAGGCAGCTGCTGGGCTGGGGTCTGCTGCCTGCACCGAGCCCTCCTCATCCTCCGGCTGGCTGCAGCTCCTGCCAGCACCGTGCAAGGCTGGACGTTGCTTATCCCCCATCCTTGCCCTTCTGTCAGGAAGAGGGTGGATGGGGATCGTCCCCAGCAGCATCCAAGCCAGTCCCCGTTATCCCAGCCTGGGCGTGAAGGTGCTTCCAGCGGCACTGGGCCGCAGCGGGTCCTTCTCCAAAGAGCATTTTAGGGCCATCTCGCCCTGGATCTGGGTAACTGTCCTTGTGAAGGGTGATGCTGCTCCCTGCAGCAGACGTGGGGCATTGGCTCGAGAGCTTCCACCCACTCCAGGGACGTGGGCAGCCCAGACGCGAGGAGGAGGAGGAGGAAGCTGAGGAGATGCCACCAACCTCCATGGCACGGCTGGTCCCACCTCACCTGGGCATCTCCATCTGCCACCAGACCTGCCCATGAGCAGGGACCTGCCCGCAGCTGGGGCCAGGGGGCTGAGAGGTGGGAGGGGACGTTCGTTACTTGCTTTGGGGAGGGAGGATGAACCGCGGAGAAGGACATGGAAACACCAAAAATATGGAGCCAAACTCCATCCCCTCCCATTTTTTTGGGGGTGAATTTGATTGGTCCCAGGAGCTTCAGCGCCGTGCATTTTGGAACAGTTCCAGCCAATCAGAAGGCGGCTCATGATTTCAGTATCTTTAAAAACCAACCAATCAGGAGCTCTCACTGGTTGGGCTTTAAGATCTTGAGGTATCGGCTTTTCGCTTGGAAAAAAATCAACTAACGTAGACGAACAGACAACGTCATCTTTCGCTTCACGTTATCTTAGAAGAAGAAGAAAGCGACTATGCAAAATACTCTTCGGAGACAACTCTTAAAAAAATAAAAGCTTGGTCGGAAAATATGTCTGAATCTCTAACTGTGGAGTGAAGGACCAGACGGCAAAATGGCTGGTTGGCTGGTGGAGAGATGGAGACAACGGAGGGTGGATTTATCTGCTGACGGCAACGAGGAGCACACCACAAGACTTAGATTGCCTCCACGTAGTTGGCGGGGTAGAGACCTAGCTGCCCGTTGTCCAAGCGCCCTTTGCACCATCCTTGCTCGTCTTCTTCACCGAGTTTGGTTAGTTCATCACCTGGAGAGGAAGGTGGAAAGGAGACAGCTCGTTGTAGGTGTTGGAGCTTCTTCTGTCCCCTCATTTCTCCCCTGGATGAAGCTGCTGGGGATTTCTGAGACTGAGCCTGAGCACACAGGTTTGTTGAGTAAAAAGGCAAGAGGTGACCCATGAGACCTCATGCATCCCATCCCACTACCTGTCCGGTCCCACCTGGATTTGGGCTCAACTTGTGCCTTCCCCTTTCTGCTAGTTCAACATTTTAAAGGGTTGGGTTAACCCAGAAAATATTTGAGGGGTTTTATACCAAACAGCAGAGCAGTGTGGGAACTGCAGCTCCAGCAGCTGAGCCCCGGTTGACCTGGCAATGATGATGGACCATACCTGCTTTGAAGCTGAGCTCGTCCTGCTCCTGCCCGTCATAGTCGTACAGAGCCCGCACCCGCACGCCCTTCCCTGACGACTCCTCGTCGAAGGGGTTGGTGCCGCCGTTGGCCTCGCTGGTGTTGAAGGAGTTGCTGCCTTCATCGTCGGACCACTCCGCACTGTAGGTCTGCCCACGGTCATGGCTGCTAATGCTGGGGTGGGAAAGGAGATGGAGGGGCCGTCAGAGCAGGTGGGGGGACGGTGGGGTGGGCGGGCACCATGTGCCACCAACATCAGGGAGGATACTGCAGCTTTCCCAAGGTTACAGGGGAGCAGGAGCTGCAGGGAGCAGGACCCCCATCTAATGGCACATCCAGCAAGACATGGAGGGAGGACTGAGAAGAGTGGTGGCTGTCTCTGAGGACATCCCATGTCCTCTTGGGTGTTCCCACAGAACTGGCAATATTTACACAGGCAAATGCCATGCCTTTCCCATGGCATCTCCCCTCCCCGCTGGCCCTCACCTTCCACGCTCGCCCGCTGGTGCCCCCGTCTCGCCCATGCTGCTGGTGTTGGTCAGGGTCACCCCCTCGCCCTTCTTCTGCTTCTCCTTCCGTGTTATCGTGTGCGTCAGGTCCGGGTTCCACTCCTGCAAGTACAAAGCAACTGGTCCCTGAGCACCCAGCCACCCCACAGGGCTGCCAGCACTCCAGCTGGGGTGCCCAGCCTCACCTCAAACTGGGGCCAGTTCATGGGCATCCCGGGGCCACTGGAGCTGCGGAACCACCGGAGATCCTCCTGTGCGTCCGAGAGGCGGATGGTCTGCTCCAGCTCCCGGTAGACGTTAGCGTAGCTGCAGGGAGAGGCATGGGTTGGGGTGCTGCGGGTGGGAGTGGACGCCGGTGGGGTGGGATGGGGACATGCCCAGGTTGCGTCACCTCCTACGAGGTACTGGGGGGCACCAGGCTCTGGCACAGCCCTCCTGCCACTCTGGTACCTCTTGGTGACCATCGCGTTGGCCAGAACCCCTCTCCCTTGTATCGCAGGGAAGGGGTTGGCCTGGAAGCACCTGGTCCCTCCAGGGCTTGGTTTGCCTTCTAGGCAGTACAAGGAGACCTTGTGTGGGCACTTTCTGCCTGGCCCACGAGGGAGGAACCTACCTGCTGCTCTCAGCCAGGTTCAAGTGCCTCTTGATGTCCAGCAGCACTTCCTTGAGGAAGTTGAGCCTCTTCTCCTCGAACTGCTGGCACTGCTCAAAGACCTGCTCCATGCTCTCGATGTACTGCGGGGTGCACTTGTTCAGCTCATCCAGCACCTTCTCGTACTTCTCCTGAGTCTGCAAAGGTGCAGGAGGGTAACTTGGTTATAGCATGAGCACCTCAGAGGCCCTTTCTGGGTGCTGAGAGGGTCTGGCTTGAGGGCCACCACGCTGGGGAGCCCAGATTAAGCCAAGAGCCTCTGTGGGGTGAAAGCAGTCTGGTTGCTGGAGAGCTTTTGCCCCAGTAAGAGGGGTAAGTCTCTGACCCGGTCATGCTTCCCTGAGCACTGCCTGCAAGTCCTCACCCTTCTACAGCAGCGTAGGGATGGGAAAATGGGAATGAAATGGGCAAAGGGTGGTGGCCATTTCCACTGGTTTTCCTCACCCAACGCCTCATGAGCCCAGAGCAGGGTGGTGGCTCGCACCTTTTGCACATCTTGCTTGCACTTTTCCACTTTGTCCTGGAGCTTCTTCTGCTGCTCTGGGGTGTTGGACTGCTCTGCCTTGCTGTTGGCTTCCCGGGTCATCGCCAGCTTCTCCTCCTTGCAGGCCAGGTGGTAGGCTTTCTTGGCTGTCTCCAGCTGTGGGGAGGAGAGAGAAGGGACATCAGAGCAGCAGTCACAGCCCCCCGCCCATCCCTCTGCCTGTAGGCATGTGTCACCCTGCCCTCCCAGCCTGGACGGAGCACTTGGAGCTGGAAGATGGTGTGGTGCCTCAGGACATGCTGCGCTTCTCCTCTCACCTCCTTGAGCTTCTTGGCCCAGGGCTTCTGGGCTTTCCGGAAGCCGTCCTCAGCCTCCTTGGCCTCCTTGAAGCCTCCCATGATCTGCTTGTGGTAGGCATCCTTCTGCCAGTTCTTGACCTTCTCGAAGTCATCATTCAGCAGGCTGTTCTTCACATCCTGGTGCAGCTCGCTCACCTTGTCCGCCTCCGTCATGATGGCACCCCACGCCCTCTCCAGGCTGCCGTACTGGGGACCTGGGCGACAGAGAGGACAGCTAATTGTCACTCCACAGCCCTTACCCTCTCCACCTCTACCAGGTGAAGCTGTGACGGCGCAGAGGGACCCACGGGACCCAGGACTCATGGGAAGCCATGGTACCTTTCTCGATGAGCTGCCTCCACCGCTTGGACCAGTCGGTGAGCTGCTGGGCGTAGGACTTCTCGATCTTGGCCCGCTCATGCACACAGTTCATGAGGTCATTGCAGAGCCGGTGCCCGTCGTCAATTCGCTTCACCGTGCGCTTGTAGTTCCCCACCTGGGACGGGGACAGGGACAGGCAGGCATGGGAGCTGTGGCTGGGCTGCCTGGCTCAGCCCCAGTTGGCCCAGGGTGGGGACAGGGGGAGCATTGGGCACTTTGGGAGTGCAGGGATGGAGCTTTTGCTTTGGGACTCCTCAAACCCAGCTCCTTTTGGTCCCCTCCATCACTCGGCACCCCTCGGGGACAGCCGAGGTTGAGACCTCCAGCTGGGACACCTGAGCTACCACGGCAGGGATGCCTGCGGGCAGGGCTTGCTGTGGGAGGGGATGGCAGCCTGGGGGCCACCTTGGGATGCAGTGAGAGCTGTCGGGCCCCCCCAGGAGGAGAGGGCGGCCAGGACTCACCTCCCAGAAGCTGTCGGTTGTTTCCTCTGCAGCCGCTGCCGACTCGTCGTAGGACCCCGACATGGCTCCCGGCGCTGCCTCGGGCGTCAGTGCGGGCGCTGGGTGGCTCTCGGGCAAGCACCAGCCTCATGCACTGAGAGGAGAAGAGGGGGGATTCATGGCGGGGGGCGAGCAGGGGACCCCCATCCCGCCTGCCTGCAGCACCATGGGACAAACATCCAGCTTGGGACAAGGATGGGGACGGTGCCCGTTCCAGCTGGGGACACACAGACCCCTCTCGTGCCCCCACCACCCCAAGGTGCCATTGAAGCCCCCCCAAAGCCAGCTGAGCTGGGAGGGAGAACAGCGGGGAGCAGCACGGTGGGGAGCTCACCGGCTGGTGGCCTGGCTCAGCACCGCGTGTCCCCGGGGAGCCGTGGCGTGGGGCGAGAGGCCGTGGCAGGGCTGCGGGGGGGTTGGGAGGGGGGGGATGCGCCACCCGAAGAAATTCTCGTCCCAATATTCCACCCTAATCCGTCCTGATCTTCAGAAAACGGCATCCCCGGAGCGTCACGTGGCCCCGCTGCATGGCTTAACCCTTTGCCGCTTTGCCAAGAGCTGCGGCTGGGGATGGGGGCTGGTGGGTGGCATCACGTGGGGACAGAGGGGGGGACCACGGTGGCCATGAGCATCCTCATCCTCCCCATCCTGCCCTGGCTCCCCTCAGTGCTCCCGCGGGGAAGTGCTGGGCCTGTCCCTCACAGCATGGGGACAAAGTGGCCATGAACTGCCCCAGTTTCTTCCTGCCCTGTCCCCAAAGGGCTGCGGGAGTGGGATGTGGCCATGGTGCCCCTGCACCATCCCTTCTCCTGGGGAGGTGGAGCAGGCGGCGGGAGATCTGGCTGCCCTCATCCCACCCTGCACCTGGGAGAGGGCGATGGGGTGGGAGGGCAGGGCTGGGGGGTCCTGCTGCCCCGGTGCCCAGGCATTGGGAACAGTCGGTGAGTGCCTGCACGCTCCAGCTGTGTGCACAGCTGGCCCCGAGGAGCCTGTGAGCCGGGGCAGGACGGCAGCAGGGCACGGCCCCGGGAGGACAGGGGGGCCGAAACGGTTACTGGAGCTCAGCGCAGGGCTCGCTGTGCTGGAACTAACAGGGCCTGGCAGGGATTTAGTGATATAACCAGGGAGGCACCAATCCCCGCCGCCCTCCCAGTCGGTTAAAAATAAACGCGTGACCGTCCCTCGCTCCGCCGCCGAGACGCAGATGGATGGGGGACCGCGGCAGCACACAGCGCAGCCAGCACTGTCCCCCCGCCGCAGGCAGCATACGGCGCCCACGCCTGCCTGGCACCCACGGCACAACCGCTGCCATCCCCACCCGTGACAGCACCAGACCCGAATACCCACGGGCTGCAGAGCGCCCGGTGGCACAGCCCCCAGGGACCCCGCAGCGTGCCACAGGTGGCTGTCCCCACCGCAAGCCCCGGGCATGGTGCCGGGGTCTGCGCTTGTGCCTCGGGGCTCCGGCTCTTCATTCTGCTGCAGAGGCCAAGGGCATCCTTGGGGTGCCAGCCTCAGCGCTGCCCAAGATCAGAGCAGGGACCCCGGGGAGGGGGGCACCCACGGGCACACGAGCCAGCCCCACCGCCCCCACCACGCCGCCAGCAGCTGAGGCCGCGGGGCACTGCGGGACGTGGCTGCCGCAGCTCCCGCTCCTCGCCGTTCCCTGGTCTGAGCCGCAGCCCGGGGGTTATTTTTGGCTCTGCATCACTTCCCAGCTAACACCGCTGCCTCGTTGCCACTCTCCTGCCATGCACCCCCCCCTCACACGACCATCCTCACACGCCCACGCGTGTGCCCCCCGCCCCAGCCGCCAGCGCAGCCCATCGCTTCGCATCAAGGTGGCCGGCGGTGATGCCCGGTGCCCGCGGTGCTGGCGGCCGAGCCGTGGCGTGGCGACCTGCCAGCCCCAGCCACGCGCTGCTGCTCAGGCACCCTGGGCCAAGGCGACTTCGCTTCGCCCCCGTCCCCAGCCCCACGTTTCCACGAAGCCGCAGAGCGCTTGGCATCGCGTGACGGTGAAGTTTGTCCCAGCTCCTGCCCCCGCGTGCCCTTGGGTTGCTCCCGCAGCAGCCGCCCCCCGTGCATCTCTCTCCCCATCAGCCCGCTCGGCGCTGAGCACTGCCGCAGCTTGTCTCACCTGCCGGGCAGCTGCTGTCACCACCGGCATTGCATGGGGGGTCTCTGCCCTCCATGGGGGCCGGGGACGCGGCCGCCGACCCTCCGCAGGCAGGAGGCTGCTGCAATGCAGAGGGCTGGCGCTGCCGACGCTGCGGGCACGGGCAGATGCCCGTTCTCCCAAGCCAGCCCGCAGCCCCTCGCCCGCAGCGCCCTGTGCCCACGCAGGCAGGGACACCCCGGCTTTGCTGTCCCCCACCTCTGGCAGAAAAGCCCGGGCACGCGGGGCACAGAGGGGCTGCGGAGCTTCAGGCCAGCGCTGCTCCAGCATCCGTGCCGGCTGCCTGCATCCCTCCCGCAGCTCCCCAGGGCCCGGGAAGGGCGAGAGGGACGAGCTGGGTCCCCCGGCGGGGGCCAGACAGGCCCCTCGCTCTCCCCACTCTCTTTGCCTTTGCTGTAACACTGCCATTAAACATGCAAACCCCGGTGTGGCGGCCTCGGGGTGCGCTGTCGGGTGGGGGTGCCCCCATCCCGAGCTCCGGGGTCCCTGGCAAGGTGCTGGGTGCCAGCGCCAGCCCCGGAGAGGCTGTGTCCGGGTGGCAGGTTGCTCTGCCTCCGGGTCTTTTGGCTGCCCAGGCCCCAGCACCTCTGCTGCAGGCGATGGGGACTGCTCAGCAGGGCCAGGAGGGGCTGCGGAGCATCCCGGCGCGGGTCCTCCGGCTGCAGAGAGCCCTTTGCCATGGCGGGATGGTGGCCAAGGCACGGCAAGGAGAGGACTGGAGCTCAGGGCAAGCTGGTGTCCCTGTCCCCATCCCTGTCCCCATCCTGCCCAGAGGCAGAAGGTTCTCCAGCGGCAACGAATTCTTGGTGAAGGCATCCAGGGAAGGGGAAAGCCATGCTGGCAGCTGGAATCGGAGCAAATGGGGAGGTCCCCGACACCAATCCCGAGCACAAACCGACGCAACGCACGGCATTTCCCCGGTGCAAACCCCTCCTGCAACCGCAGCGTCCCGACACGGAGCCGCAGCCCAGCCCCGCTGGTGCCGCCCGAGCCGAGGGCACTGGGAGCCCTCGTTTGCCGGAGCGCGTGAGCTGGGGACAGGTCGGTAATTTGCTGCACGCTGTTGCCTTGCAGTCACCCGGGGGCTCTCGGGCAGCAGAGCTGAAGCTCAGCTATTGGAAAAGACCCAACGGTCTGAGCCAGTTTTGTTGCAATTAAGCGCCAGGATGGACCCGGGCTGTCAAATCAAACCATGCACGGGGCTGCAATGTGAAATAGTCGCTGTGTGTTGGCTCCTTTCGTAAGCGCCCGAGGCCGAGGAGGAGCGCGGGGGGTTAGGGGGAGGGAGTCGGGCTGGGGTTCAGGTTTTTGGCCGTGGGGAAGGTCATTTGCTCTCCCTGATCTCGGCGAGGGGTGGGCTGAGGCTCTGTCGGGGGGTGCAGCACCAAATGCCACCGCGACATGCCACTGCTGTCGCCACATGAAAAACTCTCGCGGCAAAGACAAACGGGCTAGAAATGGCTGAGGAATCCCAGGGCAGCTCCATGAGCAGAGCCCGACCGTCCGCAAACCCTCCGCGGAGCCCGGCAGCAGCGTCGCCCACCGCGCCGCGCCGGCTCCAAGGCTGCCGTGCCGCTCCACCGACCTCAGCACCACATCCAGCGTGGGCACTGGTGGCAAAGTCTGGGGGGCTGAGATGCCCTGGCATGATGGCAGCTCCTCGGGCAAAGCCGGCGATGCCGGCGCGCTTTGCAGGAGGCTGGTTTGCTGCTCGGCTTGGACCCAGCCGGGGGGCTGCAGGTCTCCCACCGGCACACGGCTGATCCGGGCAATCCGTGGCGCCGGGGCAGGGAAATGCTCCATGGGGCTGGCGAGGGTGGCAGCCTGGGGAGCGAGGGGGGTGCAGAGGGGTTTGGCTGCAGCGTGGCTGAACCGTTCCCCCCCTCTCCGGAGCCGACGCGGACCCTGCGAGGAAACGGTTAAGCGGGCGCTGCTGATTCACGCTGGCAACGGCTCTGCACCAGGCGCTGGGCGAGGAGGCAGGAGCGGAGCTGGGGCTCTCAACACGCGTCCTCCCCGCTCGCTCCCGAACGGAGCCCAAGGCCAGGCGGGAGGTGAGCCTGGGCCCTTCCCCAGCCGCCGGCTCCACGCCAGCGGGCTGCCAACAGCTTGTGCCGGGGCCCCATCCTGCACCCCCTGGGCTGCACCAGTAGAGTTGGGATGCTGGGGGCAAAGAGCCGGACTGTGGCCGGATGGGAGGGGCCGGGTGTTCCCTGGACGCCGGGGGCTGCTCTGAGGGACTTGGGCCAGGGCAGCGCCGCGGGGCTGGCTTGGACCCGGTGCAGGCGGTCGCTGGAGCAGTGCACGAGGTGGCTGCCAGGACAGCAGGTCCCTGGGGGTGGCATGCGGGTGACGGTGGGGAACTTCTTCTGGGAGCCACTTCTCCAATGGATTTTTTGCAGGATGCGCCTGCGACAGCCGCCTTGATCCCATTAAAGTCGTCTGCATCAAGCGGGGGGCTCTGAGGATTGCGGGGGGCCGGCTGCAACAGGGACTCGCTGGACCCGGCCAGGCCAGGGCTTGGAGGCTCCCCAAAACCGCAGCGTTTGCAGAGGAGGTTCAGTGATCCGGGGCCGTTACTGGGAGCCACGTGTCCCACGCGCAGACCTCGCTGGCCAGGGCGGGGGCCACGCGCCGTGGGTGCCGCCGGCTTGCAGCAGCCGGGGGAGACGCGTTTTGCTCCGAGCCCTGGCGGCAAACGGCTTCGCATTCTGCGTGCGCTCTGCAGCAGCCTCCGCCTTCCCCCTGTGCTCCCCGAAGTCGCCCTGCTCGGCGCGCAGGACACCCAGCCATGTCCGCCGGGGATTTTCCAAGCCTGATGCAAAGATTTCTGGCAATACCCGTGGCCTTCGCAAGCGTTTCTCTCCGGGGGAGCTTGCGGCCCAGCTTGGGTCCGGCGGACGTGCCCGGAACGCGGACAGGCACCACGGCGGGCGCGGGAGCAGGATGGGCAACCCCACGCATGTGCCGGGGCCTGGGGATGGGAGACGGGGCTGAGCCCCCCAGCTCAGGGGGTTTCCATTTGCCCCCAGCCCCGCGGCTTTCCTCGGCCGGCCGCCGGAGCTTGCCGCTGTAAACAAGGATGCTCGAGCGGGGATTTTTGTGGTCCCAGGAGCTGGGTTCAGGCAGAAATCCAAAATATGAATTTTGCAATTAAACGGAGGAGTAGCGAATGATGGCGGTGGAGGATACGGCGGTGCCGTCGCCTGCTCCCGCAGCGGGGAGGGGAGCGGGGAACCCAGTGTCACGCGCTGGCACCAGGGGGGTCCCGTCCCCGGTACCTTGGCAGGACGGACACAGGGTTGGCGGTGACGGGAGGTGAACGGGGCTGCCGGGAGCAGGGCGATGCGGGGGGACAGCGTGATTTGAGCTGTCTGGGGTGGGGGAAGGAGACTTGGTGCCGGAGGGGGCTCAGCGAGGGGGTGGGAAAGCAGGGGGACGGGGGGGGAGAGCAAGGGGGAAGCTGGGGTGACAACAGCCAAAGGAGGGGCTCCAGTGACGGGGTGAGGCACGCACTTGGGCAGGTGAACAGCAACGACATGGAGAGTGCAAGTCCCCCCGCGCCATTTGCAGCTGGGGAAACTGAGGCACAAAGCCGGGAGTGCAGCAGCGTCGCAGAGGGGGGGTTCCTTGCCCCCGCACCCCCTCGGACACACAGTGGGAGGTACGGTCATGTCCACCCCAACCTCCCTGGCTTGCGGAAGGGATCAGGGGACACCATGTCCTGCCGCGGGGGTGCAAACCCACGCCGTACTGCCTGCTCCTCGCACAGCATCCCCCCCACCAGCCTCCCCTCACCCCCGCAATGGCCCCAGGCATCCCCTCCCCCCCCCCCCCCCCCCATCCCCACCCGCGCAAAGGCCACCCGCAGCCCCATCCCCACGGGGGACCCCGCGCATCAGCCGCCCCTTCCCACGCTGCCCACGGCAAAGCCCCGCTGGCACTTACCTGGGCCGGGCGGGGGGGTGGGTCGGGGTGGGGGGGCCCGGGGGGCTGCGCGGGCACGGCGGGACGGGCGCGCTGCCCTGCGCTCCGCTCCGCTCCAGCCGGGCAGCGGCGGCGCGCACGGCAGCGGGAGCGCGCCCTGCCTGCAGCCGCCCGTTGCCGTGGCAACCGGGGGATGGAGGAGCCGCTGCCTGCAAAGGTTGCGAAAATCATCCCGGGGGGGGGGGGTGTGTGGGGGGAGAGTGGATGGACACCCCACCGCCACCGCCGCCTTGGCCTGCTGCCCCCGGGTGCTGCGTCCCTGCCAGCCCCCGCAGCCCCCCGCTGCTGTCCCCCACCACAGCCACGCTGAGACCCTCGCCCAGGGCAGGGTCCCCAGGCACCCACCAGACAGGGCTGCCCCGCTAAGGGGGTGCTGTGGCCTGGGGCACGGCGATGGGGCAGGTGGTGGGGTGCCAACGGGCTCCTTCCCCCTTAGGCTGTGCTGCTGGGAGGGTCTTTGGGGAGCGGGGTGAGGATACTCCGGGGTTCCTTTTCCTGCTGCTCCTTGGGGTCCTCGTCCCTCCTGGACGGGATGGGGCAGAGCAACGTGCCCCCTCTTCTCCTCCCTCAGGCCCTCTGCCACATCCACGGGCCCCGGGAAGGGGCTGCAGGGAGGGTTTTAGGGCTGAGACGCCGCTTTTGCAGAAACAAACACCCCAAATTGCCTTTGGAGCAGCAGCCGGTGCCGCCTCCTTGCCAAATGTGCCAGCTGGGAACAGGCCGGCGTGAGAAACAGAAACAATCCTTCCCACCCTGGCTGGGGAATGCGGGGCTGGGGAAGGGGGTGACAGGGGCTGCACCCCACTAAGCCTTCTTGGAGGCTGGGGAGCCAGGCAGCTCCCTCCCCACTGCCATCTGCCTCCTCCTGAGCCCTGAGGCTTGTGCCTGGGGTCACCGGGGCTTCTCGCAGCGTCCCAGGGGGAGCAGGAGGCTGGAGCCCTCCTGCCCCACGACCGGGGCTGTCGGGGAGCCAAGAGGGTTGGGGTCAGCGATGGGCTCTCCCCCTCTCAGCTGCCCGAATGCCCCGCGCCTGCATTTCCCCCAGCTCGCAGGCGATGTCAGGGAAATTAAAAGCCAGCAGGAGACGAGCGCTCCCAGCCAAGTAACTGAAGATGCCCGCAGAAGCTGCAGTAACGAGGCTGCCAGGCTGCTGCCGCCGAGATCAAGTTGCCCGGAGAATGCGACCCGGTCCCAGGAGGCTCTGCCGGCCTCCAACGCCGGCTCAGCTTTCCCCTAACGAGCGCCTTCGTCTGCTTAATGAAGCTCGGTGGGGCTCTCCATCCTGCCTGCCTTCCGGCTCCTTCCAGCTTCGTGCCATCCGAGTGTGTCTTCCCACCTCACGGCCGGACGGAAAGGCCCCCGAAATATTTCGTGCCCGGCTGCAGCTGGCAGCAGCATGCGAGACCCGAGCGATCAGATGCTCCCCGGTCCCAACACGGGAGCGGGGATGGACTGTGGTTCCTGTGGGTGCTGGGGGATCTTTGCCCGTGCCAGGGGATCTTTGCCCATTGGCGTTTCAGGGCGAGGAACTGGAGGATGCCGGTTAACCGGGCATCATCCTCGTCAGCAATGAGTTGGCAGTTCTCAGCGCAGGGTTGCTGCAGGCCTGGCTGTCCCAGCTGCCTTCTGCCCTGGCAGCATCCGTGATGCCGAGGAGCAAATGGCATTAAGCATTGGGTGACAAACACTCTCCAGGAGGTTGACAAGGGGGGACCTCAATGACTTGGGGGGAGTTTCCCAGTGCTGACAGCCCATTGCCACCAGCTTTGTGGCAGACGTGGTCCAAGCAGGTAGCACTGACCCACGTCTCCTTCCCCAGCAGCTCGGGCTGCTCAGGAGGGAGGCAGGAGCCCTGCCTCCACAGCACGAGGCTCCCACGGTGAGCGTCAGCCAGTTCCTTCACCAATTACTCGGCCGCAACAAACTTTTCCCTGGCTCTTGACATCCCACTGCTCAGTATTTCCCGCGGTAAGTCATTTCCCCTCCTGTAAAATGAGTTTCCTTGTGGGAAGCAGCGGCCAATATTGGCAGGAAATAAGCCTTGATTTATCGGGCCGCTCGCCGCTCTGAAATTACGGCTCTTTGAGCACCACGGCAAACAGAGAAGCAGAGCAAATTAGCCCACACCGTGCTCTCGCGGCTGCCAGCAGCCTGCCTGCGCAGCGAGCCGGCGCGGGCAGGAGGGCAGAGAAATGCCACCAGCGATCAGCCGCTCTGCCCGTCACCTGGCCGTGGCTGCCAGCCTTTGCATGAAGAAGGGGGGGATTTCCAAGTGTGGCCTGCTCCCATCCGCCTCCCTCGCGAGGAGAGGAAACCGCATTTCCTAAATCCCAGCAAAGCCCCCGCTCGTGGTGCTCTGCCAAGCCGGTTGGCGCTGGGAGCAATGGGAGAGCCCCCGGCTGGGAAGGCTGCGTGGGGACGAGGGCAGAGCGGGGTGCGGCACCCCACTCATCCCAAGCCCACCCCTGGCCTCCCGCTGCCCCTTCCCACTCGATGCCGGGCGCAGGGAGGAGCATGAGCTGGGGCTTGTGGGGCCCAGTGGGGCCAGTGCCCCCGTCCTCGCCCCACGCCCAGGCTGTGCCCCCGCTACGGATGCTGCCGGTCCCAGGAGCCCTCCTGGGCTTGCTGGGAGAACGCAAGCGCAGGGCTATTTCGCATCACTAATTAGCAGCGGAGGATAATTAGTTGCTCTGCAGCAATTACGCAGAAAGGCAGCCATTGTGGAGGGTCCCGGCGTGGGGCAGGTGCTGCCAGGACCCCAGCTCCCACCATAACAATCCCCTCCTTGTCCGCTCGTAACCGGCCCGGGGGGCATCCTCTGAGCCCTCCCGGGAAGGGGCCGGGGCCGGGACATAAAGGCTCCATTTTTCCCGGGAAACCGCGCAGCGCTCGGCGCAGGCAGGTGCCTGGGAGCAGCCCACACGTATTGCCCACGGCCACGGCGACAGCGGTGCTGGGGTCTCGCTGCCTCCTTCCCCCTCTGCTGTGGCGGATGCCAGCTTGGCCCCTCCGGGAAGCTGCCGGCTGGATGCGGCCCCTCCTGCTCCAAGACTCATCCGCAGCAGCATGGCGGGGTCCTGTGTTTGCCTTTGAGGTGGTGCACAAACACCAGCCGGGCTGGCCGCCATGCGGGGCCAAAGTCTGTCCCTGGGCAGAGCCACGTGCCAAGGTCTCCTCCTCCTGCCGAGCTGTGCCGGAGGAGCCCAGCTCCACTCCAGTTCCATCGCAGCTCCACCCCAGCACCATCCCAGCTCCATCCCAGTGCCACCCCAGCTCCATCCCAGCTCCAACCCAGCTCCATCCCAGCTCCATCCCAGCTCCACTCCAGTGCCACCCCAGCTCCATCCCAGCTCCATCCCAGCTCCAACCCAGCTCCATCCCAGCGTCATCCCAGCGCCATCCCAGCTCCATCCCAGCTCCACTCCAGTGCCACCCCAGCTCCATCCCAGCTCTATCTCTGCCTCCTGGCACGGCCACGGGGACCAGCAGCGCTGGGGACACAGGATTTCCAGCAAGGGGCATCCCCCACAGAGCCAAACCTTGGCTCGCTGCAGGATGCGGCCCTGCTGCAGACACGCTTTGCCGGCGCCGGTGTCCCCTGCCCTTGCTCGCCCTGCCCCTGTGCACGTCGCTAACCGATGCCCGCCAGCCTCCCGGCCTTCCCTCCCTCGCTCCCACCCTGCTGCAGCCCCTTCGGCGGCCGCGCACCCTGGGGAGTGGTGGGAGACGAGGGGGCCAACACCGGCCGGGGGGGTCACGGATCAGTGCAGACCCCGGGGCAGGGTCAGCACCGCCAGCAACGGCCAAGCCGGTGGCTGATAAATTCCCCGCTCCGCTTTGGGCTCTGGAGAAGGGAAAGAAAAATCCCAGGAGGTGGGAAGGACCCGCAGGGCTCCAGCCGGGGTTCCTGGGTCAGGCGCGGTGGGAGCTGCGGTCTGGCACCGAGTCCTCGTTCGGGGCCGGCGGTGCAGCCCCCCGGCCGGGCCAGCTGCCCTGCGGTCATCGCCTTGCCCCAGTGTTTGGCTTCGGGATGGGGTTTGCCTGGGGAAGGCGGCGCGGGGGGCGAGGGAAGCGGGAGCAGCCCGAGAGGCTGCCGGGGAAGCTTTAATCCGTTTAGCGAAGCGCTGGCTTTGCCATTTCCATGGCGGGCGTGAGAGCCGCAAAGCAGGGCTGCGGGCGGAGGAGGGCGAGGGCAGCTCTCCCGCTCCGCAGGGCGAGGGATGCGTTTCTCCCGGGGGCTGCCCTGCGGGATGGGGAGGGGGGTTCCTCCCCCCATCTCCATCCCTGTTCCCCCAGAGAGGAACAAACGAGGTGGGAAGACGGTAGCGAAGCCCTGGGATGGCACCAGGCAGCTCCAGGCTGCCCGGACAGCCCGAAATGGACAGGCACGAGTCCCCCCCAGCCCTGGGCACCCGCAGGGACCCCGCTGCTCACTCTCGCTTCCCAAAATCCCAGCTTTATTGCCCCATGTGCCTCCAGAGCTCACACCCTGGGGGCAAATGTGGGCTGGGAGGGTTGAGGGGGGAAGTGTTGGCCCCTGCCCACAGCTGAGAAGGCAGACCCCCCTCCAGCAGCCCCCAGTCTCAGGCCAAGTCTCGCAGAGCCTCAGCTCTCCGCGGGTTGGGGAGCTCTGGGGGGGGCTCTGCCGCCAGCTCGGCCCCGGAGCCCCCGGGAGCTGGCCAGGGGCTGTGGGCGCAGGCTGAACCCCCCCAACCGCTGGACTGGAGCAGGAGCTGGTGTTTGGCACTGGGTGAGGCGATGCCAAACGCGTCCCAGGGAGCTGAGGGGGGACGAGTACGGCTGCTGTCAGCCCCCCCACCACAGGCTGTCCCAGCTGGGGTCCCAGACCCCCCTTATGCATCCAGGAGGGCTGGTGGGACTCCGCACCTAGAGCAGGTGCAGGTGATGTGGCAGCCCCCAGCCTGGCATGGCGAGCCTGGCCCTGGGGCAGCCCTGGCCCCCGGTCAGTGTGTGGGGCCAGCAGCCCCCCCACACCCCGGGACCGCCCTCTGGGAGCCCTGGATGTGCTATGGGGGGGATAGGCACAGCGCACAGAGCGGGGCTGTGTGAGGGCTGGCGCTTGCTGCATCCCACCAGCCCCACGGTGCCACTTTTCAGGACCCCCCTGAAGATGTGTCCCCTGCCAGCCCCCCACCCAGACCCCTGCCAGCCCCCTGCCAACCCCCCGCCACAACCCTGCCCAGCCCCATGCCAGACCTCTGCCAGATCCCTGCCCAGACCCCTGCCAGATCCCTGCCCAGCTCCATGCCAGCCCCATGCCCAGAGCCCTGCCCAGACCCCCACCCCAGACCCCTGCCAGACCCCTGTCCAGACCCCCACCCGACCCCTGCCCCTCGCCGCCGCTTCACACCACACCCCAGCCCCTCCCGGGACGTGCGGGCGCCGGGCAGGGACCTGCGGCACCTTCCCACCCTGCCAGAAACGCCAAGAAAAACGGGTGAACCCGAAATCTGGGGGTGAAACCCGAGGCAGGCGGCGAGCCCCGCTTGGCACAATCCAGCAGAAGTCGGAAATGGCTTAAAATGGGTCAGGGAGCCGCTCTGCCGCAGCGGGTTTCGTTTCCCAGCAAGCAACCCCCAGCACAGGGCAGGGGCCACCCAGTTCAAACCGGGGACCACCGCAGGGATCGGGGTGACGGCACCGTCACGGTTACCGAGCCCCGGCACCCCATCCGCCACCCGCGGACGCCGCCACCGTCACCCACCGCGTGCCGGCGACCCTCGCCGCAGCCAGCCCCGGCCGACCCGCCGACGCCAACCTCCCGCCTCGCCGGGAGCCGGCTCAGCCCCGAATCCGCCGGGAACCGCGAGGTACCTTTGGGTCGGGGGGACGGCGGCGGAGCGGGGCTGGGTGCCTCTGGCCGGGGCTGGCTCGGCACATGGGCGGGAAGGGCACGGCAGATGGGGAGGAGGTGGCGGGGCGGGGGGGGGGTAAAGATCATCGCGGAGATTAGGGAAGCGTTTTTAGCCGACCAATCGGTGTCCCGGCGGAACGACGCCTTGGCCGCACAAGGTGACAACAGGGCTGCGGTGACGGCTGGGAATAAGGCGGGAGCCGTGCGGGGCCCAGCCGGTGGCGGTGGCGGGGGGGTCCCCAGCCGCTTCCGTCCCTTCCCGCTCTTCCCCGCAAGCGTTCGCTTGCAGCCTCTCGTCCGGGAGAGGATCAGGGGGTGCCATGTGGCAAAGCCCCCCAGGGTCCGGGGGGGTTGCGGGGGGCCGCGGGAGCCAGCTCCTGGGGGGTTCAAACCTCCAAAGGGGCAGGAGCAGCCCCGGACTGGGGTGGGGGACAGCCCTGGTCCCCCCATTGCACCCCACGCAGGGCCACCACGTCCCCCCCTGCCCAAGGACCTGGCTGGGGGGGCTGCAGGCAGGACGCGGCTCCTGGCCGGGCATTTTGGGGCACAAAAGGCTCTTTGGGTGCCTCCCGCGAGCCCCGAGCCCCTTGCTCGGGTGTGTGAGCCCAGGGGCGGGGTCTGGCTTCAGTGGGTGCTGCGGGGGGACAGGGAGGGTGACGGCCGGGATGGTGTCACCCAGCACCGGGCATGGTAACCCCGGGGACCCCACCATGCTCCGGTGCTCACAGCCATGCAGAGAGACCCCCCCCACCCGTGACACGCAGCGAGACCCCCCACCCATGACATGGCTGCTGGTACCCAGCGTGGGGCAGCTGCCCCGGGGGAGGGGGAGGACATGTCTGGGGGAGCTGGGGGGGGGTTCTTCGCCCTGGTCACCCCCCCGGTGGGGTCAGAAAGTGTCCCACGGCTGGGGACAGCCCGGGCATCGCTCGGGGCGTGGGGGGACCCCACTCGTGTCCCGGTGTGGGCACAGGCCCGGGCTCGCCGCCCGCTCGCAGGGCCGCTTCCCCTCCAAAATGGGGGGGGGTGGGGGCAGCGCTGGTGTCGGTCGCCGGAGCCACGCCGGGGTGGGGACGCGGGGGAGGTGACACGAGTGGGGGACATGGAAGGGATGTCACGAGTGGGGCCGCTGAGGGGGATGTGTGTAGTGGCGGCCGGGAGCGGGACGCGGAGGGGGTCCCCGGGGCCGGGGGCACTGCTGACCCCGCGGAGCCACCGCCCGAGGCGGTGACGCTTCCAATCAGGCACCGCAGCGGGCACCCCCGCGGCCGGGCTGGTGGGGGCCTGCGCGTCCTGGTCAGGCAGCGCCGCGGCCACCCGCACCGCCGAGGGGACCTTTGGGAGGCCGGAAGCGGCGGCGCGGCGCGTGCGCCTTCCTTTCCGTTCTTGGGCCTGCCGCCGCAGCCACGGTGAGGCCGCGCTCTGGGCCCGTATCGGCCTCGCATCGGCGCCATCGCGGGGCAGCGTCGTGGGGCCGCTGCTTGGCAGCGATGGGGAGCCTCGGCCAGGCCCCCCGCGGGGGGGATTTCCGGGATAGGGAGGACCTAGGCCCGAGTTTGCGGGGCGGGAGGGAGTGGGGGGCACTAGGCCGCGGAGAGGTCTCGTTACCGGGGGGGCCAGGCTTCGGGGCTGGAGGGTCTTGGGCTGGGGCGGCTGCTCCGAGCTCACGTCCTCGGCTGCAGGGCCGGGGCGCGGCGGGGGCCCCGTTGAGTTCCCAGCGGTGGCACCGGGGTCTTCCCGCCTCGAGAGGCTCCCGTGGGGGCTCAGCCCTGCTCAGGGCCGGCACCGGGCCGCGGCTGGTGAGGGTGCCCAGCGGCTCAGCACCTCCCTGCGCCGAGCTCCGCGGGCCCCAGGAAGCATCGCCCGACGCCGAGTGTCCCCTTCCTCACCTCCCCAGTTAAATGTGAATTAACAAGAGCACAAGCGTCCGCAGGCCTCCGGCACCGGCGGTGGAGCCGAAAGTCGCCTGGCCCCGAGCTGCGTCTGCCCCGGCTGCGTCAGCCCTCGTCTCTTTGTTTTGGCCAGCGTCAGATAGTTGGTGGCCTTTAACGTAGTGGTGTGAGTTAAAGAGCAAAAGTTTGGGCTGCTCTGTTTTCCTTTGCAGGAAGACAAGGGGAGGGGATGCCCAGCAGCTCAGGTGTTGGGAAGTTGTTCACAGTGTTCTTGCAGGAGACAGTGGTCTGGGGAGTGCTGTTTAAGTGCGAGGCTTTTCATATAAACCAGCATTGTTGTTATTTTACTACTTCTGGTAGGCTCTTGAATGTATTTATTTTAAATCGATAGTATTTACTGTGTACGGCCTATGTTTGCTTAGATGTTGATGCCCAAGAAGAACCGAATTGCCATCTACGAACTCCTTTTTAAGGAGGGAGTGATGGTGGCCAAGAAAGATGTCCACATGCCGAAGCACCCTGAGCTTGTCGACAAGAACGTGCCCAACCTCCACGTCATGAAAGCCATGCAGGTACGGCAGCGAGGGCTGGGTGCCAGCCCGCTGGGATCTGGGCACGCAAGGTGGTTGCGTGCCTGTGAGCAAACAGCGTCAGCCATTAGCGAATAAACATCATTAGCCATTGTCTTGCATTTGCTGTTTCTTTCTTATTACAGTTATTTTCCTATTTTTCCTGATTTTTGCTATTTCCTCTTTGATTTTTTGTTCCCTGCAGACTGTTGGTTTATTCTTTCGTGGATCCACATCTCTAGCTCCGTTTTTGAAGCTGTGATACCTCTGTGGTGGCCTCGTATTTTCTCACAGAATGGGAATGATGCTGTAATTTTGTTCTGTGTGTGTGACATTGTTTCCAGCTTTTATTCCCTACATACCCCTGATAAGCTCTTGTGTTCACAAAACCATCTGGTGAGGGTATTGATCGGAGATGTTGAGTGATGATAAGGCTCAGACATCAAGTAATGAAGAATTCTCTCTCTAGTCTCTGAAATCCCGTGGTTATGTGAAAGAGCAGTTTGCGTGGAGGCATTTCTACTGGTACCTGACCAACGAGGGCATCCAGTACCTGCGTGATTACCTTCACCTCCCCCCTGAGATCGTCCCCGCCACCTTGCGCCGGAGCCGCCCGGAGACTGGCAGACCACGGCCCAAAGGTAAGCAGCGGTTTAGAGGTGGCTGCTGTGTCAGCAGGAGGGAGCAGGGAACGAGGTAAAGGGTGTTGGACGCTCAGGTGTGGTGGAGAGCTAGCGGAATGTTGGCTTCCACGCAGACTGATGTGAGTTGCTGTGATTTTTTTGGATGTATAAATATTAATAGATCAAAGAGGCATGTGTAAGTTTTATTGCTTTTGTATGTGGCATTGTTCTGATGGCCAGTGGTCTACTGAGAAGCTGGAGAGGGCTAAAAGAAGCTGTGAGGCTGACTGGGAGAAGCCCTCTGAGTGTGGGACTTGGCCTTCTGTGGTAGCGCAATTGACTGGAATCACTGGGAGCAGGTGTGCTGACACCGCAGGCTGTGGATCCAGGTACCAGCTGGTGCCCAGACATGGCTGAGGTCCAAGACAGGGTAGCTCTGGCTGCTGTGGCTTTTTGGAAACTATGTGTGTCTTTTTGGGAAGAGTCTGCAGCAGTCACCATGGTTCTCCCTCAGGAAAGGAGTGTGTGCAGTGCTGGTCTCGTCCAGCAGTTAGAGAGAACCTCCCTCTGGCTGAGTTATCCTTAGAAGAGCCACCTGGGAGGCTGTTGTGTAAAAGTTGAGTGGCCGTGGCTGGGGTTGTGAAGATAGGGAACAAACATGAATTCAGGCGTAGCGCACGGGTGCAGCATGCAATGACTGAAAGCGAAAGCTAAGCCTGGGTGCTGGGTGTGCTTCATGTGGGGGTTCAGCGGTGGTACCTGCGGCCAAGTTGGACACCCCGTGTTCTGGCTTTATCATGTACACTTAACGAGCTGTTAGGCAAGTCAGATTAGAAGATCTGTAACAAATACATGTGATATATTTGGCTTGTAGTTCTGATTTTTTTCTTGGTGGGTTTTATGTGTGCAAAAGTGAAGGAGCTGCCGATCATGCACAGATGTGTTGCTGATGCAGACTTGTCAGACTGCCTGCAGCTGCCTCCCTACAAAATGTGTTGCAGACCCACCTGCAGAAGGCTGAAAAGCATTTCCAGGGGGTATTCTTCTCTGGCTGCAAATAGCAATATTAAATACTAAAATTTGGGTTGCAAACCTGCCTGTTTTGTCCACACAGGGCAGAAGCTACAATTTTTCCCTGCGGATGCTTGGTACTGGCCTATGAATGGCTTGTGAACCAGGTTGATACCCTTTGTGCTGAGCAATGTCATATAGTAGTGCAGTGTATAGAAACTTGAGGTGAATGTGCTGAAGCCACCATGCCCCTCAGTTCAGTTCTGAAAAGATTACTGTGCTCCAAGCTAATAATTCAGAATGGAAAGGATGGTTGCATTGCTTGTATGCTTTTCAAAATGCTCTGCAAAATCCCTTCTGCTTGGTTTTCCTGGTTTCTTGTCCAATAGTTGAGAAGAAGCACCACAGTGCAGAACATAGATTGTAAAATTGCCCAGAAGATCTTTGGGGAGATAAAAACTTCTGGAAACTTAGGAGAGAGAAAACTGCTGCAGCTATGGTGGGCATAACAGCATTGCCAGGTCTCTGGGGGCAAGAAATGTTTCTTCTCTCTCAAGGCAGGAGGCGGTGGGTCTGTCTGCCTTGCATGGAGTTGCCCCTTGTGTTTACCAAGAGTAATGTAGGTTGTTATCCTGCCCTTAACACAGTACTCCCTCTGTGGAAGGGCAGTCCTGCATGACAAAGCCCTTTCTGCTGTGTGGCAGGAGTCTGCTCTTGCTGCTGCTGAGCTCTATCGTATCCCGTCCCCAGGTACTGGACACTGCGCTGGGGACGGAGGCTGTGAGCGTGGGGTGCTGAGGAGTGCGCCTCCAGCTCCCGCAGCTTGTTTTTTAGCTTAACAAAACTGTGGCATCATTGGCTTCAAAGGAAAGAATTGCAATGAGAGTAGGAAGATGATGGTTTCTTTGATCTCTGGGTGGCTTTGGGTGTTACCAAATTTATTCTTCAGATGCTGTGTTTATGCAGCGTATTAAAGAAACTGTGTCTCTAACAGGAGGGCTTACAGTGCCTGGCTAAGATTTGCTCAGGGTTTCTGCAGTGGGGAAGCTTCACTTTGCAGCGTCGCAGCCCTTTGCAGTGCAGTGCTGGTGACCTCATTCAGTCCGTACCTTGGCTGGGTCAGCTGGTGCGGCTGCGCGCATCGTCCGTGTCTGTGCGGGTCCTCTGGATTACCTGCCGAAGGCTGCAGCAGGGCGGGAGTTGCAGAGGTGTGTGAGGATGGTGGTGCAGGATCCAAGCTTATGGCTCCTGCTTGGCCTCTTGGGGTTTGGGGGCCTTTTCTGGTGTTTCCACGCAGCGCTACTGACTCCCTCAAGTAGGGCTTGGTACAAAAGCTGGAACAGTCAGTCTAAAGCAGGTTTTAGACCACTGTGTATCTGATATTTAGAAGTTGTGTTTGTTACAGATGTAATTGAACTGTAGAAATGAAGGATGGACAGATCTGAAATTTAAAAAACAAAACATCCATTGGCTAGGGAATGTGCTATAATGGTTGAACCTGACAGAAAGGAAGGACGCAGAGGCGCTTGTAGGATAAGTTGATCTGTTCGCACATCAGCGGGTAGTGTTTCTCTTTGTAATAAAAGCATCTATTGTAAGAACTGGGTTTTTGTATGGGAAAATTAGTGCCCATGGCATAAATCAAGCCTGTAGAAGTGGGGCATGATTCGTGTTTCTTGCAGCATGCTGGAGACTGTGGTGCGCCAGGCAGCAGCGGCCCTTACACATGTCGTACTGCCTGAACATGAAGGCCTTGCCCTGGTGCTGTGGGAGCAAATGTCATCTTTGATGCGCGGCGTGAACCCTGCGAGAGTGGCGCAGAGGCCGGCAGTTCCACCACATCTGTTTCTTTCCTGCAAGTGTTCTGTCTGATATTAATCTGATGTTACAGAGATAATCTGCTCTTAGTTTTATTAATCTATTCCATTGTGGAGGATTTGTGATACTGATAGTGTAGCTGTATTTTAGGTTGGGATCGGGATGTCATACGGTTTGTGACTTAGCTATGAACAAGCTGGCTGGCCGTGGCAGATTCCCTGTATTTCTGATTTTATAGTATCATTCATTTTTGGCTATTGTTTAAAGGCCAGAAGACTGTTGATGATGCTGTAAATCTGTTTTTCACATTATTTAACTTCAACCCAAGCACAAGCTGGTGCACTTTAGCAGATTTCACTCTTAAATTGAAGTCTTCCTTATCATGTCACTTCTGTTTATGTTTATATACACTGAGCTGGCCAAGATGCCGCTCTGCTGGTAGATCTAATGCTTAACTGGAGGGCTTTTTTCCACCTTGAGGTGTGTCACCCATGAAATGAGTTGTTTGTGTCCTGGATAAGCAGTGTATTTGAAGTTGCAGTTTTCACTTTCAGGCCTGGAAGGTGAACGCCCGGCGCGTCTTACTCGGGGAGAAGCCGACAGAGATACGTACAGACGCAGTGCCGTTCCACGTGAGTGTCCCACATGTTGCTGTGTGAACATCAGGCCGACCTTGCTCTTTGTGCAACTTACCTTGTTGGGAGAATTGTCTTCAGTATGGGCCTCCTTTCAAGAAGACAAGGGGAAAACTAGACTCTTGGTGAAGCTTAGGCATTTACGCACCAGAGCTTATCTGTGTCTGCTTATGAGTGTGATCCTCTGAAATTTTGTTGGGCTGGAATGTGGGATTTTCTTGGGGGTGTGTTCAGTAACTCTCTAGCAGTCTCAATAATAGCTATTTTACTTTGCTGTATTTTGCCTCAGTTTTAGTCATCTCTGATTGTCAACCTTTGATTCCAAGCAGGAGCGCGGTGCTTGGGAGGTGTATTCTTTGGTTTGTAACTCACTCATCTCTCCCTTCAGCTGGCGCTGACAAGAAGGCTGAGGCTGGTGCTGGAGCAGCCACTGAATTCCAGTTTGTGAGTATTTGTGTTTGAGATTTGCTTCCTTTATTGGGGCTTTGATTAAGAGAAACTGGATAGGTCCTAGCTGCATGCTCTTCAGGGTGGTGCTCCTCAGGTGTGCCAGCTGGGGTCAGGTGTTGGCTCTGGTTGTGTAAGAGAGACTGGGAACCACTGCCCTTTACGCCCAGCTCGCTTGCTGCGTTCCTGCTGGGGGGAAGCTGCGTGATGGCCTCGCTGCTGTGACGGGAAGCCAGTGACACGTTTGAGAAGCAAGCTGAGCGCTCTGGATGAAATTCATGATGTTATACTTCAGAAATTGAAGAGTTCTAGATGTGATCCACAGAGCTGGCTAGGATGGGTTTATTTTGTTCTTGGTATCGCTCATCTGGTTAACCTGTGTTAGGTAGCTAGTCTCAAACAGCAGAGTTAGGCTGTGTTTGGAGCAGTGGATGCTTATTGAAGTAATGTGAAGTAGCGGACAGACAGCTAGCTCTTTTATTGTGTTGGTGGTTCTTGCTGCTGTGTCATTGCTGCTGTCACTTGCTTAATACGGTGACTTCTAACGCTCTTCCTTTTCTGTTGCAGAGAGGTGGATTTGGTCGTGGACGTGGTCAGCCTCCTCAGTAGAACTGCCTGCTCATGTTTTGTGTATAATAAAATAGGTGAAAATGCCACCTGGGTTGCATCACTGTGTCTTATTTAAATGCATAAATCTAGAGCTCACGTAGCAGAGAGGTGACTTGAATCTTTGGCACGCATGACAACAGTTGTCAAATAACTTGTGATTAGAGAGCAGGTTATAGGAAGGAGTTTCGTAGGTTTGGTGGTTACTGGTGTAGGGTTTTGCGAGTGCGTAGAGGTGATTCTTATGGAGGAATGAGGAGCATTGGTTCATGGCAGCACAGACGCGCTGCAGACAGTTTTTCTGCCCTGGCCCACTCATTTCTAGTAATTTCCAGTAATGCAATAAAGCTGGGCTGAGAGACAATTCTGTTTTGCAGGCAGAAAATTCAGCAAGTTCAGCTGTGTTGGCCTGAGGCCCTCTGTGAATCGGATGCAACCAGTGCAGGCAGGTGAGCATTTCCTCTGTCCTGGTTCTGCAATTACTGGGTTCATTAACTGTGGCCTAAGAAACTTGGGGTGTCTGTGGCAGCGCCTGCTGTCGGGGGCTGAGCGGAGCTGGGGCTGGCGGGGGGGGGGGGCGCAGCCGGGGTCCCCTGCAGTGTGCAGCCTGCCAGTAGATGTCACCCGCCAACTAATAACGGGATGATGCTAATTGGAAATGGGTTTCTGTACCCTGGTAAAGGGTATCTGGTTCAGGGCAGCCTTAATACCACAGAAGTTCCGGACGCTGGCCCAGGGAGGGGGACAGGAGTTCGTTCCAGTCCGAGTTTGGGGTGAGGGAAGTGGTGGGCGTGAGATTAGTTTTATTTATTTCTGAGGGAGTTAGCGCTGTGGGGAGGGACTTGGTGTTTCACATCTCTGAACTGATCCCTCTGCCTTGGTTGAAGTTTGGAGGTTACGATGTAGCTCAGCCTAATCCAGACTGACCTGCTGAATGCTGGTGACTGGATTAGGCAGCAGGCACTTTACAGCCCAGTTTTTAAAGGGAATGTGCATTAAAGAAGCTCTTTTTTTCCAGCTTTACTAATGAGCTCCTGGGCTGTCCAGGTCTACTGGGGCTTTTTGTTCAAGTTTCTGCTTATTTTATCCTGTAATGCAGCAGTAAGCTTTACACTTGCTACTGTGCATTTATAGCAGTCGTTCTGTTTGGGAAGCAGTGTTGTGTTCAGCAAAACGTTTAGCTTCGTGCAAAATGAGGCAACTATTGCAAATCACTTGGAGTATTTCAGCGTGGGGCAGTTGGTATGAAACGCTAAGTATTTTCTTCTGAAAGAACATTTGACTCATTCAAGGGAAGATTTACAGGGGAGATGCAAACAAGCGAGTAAAAATTGCTTTTGTTTTGGGGTGAAGAACCTCGGTCCAAATAGACTCTTCCACCAGGCAAGTGTTACCCACACATCTTTAATCTCATCCTCGTCTCCTGACCCACCAGTCCTCCCAGCCTGGGCTGGGAGCTCTGTGGGGCAGAGAATGGATCTCGTCCTCGCAAAGCTTTTTAGCATTCAGCAACCTGAGCTGCTGGAGGGGCTGCGAGAGGCATGGCTGCTAGCGCTGTCTCCTTGCTGGATGCTCTCTAGTAGGACCCACACCCTGCAACGAGCTTTTATTCCACCCCTGTCTGGGGTCTGAAGATGTTAACGGCCTCTTGCCGCACTCTCTGTTTTCAGCTGTCTCCTGTTGTGGAGTGGAGACCAGGCTGCTGGAGCCAAGCCAGTGCTGGGCAAATGCTGCTCAGAGAAGCGCTCAACCCTGTGCCGGGGTTTTCCTCCCGGGGAGCACCCGAAATCGGGGCTGGGGTGTACGGTGGCACCTGTCTGCTGCGGCTGCTGTGCAAACGCACCCAGCCCTGCGTGCCGGGGTCTTTGCAGGGGGGCGATGCTGGCATTGGCCCCTCGTGGGGTGCAGTTTTGGGGCTCGCAGGCTGCCCGGTGGACTCCTGCCCTGAGGCTGAAGCCTAAAAACGCCCACGAGAGGCCCGTGGGAAGCAAGGAGCGTCTGCAGCAGTGGGGGGGGGGCTGCAAGTGCACCCCCTGAGTGGCTCGGTGCTGGTGCCCCCCGGGCCGAGGCCACCCGCCTTGCAGAGGACCCCCCCGCCCCGGGGTGCAGGGCCTGCCCCGCCGTGCCCCCGCCTTGTTCCGCTCCCGCCCGCGGGGTACAATAGGACCCCCGCAACCGCGCTCCGCCACTGGCGTAAGGCCTCCCCCCCCCCGCCTTGCGCAAAATGGGCATTCTTCCCTGCCCGGCGTCTGCGCGCTTTGCGTAGAGCCGCTGTCAAAGCGGAGCCATGTGCGCGGCGGGGGCCGGCTCTGCCCCGGCGCTTTTTGCGTAACTGCCAAGGCGCCCCAGCACGCAGCCGCCTGGCGGCTTACGAACAGCCGCCGTATTCTCGAAGGCGGCCTGCGCCGCGCCGCTGGTGCAGAGGGTTCGCGGTGAGGCGGAGGCGTGGTGGCGCCGTCGGCGCGGCGGGGGGGGGAGCGATTCTGGAAGCCGGACTGCGCCGTCTGCGTGGCGGGCGCGCCGTGAAGCGGCACGGGGCGGCCGCCGCCTCCCCTGTCGGGCGGCTCTACGCCGTTTGCGTAGCGTGCTCCAAGATGGCGTCGCGGTCGTCGTCGTCGTCGGTGGCCCGAGCTGTGGCAGCGGCGGCGGAGCGGCTGGAAGTGAAGGGAGGGATGAGGCGGGCGAAAGGCGGCAGCGCGTAGCGGGCGGCTCCCGGCCTGCGGGAGACAGAGCGAGACCGAGAAAGAGACTGTCGCGGGGAGGCGGCCCCCCTCCGTCCCCCCCGTCCTTCCCCGCCCGCCCCTCACGGGAGCCCCGGCGGGTCCTTCCCCGGCGCCCCCGCCCTCTAGGCCGCGGGCTCCGCCGGCCTCCAGCCTGTCCCCCGCCCCCGGCCGCCCCCTTGGAGCGGAGGATGATGAAGCTCAAGTCCAACCAGACGCGCACCTACGATGGGGACGGCTACAAGAAGCGGGCGGCCTGCCTCTGCTTCCGCAGCGAGAGCGAGGAGGAGGTGAGGGCCGGGGGACCGCGGCGGGCCGGGGCACGGACACCCCCCCACCCCCGGGGGCAGGGGTCGGGGTGAGGCCGGGGACCCCCGTGCCGGCCCCGGGACCGCCCGGGTGTGACTTGGTTGCAGGGGGATTTTTTTTTTTTTTTTTTCTTTTTTTTCCCTAGGTGCAATTAAGCATCGCTGGGCAAGTTGGTGTTTCTCCCCCGTCTTTTATTTCTCTCCGCTAAACGTGAGAAAAACGCCCAAAATGAAATGCTCGTGGGGTGGTGGAACGGTCTGGTGAGGAGAGTTGTGGCACGGGATGGGATTTGGCAGTTGAGCGGACCCGACCACGCTGGCAGAACTTCAGTCCAGCACATCACATGAGATGGGAGAGGAAACCTGACCTTGGATTTATAAAAAGAAACTGGGATAAAAGGGGGCTGATGGAGTGCCAGAAGTTGCTGTCCAGAGAGGCTTGGGAGGAAGTGGGCATTAAAGGTAGATTGGTTAGTTTAAGAACAGCCGTGTCGCGAAGTGGTTGTATTGTCCGTGAAGTTAAAAAGAGAAACTTTACTAAGATGTGCAATTTTTCAAGATTCTTTTTTAATATCTGCTTAACGTGGGCTTGGGGTGCTCTGGGCAAGCTCGGCTGCAGGTCTTTCTCTGCTTCTTCTGGAGTCAGGCGTACTTCATTTCGTTTACTGGTTCCTGAGTGGCTGTGCTAAAGTCTTTGTTCTCCTGATTATCATATTTGTAGCTACAGGAAATCGGAAGGGAATGCAGACAGTTCACTGGAGGAAAGTAAATTAGCATAACGTTCAGTTATTATTTAACATGGTGAAGGAGGCTTGACAAACCCTTTGTATCTGTGCTGTCATGGTGAAGAGTGTCAACATTTCAAGCATAAATGGTCTGAAATGAAAACAAGATGTTTTGGTGAAGTGTTCATTGTAGCTGGTCCTTTCCACTGACTTTCAGGAAATTTATTATACTTTGAACTAACCACGAAGAAGAACGTAATCGTATTGTGTAATGATACAGGGGCTAATCAGCATGGGTGGTTGAAGGGATGTGAGTTTCCCGCTGCGATTTTACACAATTTGTAGAGGCAAGTGTGGCAATTCTTCTCAAGAGTTAGATGCTTGACTGTGTTTCATTACAGCGTGGTTGAAGATAGAAGTGTAATTTTAGCAGCCACCTGATGCAATCAGGCTTTGACTGGTTGTTAGTCTTTATTTTACAATGCCTCGGTTTGCAGTGTCCAGCTTACCCCACGGCAGTGGTCTGTTACATCTTCTGGCTGGTGGGAACTGGTGTCCAGAGCTCTTATGGTGTTGGTGACACAAAGGTTCGTTAACATGGCAGTTTCACAGTACGGACCCAAGATGGTTGAAGAAGGAAAAGTAAACTCATTCTAGAGGCGTGCTAACTTGTGAGAAATGTCTTGCTGGGTAGGTTTGTTTAAGATTGGGCTTTAAAGCCATGTGTCTGTGTTGTGGTTTGCAACAACTTTCAGTGGATTGAAAAATCTAATTTGATTAAAACTGGTACAATTTCAGGCTTTAGTTTCTAGATGACACCTAGAGTAGAAAAATCTGTTTCCGGTTCAAAAAGCAGGAGTTGAGGTGGCTGTCTCCCTGTGCTGATAGTGCCTTGTCATGCCCACAGGTCAGTTACGAAGGCTGCAGGTGAAGCGCTGGAAAACTTTTTGTGTATCAGGGCAATAGAGGTTCTCACACCAGAGTCTCTCGCTTGAACTTTGGTCACTGTTAGTGTTTGGCCTTGTCTCTGGTCTCCTTGGTAAAACCAGGCAGTGTGTTGTCCCGGTCTGTGACACACTAAGGAGCACTAATTGCTTTGTAGATGATGCAGTGTGGGATGTACATTGATTTCCTCAAGTACGTGCATGTGTGTGCTTTTTTGTAAGTGAGCCATGAAACAGCGGAGCAATGAATGACAGTTTTGTTTTATTTTGAATTGGCGTCCTGAGGACATCACACAGCCTCTCAAACACCGGATTTATTTACGGTACCTATGTATTTAATGCAGACCTGAAACTGCGTCCTGTGTTCTCATCTATGGCATACCTACTGCAAGAGCCGGTCGTGAAGTGGACTTGGTCAACAAACACTGTTAGGAAAGCTATTATCGAGCCACACCATGCTAAACACAGAGACACCAGGGTGGACTCCTGTCACAGATGCTGCTCTTGACCTTAGTCGAAGGGCCTAGAAGCAGTTAAATTATGCTTCGATCGATTATTGAAACCAGCAAGCAGGAAACCTTGATTTTTATTGATTTCTAAGTATTTCTTAGGTTAATTTTCATTTGTTGCCATTTATTTAAGCTTTAATTTGAAAGAAGTCTACTTGTCTGATCTTACTACTTCTTGCGCTTTTTTGATAACAAGAAAGGTGTTATCTGTACACGTTTAATTATATGGTTTAACATGCCTGTGAAAGATTTCTTGTTTTTCTTTTTCCCTTGGAGGATAGTACTTTGTTTTCTGCTTCTGACATTTTATTATTGATTATGTCTATTTAAATGGAAATTTAGATCTATTTAAAAGACCTCTCCAGGGAGGGGAGAAAGAACCCAAGTATGTTAGTTAAAGATCTATTAAAAGCTTAGTGTTTAAAAAGAAAAGAAAAAACAAACATGTTTTGAAAAATAATTTAAACTTGTTGTGTTAAAGTATTTTTTTTTACTAGGACTGGCTGTTTCTGGTTACTGTTTCTTTTAAGCACTTAAGAAGTAGATCTTAGCTCTTGCATTTCTTCTTCATTTCCCGCTACGAATTTAAAAAAAATCCCAAGTTTTCTCCCTTTTTGAACCCCTGATTAGTTGCTGAATTAAGTAATTTTGTTGGTGAACAAGGACAAATAAGAAAAAATTTTTTACTTTGTAAGAGGAATCTGCTTTTTTCTTTTTAGGTGTTTACCCCCTAACTCTTCAGTTCATTGATTTTAATTTTCTTTAAAATCTTAGTAATCAACGGAGATTGCTCGAACAGTGTGTCTCTGATTAGGCATTAAATTTACGAATGAAGAGTCTTAACATAATAATACTTTGTTTCTTTTTTAGTTTTTAAGTGATTTATTTTTTCCTTATGCTGCTTGAGGTTGCACATTTTCTCTGTATTGCGTTTGGAAGCTACTACTTTTGGACATGAAAGAAGCACTAGAACGTTTTTGGAAGACCAAATGTTGGCTGAAAAGATGTCTTTGTTACAAACTCCTTTAAAAGCAGCACAGGGCGAATTCATTTAAGCATGAATCTCAAATGGAGCAAAAAATACTTTTCTTAATTGGGCTGTGTGGCGGGGAATAAAAGAAAATCTATATCTGTGTTGTTTCATAAACAGTAAGCCACCGCAGAGTGATGTCTCTTTGGGCAAGAGGAAGGGGGGAATCAACAGGATTAATTCAAAGAGAGTGTGAGCAGACTTCAAAGGACCTTTTGGCAACCGAACGCCAGGACTCTGCTATTTTCATCTTTTCTAATGGAGTAAACTCCCTTGATATTTGCTGCTTCTGCAAAAGTGGGGAAGGAGAGTGTGCGCATCAAGAGATCCCAAGCCTTGTGTTCTCTCTGAAACCACTCAGTTTATTGCTTGTGATGTCAGTGCTTCTCAATTTTGCTATTATAGTGTTATTTTTAAATAACACAAATATTTTTTGTGTAGACCAGCTGTTTCAATGAGGAAATGTTCCAGAAAGTTTCACTAACATCTTACTATTACGAAGCAGATGGAATCCTGCTCAATGGCAGCATCTCTGTGTTATATTTTAAGAGAAATAAAAAGGAACCCTTTGGCTTTAAGTCCCACGCTGGTGTCGCTACAGGTTTAAGCACGCCTGCATTGTATCTGGTGAAAGGACAAGCTGCTCATTAACAACTGGTATTTTTAAAGACTTTTTGAAGGAAATGCTTTGGAAAAACTAGGATCCCAGATTGGTCGTCTTTTCTTAATTGTGAATGAAGTCTAAATTGAGATGAGAAAACAGAACTTTCACACAGCGTCCGGTGAGCGCCCTGGCTCTGCCGCTCTCAGAGCACGCCAAGCCAGTACCGTCACCAAAAGCTACGTTTATGTAGCCCCACAAGAGCCTCAGTTGAGGAAAGTAATTTGAATGCAAACTAACCTTTTTCTTCTTGCTTCTCTTGGGTCAGTTTTAAACCAAGCTATGATGCAATACAACAGTTCTCGAATTTTAACTGTAGACTGTGTTGATGATCGCGCTGTATTCCTGGGCCACCCTTTGTGCGTTTGCTTCAATCTAAAAGTAATAATAGCTAAAAACACTTGGAGTGCTTCACTGTTGGGACATAAAGGGAGCCCGCCATCCTATGATCATCATACTTCCCGTGGAATATGGTCTTAGAATCTCTGTTCTGACGGCTTGGCTTGACTCTGTACGTTCCCTTCAGCTACACAGAAGGGTTGTGGTTGAAACCAAGTAAGGTTCTCCCTGTCTGTTGCTAACACATTACCACGTCTCCAGTAGGGTATAGGCCAGTTCAGAAATAGTTCTCTTGCCTGTGCTTCTCCTGTCCCTCTCCGCTAGTTTTCTCCAAGAGCAAGAATATAAACCTCTGCACAACCTAGCTTTCATCTTAAAAAGTGTTTTCTAGCCTTTTCATAAAGAAAGCTTTCATAAACGATTTTACAAGGAAATCCATGGTCCCAAACTACAAAAGAATGAAAATTGTTAAATTTTCACTTAATTTACTGGAAGCTCTGTAAGCTGGTGTGAAACTGAAGAATTGAGTCAGTTTTGTTCTGCAGCAGCTCGGTGACAGTGATGGATATGGAAAGAGGAGAGAGCGTACTCCAGCCCTAGGTTTGCTGAGAAGGACCCAGTAACGGTGGCCACTGTTTTTTCTCTGCATAACGCTTCTGTGAAATCCCTTTTGTCATTCGTTTATTGCCTGACCAGAGGCTGTAGCTGGTTTTCCTACCTTTCTCTCCTCACTCTGTGTGTCCTGTCCCTCTCTTTTTTTTTTCTTTCTTTTCTCTTTTTTTTTTTTTTTTTTTTTTTTTTTAAAAACCTCATGGTCGGTTCCCTGGCTTGGTTCATCTCAACACCCTTCAGAGACGCGACCGAAGCGTGGATGCAGGTACAGGCAGTTGGGGGGTGTACCCAGCTGGGACCACTGCCAAAGCACCTAATCTTTCCATGGATGGTGTCTTAAGGTCTGGAAAGAAAGCTCTTTCCCTTCTCAGTCTAAGGAAAATGATCATGTGCTTGAATTTTATCCTTATTTTTTTTTAAAGAAGGAAAGTTATCCTGGTTTACTTCTGTGATGGGTTCACCCAGAAATACTGGATAGAACAAAATGAAGAAGCTCCTCTATCTACCTTACGAATAGTAAATATCAGTGTTGAGATGCTGTATGTACTATCCAGCAACTGGGAAGCAGGTACTCAGTTTCTTTAAATAGTAGTTCTTTTTCAGTCCGGCTGAGAGACTGCATGGACTAGTGAAGGATCTCTCAAATTTTGTCCGCATTTGTGTCAGAATTTGTGTCTCTGTAGCTATCTTTGTTGTGCAGCGGATAATGCACACTAACTCTTTGTTCTCGGAAATTTCACGTTAGCATATGAAATTCGGAGGGATGCAATTACCTACTGGGTAGATTTTTTTTTTTTCTTTTTTTAAGATGCTTCAGATGGTTTGAATGTTGTTTTAATTTGTACTGACTTGGGTGGTTACTTTTTCTTGTGTAAATAGCATATATTTATGTTATGGGTAGAATTAACTACTTATATTTGAAAAGCTTCTCAAGAGTTTTCATGGCTGTAGGGTTTTTGCATGCTTTATTTTATGAATAGGACTTGTTAATCAAAACAGTAAGTGTATACACATGCAACTGCTGCCATGCAGAGTCATTTGGTCTGTGTAAAATACCAAAATACTCCACTTCTTTTTTTCCCTCCCCCTTAGGAAAAAGAAAAAAAGGCAGTTTAAAAGCTAGCGTTCCTTCTGGAAAGAGTCTGCCTGGATGAGCTGTGTAAGTTCCGAGTGGTCAACAAACTGGTTTTGACAGGCAGAAATAGGTTATCGGGTTTGGGGTCTTTCACTGGGAGTGCCTCCTTATCAGCCCTTCGCTCCTGAAACAAGCGGCTGCTGGTTCAGGCGTTTCGGCTGTTTTCTCTGTCCTGTCCCTGCTGTGAAAGGCATGTTGCAGATAATTTTTGTGGTTATCTAAACCATAATTTTGATGGCGGGAGAGGACTCCTGATTGTGGTGTTCTGCGGTAAGAGTAAGCACTCACTCTAAAGTCACAAGAAACCTGTAGTAACAGTAATATGACCCTTGGTATTTTGAAGGCAGAGTAGCAGTGCAGTACGTGCTGGTTTATTATTGTTATTCTAAGAAGCAGCCCAAGAACCAACAGCATTTTCTTTATTTTTTCCTCCATGGTTATAGTACCGTAGGTGCGATCCAAGCGCTGGAAATGACTTGAACTGCTTCCAGTTCACCTCTTACTCCTTTTTCAAGACTTGTGCTTTACTTTGTCAAGTTCTGTAGTGCGAATTACTTCCCTGTTTAGCTTTCTGTCATTAATTTCCTGCCTCCAGTTTCTAGGTACTGCTTCGTAGGTTAAATTGCATTATGCCACCGAGCAAGGTGCAGGAGTGGAAATAACACTTGTCAAAGGAAATGTGGGCTGTTGAGGAGCAGCAATCCTCCTGCAAGGACATGCTGTTGTGGTCAGCAGAGGGTTTCTGTCGCTGGCTGTTGAGGTTGTGTGTATTCTTGTCTTAGCTAAAGACATTGTCATGTTCAAAGCCAGCTGTAGCCTTGCTGACCACAGGCTGGACTTGTTACGACAATATGCTCACTTCGTAATGTGCCCTGAATAGCAAGGGGGTGGGAGAAGCCCTCCTGTAAGCCTTGGCGCGTGTTTAGACCGTCCTGTGTTAGTAGTTTGGCAAAATGTGTGGTTTGTTGTAGTGTGATCGAGGCCGTGTTTCTGCTGGTGAAATTCGATTAATTTTTGCATGACTTTAACTACAGTGTCTCTTTTCCCTCCTGCTCCTCTTGGACTCCATTTGTCAGCATGTGCTGTTCTTAGTGTTTAAAGGTGGTGTGATGTGGTCGAACTGAGATCCACGTTTTATCAGATATAAAAGCATTAAGTACAGTAACAATAATCTGTTGGGATTGTAAGAACATTTGTTAACTTTGAGTAAAGCATAAAAGGTCTTTATTATGCTGGACACAGAGCTGCCCCGGCTACAATACCCTGCCTGGTCGTAGGGCACATTGGAGAGTTGCTAGCTAAGCTCTGAACTCCTGAATACAGAGACTCTTATTAAATTGAAACTTTCAAACAAAGGCAGATTGTACAGGCGAAAATCATTGAGGTCAGCCATCTTCTCCACCAGGCTCACTACAGCGTGTGGAGGAGATGTGGTGTGTTCTTGCAATCTGTGTTCTGATAAATAATGCTAAAGTGTGAAATGAGTCTAAATGTGGGGAGGTATGTGCTTTAGTCCCTATGCGAAATACATAATTTTGTGGCTTAATATTGATAGAAAACCTGAAAGAAAGTGCAAAGGCTGTTTCAGTAGCCAGTAGCTGTACATTGGCTTCTGGCAGCAGAATGCTGGCTGGGCCAAAACCCACATATTTAATATCTCGTGTGCTGTTTCTCATTACGTCTGCCAGCCTGATTGTCCTTAGCCTGGCGCGTGGGGGTAGGACTGTCTTTTGCTGGATGCCTGGAAGGTTCACAGCTCATTTTCTAATAACGTTGTAGCCCACCTTCTAATAATGCTGTGGCCCTTTTCGACTTTGCTGTAGTGCTGCTGTGGAGCCGCTTTCTAGGAACTGTATGCCTTACGGTGTAGCTGCTCCTGTTTTATTTATGGGTGGTGGTGGTTGTTGTTTAAATCCACCACAACGTAAAAGAACCTGGGAATCCCTCAATCTCTGCTCTGTTAACTGGGAATTAATTCTCTGCCTTCTTTTGGTTGCCCAGCTTTTGTTTTGCAGAGCACTGCTATTTTGGGGGGGAGAAGAAAAAACTGATGTGAACACAACAGATTTATATGTAATGAGGTTATTTTAAGGTCAGCATTGTGTATCAGGGACTCCCAGGTTTATCCTGGTGACAAGCTCTTTTCCCCTTTTCCCATGGAGCTCCCAGCTCCGCGTGTGGCAGGTCCAGGCAGCCTTAGATGTCTCCGTATGTTTCCTGTCTCCCGGGGGGGGTAAAGTTGGTAGACTGCTCTGGATTTATTTGGGGTTTGTTTGTTAGTTTGATTGCATGCTGCTTTGAAGGTTGCTTACCACCAGGGCTAGAGTGTAGCACTGTTTAGGAGTCCCTGCTGTAGACTTCAAACTTTGCTTATTTTTCTAACTTTTCTCTTATTTCATTGATAGTGTGTGAGAGCTACTTCAGGGCTGCCTTGTGCGTTGCCAGAGAGGCTTGCATTGCTCACTTCCCTGCTTTGAAACGACATAATTGTCTTTCAAATGCTGGAACACAGAACTGGGCTGTGTGATGTGATACCTGCAAGTGCTTTTCCACAAAGACTGCAACACTTGGCTCCGAAATCTGCCCCCAAAATCTCTAGTAGGCCAAGAGTCTCAGTTGCCATCTTAAACACAGTTGCCTGGCAAGAATAAAGTGGAAATGTCAGCCTTCCTTTGTGTTTTGTCCTGATTTAAAAAAATAAAATAAGTTGGTTTTGGTAGATTTGTAAGGACTATTTTGACTAAAATATCTTCTTTAGTATATGTTCAAAAGAATGTTTTATGTGATAAAGAAGTTAAAAAAAATTTAGGTGTTGGGGTCATAGAAACTACCAAGTGGTCCTTTAAAAAAAACCAAACCTTTACTCTGTATTTTATAGAATTCAGTTAGACTGAGTATTTTCCAATACAACTGAGCAATTGAATAACATTTTTGTCATGTTATGTTGTAAAATTAAGGTATAGTTGCTGTTCCCTGTCTTGGCTTTTTCGTGTAAGTTAATGTTATGCTGTATCACGTTTGTTCTGAAACTTAGAAAATACTTCTGACCTTGTTACAGCAGAAATACAAACTGTTACACCTCTCTTCTGCAACCTGCTCAGCTGGTATCTTCGCTTCCCTGGGTATTTTATGTTCAGCCATCCAGCCCTCCGGGGCAAAAGGTTTGTGCTGGGGAATGCATTTCTTATCTTGGAAACAGCATTCGGGCTGTGCCTCCCAAGTATTAATGGTTTTCAGAGACGTGGTTTTTGAGCAGATCTCATTTTTTCTGGCTTTGGGGCAGTTTGTAAAATGTTTGAATGAGGTGGTCTTGTGAAAATATGGATTTGGGTTATACTGACCTTTTTACTTGATCCCTTTGAATGTGTTGCATGTATTGGGATACAGAACTTTTTTTAGATGTGTGGGTTTTTTTTAAAACACGACTGTGTCTCACCCTGGTTTTGAAGGAGGCCCCTTTGTCTTGGGAGAGCTCATTGGTAGCAATATCCTGTTTAAAGTTGTTTTAAAAGAATGACCTTGTAGGGCATGTTTCCTGCTCTCCCTTGATGGGATTTCCTTTTTATTAAACAGGAAATAGTCTGATTACATAAAAGTGTGAGAATGACAGGTTTTTCCTTCCCAGCGAGGGTTGTTCATGTTAATTCTATTCAGAAAACTCTCAACTGCCAGAGCAGCTGAAGTTAATTTACTTTGCCTAAAACTGTTGTTTACACCTAAAAGTTCCTACTAGTGCGCTGCTAAAGCATTGTCTTAGTCTGAGCAGTCCAGCAGGCTTTCCTGTAGGAGACTTTGTACAGGGATTTTCTTAGCAGATACTTTTTCTCCCAAGTGGAAGGTGGCAGGAGTTCAATGCCATGAAGTGTGCTGTGCTGAGTTGCAAAGATCTGTTTCTGCAGCTTTTTAAATTACGCCCCCCCCCGACCTGGGACTCTGCATTGAAATCGGAAGTGGCAAAGATGATGCAGAATTCCTTACCTGGCAAGAAAACATATGCTTGAAATGTCCGTTAGTTTTCTTTTAACTTTGTCCTCAGAATCACGTGCTGACCTGAAGTTAGGAATTTCAGTCCAAGCTCCTCTGTGTACAGTGCTGATAATGAGTCAGGACGAAGTAAAAGTCCTGTAGCGTAGCAGGAGAAGATACGGTGGTAAGAGGCACAGGCCGGCGGAGCGTGGTGTGTGCTGAGCCTGCAGCAGCCAGATGTTGGCAAACCAGTGGTGGCTGCTGGTGATGGCCTTGCAGCCCCAGCCCCTGGTGCCCAGCCACTGTCCCGAGCCTTGGAGGCTCTGAGGATGAAAGAAGTTTACATTCCCTGTTTAGGCCTGGTTTACTGATCACATGTGATATGGATTGGATATTTCGGGGAAAGGAATTCTGTCTTCTTCTTGAAGAAGGCCAAACACCGTGGGAGGTTACTATAAAATAAATGGTGTTGCACTGCAACCTAAGCCAGAAGACGGCTCAGGTGGTAAGCATCTCCATTAGGAAACTGCAGAATTAAGGTAATTCAGCTTAATTCCTTTCTGGTATGCATTGCAATTGCCTTAATTCAATAGACAGATTGGGGGGCGCTCAGGGATTTGAATGGGGTTGTTGATGTTTCTTCCTGCCTTGCAGGACTAAGGTGTGGGTTCTGACTGAAGCAAGAAGAGGAACCTTTGAGACATTATTATTGGTAGGATCCACAGAAAATGGCTGGTTAGAGGAGTGCTGACACTTGAGAACACTGACTTTAGTTCCAGACTTAGGAAAGGTTAGACCAGCAGTTGCCAAAATGGTTGTTGTGACCCCTCTTCAGTTTCTGCTTTAAGCTTTGCGACTCCTGGTTTGAGAGCTGTGCTTTGGACCCGCACAGCAGACCCTTGTCTCCTCACCCAAGGGTGTTCTTGGCCCCCCTCTTTTCCCTGTGCTGAGCTGTTGTGGTCTGTGTGGCCCTGGAAAATGACAAATCACTTTGCAAGGTGGTCATTTGGCAGATGAGAATTTTCAAAAGATAAAAAGAACTGGGAAATCCTGGAAATATTTACGCTTGGTTTTGTTTCAGGAGTTTAATTTTGAATTCTGTAGGTAGATTTCCTCTTGATAATTAGTGCAAATCTCTTCATATCCTACTGGTAAATCAACATTTATGCAGTAAAGCCTGGGATTTTAGTGTCCTGCACAGTTGAATTTTGAAATGTCTGATCAAAATTGTTACAGCTGGCCTATAACCTAATTGGACTGGTATGTTGGAAAGTTTCTGGAGCAAGTCGCTTTGGCTCTAAGCTTTGTGCCAGTGAAATGATGAAGTATAGCATGATGACTCTAATGAAAAAGCTTCGTTTAGAGAGCTGAAAAACAGTATTATTTTGGGTTTTAGTTTCCATCTCTGCTTATGAATGTATTGCAAGTAGATTTAATAAGCACAGTGTCTCGATGTTCTATGGGAAAATTTTTAGGCAGTTGAGGTTGTTAATTAGCTTTTTTGTTTTTAGAAGAGAACAAAACAAAACCTGAACTTGTGCAGAGCAGAATTAGACTGGAGTAAAACGTGTTTCAAGAAAAAGTGCCACAAAGCATGCTTGTGAAAAATTACTCCTGTGAAAAAGGATGAACATGGTTGAACCACCTTCCTGATTCAAAAAAGTCAGTCTGCCTATGCAACCTTTTCATAGGGTTTTAAAGTGGTTTAATTTAGGTTTATATTTTGCTTAGATTTCATTGAACAGCCTTGTCTAAACCCAAAGTAACTAAGTGCTGGCTCTGGAGCTGAACTCTTCGGTACCTGCTGCAAAAGAAGAGGCAGACAGGGAAGCTGAAAATCCTTTTTAGAACAATTGCACGTAAATATCTTAGCGGACAGTTACTTGACTTTGACTTGTATGTGTCATTGGTGTAACTGCAGAGGCAACCAAGGCCAAAGGTACCAATAAAGTTAAATCAAGCTACTTGTGCAAAGGGTGAAGGTGCTGAGCAGCTTCTGTGCCATCTGATGTTGCTGTATGATGTGTATCTCCAACTGTCCAGACTATGTAGTGACTTTGGGTACTGCAGTGAACTCTTACACTGAGAGTATTGTGATGCTGTATCAAAGAGCAGGTTGCTGTTTTGGTATGGAGGGGCGTAATTTATTCTGCGACATGTTGGAGCATTGAGAAGGTGATGGTTGAAATAATTTGTAGAGTTGGAGTGCCTGGGTGTCATTGATAACGTAGTTTGCACAGCTGCCTGAAAGGCGCTAAGGAAATCGTCTTGGAAAAAGTGGAGTATTTTTGGGAACTCGAGCTGGATTGGTCATGTTTGGAGGTGTGAGAGATGCTAAGACAACTTCTCCTCTTCAGCAGGGCTCTGAAAAGGAGTGTTGCCTTGAGTTTGCCCCTCAGCTGTACTCTACTCTCCGCAGGTGCTGCTGGTTAGCAGTAGTCGTCACCCTGATCGATGGATTGTTCCTGGGGGTGGCATGGAGCCCGAGGAGGAGCCCAACGTGGCCGCTGTGCGAGAAGTCTGTGAAGAGGTGAGTGCTTGACAAGAACGGGAGCTCGTGGAGCTTCATTGCTTGTTGTTAGCCAAGGCTCTGGGAACCTGGTTTTATCACTCTTGCTGGTTTCCCTTAAGGTGAAGAGTAATATAGGGTCACTGTGATATGCACATCATGCGTGGGAGGAAAACCAGAGTCCTAAATAGAGACAACATAGGAATGTCATTAAAGTTCTCAGTTTGAATGAACTTTTCCTTGCCTGATACCTTTAACTGAAAATAAATAATATTAAGCTATAGTAATTTCAGTACATACAATGATACTCTCCATTCTGTTTTCTCCATGTGAAGAACAGTTTCTTAAGAAAACTTCAAAAAACAGCTGTGCTTTTGTGAAGCTGTCTAATATTTGAGTAGAGGGTAGAAGTAAGACCTTACGAGCCACTAAAGATGCTCCAAATATAGGAACCTCAGTGTGTTTTGGTGTGATATGTGAGTGTTATGTGAATAAGAGAAATTGGTTGTGAAAGTTACAAGCAATAATTCCTAATGTGTTCACGTTTTTTGTTTTTTACTTTAAGCCATTTCAGAAAGGGGATCAAATAGATTGATGCTTTGTGTGGAGAAGGCATATTTTTCTCAAAAGCTGGAAGAACAGTTTTATTCTTCTTAAGGAATTTAAAGCCAGCAAATGGGAGCTGACTATGTCATGTGTAGAACATGTCATTAGAACTCACTTCTGCATATTATGAAATTGGAGAGAGGCTTGGTTTCAGAAACGATTAAATGATTATATATGGATGACCAAGTAGGTTCACAGTTATATAAGGCAGGATTAAAAAAGCTTTCAAGAGGGTTATAAATCTTCGTGCTGCAGAGCAGAAATCAAGAGCTAATTGATGGGACTTGGGAGGAAGCTTCTCCAGTAGTTGCTTTATTTAATTGTCTGGTGTATGGAGGTTTTTCTCTGAAGTATTCGGAAGTACCCGCTGCTGTCTAACGAAATGCTGAATATTTGGGCCTCTCGACTAATCTAATGTGGCAGTTCCCTAGTTGTGTGTTTCTCTTTGCGTGTTTTTATAATCTAGCAGTTTATCAGAAAGATAGGAAAGATTATACTGTCAAAGTTTTTTTGGTTTTTTTTTTGTAATGACTTCAGGTCCCTCTAGTACTGAGGATTGCTGCTTGCAAATTTGATTTCCAGCTTGCAATACAGCTCCTGCTTTTTTAGTATCTCGGCGATCTTTCAAGCACATTACAAGCCAAAGTGAGTTTGACCAGAACAATAGCAATATTTTTAGCTGCAGACTCCTGCTTTACAACCCCATCGTTATTAATAATTAAGTTATTTGATGCAGAAGTCAAGGGTTCATTCAGGAGATGCATGGCTTTGCCTTTCAAATCCTTAAAATAAATCTGTATCGACCCTCCCTTCCTCGGGCAGCGCAGCGCCTTGGAAGAGTCGCTCTCTTTCCGTGACAGCTCGGTGGCTGAAAGGAAGCCTTGGCATGGGCTCAGTCTGCAGTGAAGAAACTGGTTTGGGCTGGCTGAGATAATCCCCTCTCGCTCAGCTGGTGTTCCCTCGCTCACGTGGACCGGTGCCGAATGAGAGTGTAATTCAAACTGTGGCAGCCTGGCAGGGTTGAGTCATTCCCAGCGAAGCACCTATCTGCTTGAATGCCGCTCGACAAACAGTAAACACCCAGAGCTCCAAAAGCGTCGGGATTACCCCAACAGCAACCCTCCACAATGCCTAGTAGCGTGTGATGTGAATGCCGGCTGGGAATCTGAAATGGAGATATCAAATGCTGTTACGATAAAGGCTTTCCTGAAAGCCATCTGCGGAAGTACAGCCTGTCGTGTATAAAAGCACTTGAGCGCTTCTGCAGCTAATGATGAGGCCAGCTGACACGGGTGGAAAATGCAGGCAAGCTTTTAGGTGTGCGAGGCCTTCCTCAGATAGGTTTGTGTTCCAGTACGCTGCTTATGATCCACACACAAAATTATAACATACATCAACTGTCTTATGCTCAGCGAGCTGTTTGCTGTAAGATGTTGCTGGGGAATGTGTGTGCAGGAGGGGAGTGTTTGTTATGTTACAGCTGTAACACTGTAAAGCACTTCTGTGCACCCCGTTTCCCAGCTTGCGCTGTTCATTTGGCAGGGGAGGCATTTTAGGAGGCTGCTTGTTGGGCAGCTGGCGTGCGTGCTAGCTGGTAATCCTTGATCATCCTTTCCTGTGAATCTAGACTTTTTCAGGTTGTAGCTGCTGCTGATTTCTGAGTAGGTTGGCTGTCTTTGCTCCTCTCGTGGGACAGGCGTGTCTGTCACCCGCAAGGAAATGAGGTTAGCTGAGCAGGTAAGAGTCTGCTGCTGGTGTTGGAAGGGGGAGAATCCAGTTTCCTCCGTGTCAACGAACACAAACTAGTTTTTATTCTAAAAGAAGGTGATTCAGATGCTGCTCAAAGTTATGGAAGAAACTTGTGGGCTTTCTTTCACTGTCTTTGGTATGCCATTTCCATTTTAATAAGAGACAGTTGGAAGAGCTGGAAGGACTCATTACCCTTTCAGTTGCTTGTGGTCTTTAAACATGACAATAGGCTGGTTTTTCTCAATTCATTCTTTTTTGCATGGTATGCATTTGCTTAGTTTAGGGAAGCATATTTTTAAAAGATTTTTAACTTCTGCATTCACTGTTTTAATTTCACCAGATGTTTGAGTTTATCCATGTGATTGCAGGATTGTCATATCAAGAAATCTGATTTTTCACTTTTTCTGATTTTCAAAATTTTAGGAGACTTTGAAAATGAAATGTTGGTTCTGAGTGAAACCTGTGATCCCCCTGTTCCAGTTGGAGTTAGAAGTCCTTGTCCTCATTTGCGATAGTCCTTATCTGTATTAATCTCTACTGGCAGAAGTATTGAAGTAGACAGGTACCAACACTTGTCATGCTTGCTGTTGTCTGCATAAAATTTGAAGTGACTGGAGTTCTTGGGTGTTGTTTTTAGGCCAAGTGGCAGTAAACAAGCATGCAGCCTTTTCAGAATAAAACCACTTCTGATAGATTGTTGAAAAATTATGTAGTCAGCCTTACACAGCTGTGTAAGGTACGTTCTAAGGTTCCCCTGCTAGAAAAATAATGATCACTTTTAAAATAGTCGTTCGTGTCAATGTAGTGTGTTTTTTGATTCTTCATTCTTGGATTGTTTTACTCTTGCATTCTCTCCCCAAAATTAATTTTGTGTTAGGAATAAGGGTTTTTATGGGTGTGAGCAACTGGTGAAGAGCATGTTTTAGAAATAGATGTCTTAAATTATACTTATTATAGAATGACTTTGAAAAAAAGCCTCCACACTCAGCTGTTAAACCCGAAGGCATTTCGTTTTGCACTTATAGCATCTTTCATATCCTGACCTTTAAATACTTGGTAAATGTCAAGTTCTATAAAATTACGGGAGTGTTAGTCGTGCTTTCTTCATGGGAATCAAAAGCCAGATAAGTTGTTCTTGATCTGTGATCAAACAGGCAATTGATGCCAATATCAGTGTGTCCATCATGGTAGTACTTTGATCTGGTTGCTAGACCGCTTTTTTTTTTTCTTCTCCCCCCCCTTAAACATGCTTTATAAATAGTCGTTTCTGTTTCATGTGTTTTGTTAGTGCCTTAGAATATGAATATTGATATCTTTCAATACTAAAACAGGTAGAGTTTTTTTAAATTATTGCAAGGACCATGGATGGATGACTGAGATGATGGCGTTGAACTCTTCCTAGATGTAGTAATATTCAGTGCAAATAGTGGCGCAGGTTCACTACTGTCTGTTACCCTGTGTACTCAGACCTCATAAAGGTGAGTGTTCTTCCCTCTGTCATGGTATTTCATTTCTATTTCACAAATGTAAAAGCGTATGTTGGTTATAATGCAGTGATGAATTAGATTAAGAAGTATGAGTAAGATACGGAAGTATCTGAGACACAACAGAGACAGCAAGAAAATTTGCCTAGCAGATCTGTAATTGGTGTCTTTAGAACTTGTCTAAGCTAGCAGTCTTCATGGGTGTGATTTGCTGCCTTCAGTACTGCAAGTATTAGAGCAAAGATTTGGGTGTTTTACCACAGTCCTCTTGCCTAGCAGTAATCTGTAGTAGATGCAGGCTTTGAGCCTAATAGAGCAAAGTAAAATAGCTGAAATTCCAACCCACATTTTCCTTAGCTCAGATGGAAGGAAATAAAAGCTGTCCCTAGGAACAGATGGTGTTGCTGCAGGCTGCTTTTTGCATCTGACCCGAACTTATTTTCAGCTTTGAAACCTGAACCTGCTGTTCTTGGATGTCTTCAGTAATTTTTCTTTATTAAAACAAGTTGTTCCATGAGCAGCAGAACTAGTAAAGCTTCATTTCCTCCAGATTTTTGTTCCTTGTCCTGAATGCCCAGCCCACCCCTCTGGGTGTGCGGCAGCAGTTTGAAGTCGTGTGCTGGTTTGGGGCAGCTGGTTGTTGCGGTGACACTGATGGGCTCTTGCCAGAGCTGTCTTTTCCTCCAGTGAGGACTACCGCAGACATTGCAAACTGATTTGGATCTGCAGAGCAGTAAAAAAGAAGCTCGCTTTACAAGCTCTGTCTGTCCTTTTTTATACCTGCGTGTGTCTCTTCCTGGGGAATACCGGTGTTGGATTGATTTGCTTTATTTTCACACTGGCAGATGGAACAGTTGGTTCTGGTGCTCTCCTACCCCGTAATATATATGTTTAATAGTGTCCTCCTGGGACCTGCGTGTATTTTGAGGGTGCAGCACGGGCTCTGTGTGCAGCACTTCTGATGCTTGAGGGGGAACATGTGCCCAAATACATTGTGCTGTCTCTGCCAGGCACTGACTGCTGTGGCTGTGGCCCACGGGGGCGGAGGATTCTCAATCCATTTACTACCAAGGAGAAAATTCCTGAGTCATCTGGTGCAAATTAAGATTTAGAACCAGCTTTAATCCTGGATGAGCCGGTGACTATGCTTTTAACTTTCCAAGAAAATGCTCGTTGTCCTGCCGTGAAGATGAGTCGGAGGGTGATGAGGGGTTGGACCATAGGACAGCAAGAGGTGTGGAGCTTGCCCAAAGAGAAGCCTGGCAGTTTTGTTGCTCATTATCTAGCTTGCTTTGTTAGTGATAACAGCTATAGATTATTTTCTCGAGTGTCTTGGGCAACTTTTATGTTGGAAACTTGTGTGAGACTGTGAATTCCACTTTCACATTTGTTTGTTCCATTAAATGAAGTACATGATTGTACAGAGACTATGACTTTCCTGTTTGTGTGTGAATGAAGTGCTTTATCAAGAATAGGTGTAGAATAATCCAGTCGGTCTGTGTTAGGTGTCCTGTATGTTGTCTTTAAAATCCACAATACCAGTAGGATAGGATGAGAATGCCATTGGTCTCCAGGACGCAATGGCTGATGTGCTTTGCAGTCTTTGGTAAAGACTCTTGATAAAATCAGCCCAATATTTATTTGAAAAAAACCATTAATTTATGTCATCATTTAGTACTACATGTGGTAAATTCATGCATGAGGAAAACCTTAGCACTTAATTTTGAGTTGTCTAATGATAATCCAACATGATTTTCCTATAGTGCATGTTTGTCTTGGAATCACTTTTTGTGCCTTTTTGAGTTAATAAGGCTAGGCAGAATGGAGAAGGATGACCTTAGTTTGCAGGCAGAGTGTTATTTCCATCGCCTCACTGTTTAACCAGAACAGAAGAAAGGGCTCCTCACCTGCCTGTGTTACTTCAAGCACAGTTTTAGAGCTGGGGATGAACTGCTTGGGAGGCTGGCTGTGCAGTGTTCATGCTTAGTTTCCAGGCTGGCTAGCTGCCTGGAGATAAATTTGTTTCTAGTTGGGCTGGAGAGTTCTCTAAACCATCACAGCAACATCCCTGGCTTTTGATTCCGTGCCTCTGTAGGTAAGTAAGGAAAGCAGGAATTCAATAGCCTTCTCCAGGAATAAGTGAAGAAAATTGGCTTAAGACAGTTATTTACCTGCAACATTTGATTACACTTCACCTTGTTGTATATTTATGTACGTATGTATGTTGTGAAGGTGGAAGCCTTGTGTTCCTCTCTGTTATTGCTGCCTGATTGGTATGGCTGTGTCTCTTAAAAAAAAGTAAAGCTCACCGTTTGAGGCTGCCGAAGGAGGTCTTTGAATGAAATGCATTTGAAGTATTTGCATTCCAGTTCACTTCTGAGAGAGATTAGTCCAGGTTAGCAGCAGCAGTTTTGCAGATGAGGTAAAATCACTCATCTGCAAAGGTCGGAACTGGTTATCTGTCTTAGCCACGCTGCTGTGCGCATACATGCGTACATTGACCTTCATGGAATTGCTATTTGACTCCAGAAATAGTCTTGTGGTTAGTAGTCAGTGGTCCACCTATGGGGTGAGCAGAATGTCAGAAATACTGATGAGACAATAAGTTTTGCATCCAAAACCAATATAAAAGATTCAGTGGAAAAGCTACTTCCTAGAAGCAGAGGTCAGGGAGCATGTTACAGAACGAATTATAGATTTCTGTGAATGCTTGTAGTAGGGGCAGCTACAAATCATTTCCTCTTGGGGCAATTCTACCATCAGCTGTTGGTAGAAGCAACAGGGAGTGTGCTTTGGCTGTATTGTTTGGTATCTCTGTGCGTTTGTTTAGTAGGCTGGGAACTTAACCAGTAAAATATTTTAATTAATAAAAGTTCTTCCTTTCTAAAAGTATATGACTGTACAGCAGCTGGTTAGTAGCTGAACAAGTGGTAAAAGGTATATCTCAGCAACTCAGGACAGAGAATTTGGCTTATCATTAAATACTTAGTTGCCCTCTCCCTAACATTTTTTTTTTTTTTAAAAGCCTGACATGATCAGATCTATGTATCGTGTCTGCAAGAGCAGAGGCACTGTTTTGCTGAACTGTTTAGGATGTGTTCCAGCTGCCAGAGACGGCGGCGGAATTTACCTTCCAGACGTGGCTGGGTTGTGTGCCAGCTTGTGTGTGGTTTTTCAGACCAACTAAGTCATGGAGCAAAATCTCATCTTGTCTGCAGCGCTTGAGTTCCAACCGTTTACAGTCATAAAAAGAAGGATATTTAAATTATTGGGCAAAAAGGGGGGTCTGAGGGCAGGAGAGTGGGATGGCATTTTGCATTCGTGCGTGGTGCAAGCCCCAGAGAGCAGAGGCGAGAAGCTGTCGCGCTTTGAGAAAGTGACTGAGCCAGAGTGGTGAGTGGATGCGTAAAAAGTGGCAGCGAGTGAGATGAAGTAGGTAGATCCTCAGTAGTATTCAAGCAGAAGACAAAACTGTGGCTTAGATCTTCTCTTGATTCGTGTCTGTGCTTGATTCATAAGTCTTCTTTCGACGCACATCTGTGTTTTGTGTTATGTCAAAAATAGTCTTGTTCCTGTTGCGGAGGCCACATTACACCATTGAAAGTATTTTATGTTTATATTAGCTCGCTGCAAATGTATGCAGGACATCCCTGAAATACCTGGTAGCTGACATGTTGCTTTGATGGTGTAAGTGGATGTCTTATACATACTTCAAAGTTATTTTCTTAAATTATAACTTTAAAGAGGTAAAACTGCTAAACCCCAAAGCAGATTTTATCCGTGCTTAGACTATAGTAACCTTTAGAGGAGATTCTGATCATTCAGCATATCTTGGTATGCAATTAGTAACTCACCAAATAATTTTTTTTTTCCCTCCAGAATGAATCTAAAATAGTTTGAATGTAGAAAAAGAAGGAAAAAATCCTAGGAATGCATGAACGGTTAGAGCTCGTGATCCATTTGTGTTGTTTTTCTTGTGAACATGTTATTTTCAGATTAATAGAATTTTACAGCATTTACTTCCTGTTCTAAAGGAACTGCTCCTGCACAACAAATGAGGAAATATGTACTGACCTGTTGTTAAAGCATGTTTTTTTTTCTCTTTGAATTTTTCATAGGCTGGAGTGAAAGGGACATTAGGAAGATTAGTGGGAATTTTTGAGGTAAGTTTCAGACACTGCGAAAAATTGTCTTGGAGTAAAAATCACTCCCTAGTTTGTTGTGAAATAAACTAGATAGCTGGTTTGAAGGAAAACTTAAAACTCCCTGTTTAAATAAAAATGCTTGCTGGTCTTCTCACTGCAGATGAATGATACTGATCATCTGCAATTTCCACTTCAGTTGAGAGCAGGGGTGATAAGCCAATGTAACAGTGAATATTCTCAGTGCCTTCATACCTTTCTTGTGCCAAATCATGCCACCCACCAGCTGGGGAGCAGTGGCTCGCCCTTGGTTTTTAGCACCTGCCATCACCCGTTGCCAGCCTGACCTCTGCAACGTGGTGAGGTGTGCGGTGTGAGATGTGACAGTCAACAGGTACCAGACACAGATCTTTTGACAGTTTTTTCTTCATCATTTCAGAGATGTGTGAAACAGATAAAAATCTTTCCTGTGGTTTCCAGCTGAGAAACTGGTTTATAAGCATATTCATCCACCAAATACTGCCGTACAGATTAGGAACTAGACTTTTTGGCTGCAATCCCTATTAATGCTTTCAGACCTGTCGCAACAATTTTTAATAGCCAAGAACAAGCTATAAAATGAGAGAAGCTGCACATAAAGCACCGCAGCATTGTAGTGAGGCAGTTTGCAACTTGTAGTTGCCATGTGCCTACCTGCCTCTTCTCCTTTTGGTAGCTTGGTCGTTGCTCTGTTCCCTTTGCCTTCTAGAATCGGGACAGGAAACACAGGACATATGTTTACGTACTTATTGTCACGGAAGTGTTGGAAGACTGGGAGGACTCTGTCAATATTGGTAAGGTCTTTGTGCTTGCTAGCGTTAACTGGTTTGATGCACACAGAACACATCAGCGTAGCATTGCTCTGGGAGCTGGAATCCTTGTGAGTGGTCGAGAAAAGTTGCAGTGGTGTGTCCTTTGGTTGCTTGGGAAAAAAAAAATGTGGTCAAATTGATGCTTTTGTAACCTCTGTGGCTCAGGAGAAGTCAACTCAGCTGTACAGCTGCCTCTACAGCAATTTTGTATTGAATTCTGGCACTTGAAGATACCAAGCAAAGATCCCGAAGAGCTGTGCATTTTAAGATTAGAAGAAAGTATATGTGGGCAGTGTAGATTAATCATTTCCCATTATCTTTTGAAATCTTAGCGTTTAAATCAGATTGCCAAAGGAAAATGAATGTGGTGTTCTGCGTGAGGTTTGTCAACAGCACTGCAGCACCTGTACCTTGGCTTTCCTCAGGCTGTGTGTGGAAGAGGTTTTCTAGAAAGAGTAAGAAATGAGTGCTGTCCACCAAAAATGGAGGTTCACTTGCAGATTGATGGAAATTGGGTGATAGCTGGTGTGTGTCATTGTGGATTGTCTTAAAATGAGTATCTGACTTGAACAGAAATTGCTGAAATAGCAAAATGTGTGTTGGGTTGTGTTTTTTTTTTTTAATTAGTAAGTGCAAGACTGGTTTGTCTGGACAGCGGATGCACTGCCCAAAACAGATGTCTGTTGTGGGGACAGAGGAGCCATCGGTGTGGTGTCGGGAGTGGGTGGCCCTCGAGAGCAGGGAATCCTGAGAGAAAATTTCCCAGTGTCTTTTGAACTGATGCTTTGCTACACAGTGAAATTATTCTTGCAGCATCAGTGCATGTGAGAATGGTTGAAAGCTAACCGGCAATAATGTTTAAACATAGAACGGGTACCGTCATTTTGTTGCATCCACTGATGTTTCTTTTTACCCACAGGAAGGAAAAGGGAATGGTTTAAGATAGAAGATGCCATAAAAGTTCTGCAGTATCATAAACCAGTGCAGGCCTCGTATTTTGAAACCTTGAGGCAAGGTTGTTTGGCAAACAACGGCACTCCTGTCATGACCACGACATACTCTGAGAGCTCCGTGTCTGACATCAGATGACTGAAGACGTCCCTATGAGAGAAAGTTTGAAAAATAGACTGAAACACGGATTTCCCTCCCCCCTCCCCTTTTTCACATGCCTCCTCTATCAAACAAGGCATGGGCAGCAGCCTGTGGCAGAGCAAGTGTTAAGAGTGCTGCAGTTTAGTGCAAGGTGGGATTTTTTTTTTGTTGGCTTTTTTTTGCTTTTTTTGGATATGTATTTTGTAAAATACATTTTGTGCATGAAGTGCCCCTTTCCCGTTACACCGCTTCCATGGCCTGGTGAGCGAGGCTGCCAGCTTTGCCTCTGCCTTGTGTTCTGAACTGTCCCGTTTGTGTCATCCCAGCCATAGCCACTTTTTTTTTTTTTAAATTAAAAGACTTCAAATGTGAGATCAGCTCAAGTCTTAGTCTGTACTGTAAGGTGCTGTTCAGACCTGTGTGGTGGTCACTTTCAGCGCATATGTATAAACTTTTTAGATGGAGAATCTAACATTTTAATTTTGCGGGAATTTTTTTAATCCTGGTCTGCTTCTGAAAAGAAGGGTTCATAATTAATCTGTTTGCCTTTTGTTATTTTTTTTTTTAAAAAATACACATTCTGTGACAGTGCTAGTGGCTGGGCCAGTTTACTCCCCCTTCGGTATCTCCCGATTTAGTGCAGTGACACTTGAAGTTGAGGGCAGAGTTTTGATCACGTGCAGACATCCCTGCTGCTCCGTTGCTTCTCCTACAGCTTCCGCCAGTGTTTCTGCATTTACATCAAAATGAAACAAAAAGGAGATGGTCTTTTAACCCTTGGCCAAAAATAAATAGCCTCAGAAACGCTACGATAGAAACTGAATTTCATTGTCTGTGGTAGGAATCAGGGATTCAAAGTGGGGTCAAAGTCTGACAAACTGGAGCGTCGATCACCAATGCTGTTCTGCTGATCCTGCTGCGTTCTGCTGATGTCTCTTCTTGTCCACATGCCTTATACTGTGCTGAACTGGATACTTGTAATTTGTGCTAAAGCATCGGATTGTACTTACTGAGTGTTAACTGCACGAACCCTCGGTTGGATAACCATGCGTGTCCTTGAAAAGAAGTCCTGGGGGGAAAATTCAGGTGTTCAGTCTCTTGTCCTGTGGTTCTGCAGCACTCACAATTGCACCATGGAGCATGCTCAAAATGTTTAAACTCTCCCTCCCTGAAAGGTACAGCTGACTCCCGAGCAGAACTGCGAGTCGGAGGAGTACGCCGTTCACTAGGGTAGTTCCCCTGCTGCGTTGGCACACTTCATTCACATTATTTTTTTGTTTTTGTTTTTATTGATGTAACTTTCATGCTGTCTTGATTTGCCAACAGTGTTGTCTAGTTGGGAAATAAAATGGGAAGGGTTGGGGCTGGGGGGTGGGTTGGGACAGGTACAAGTTTTGGGAGGGGCATTAATTAATCCCTGGCTTGGGACAAGAAGCAGTTGCTGAATTCGGTAACTTCTCCTTTGTCAGAGCATAGCCAAGATGTGAAATTAAATCTGCAGTACTCTTTTTTTTTTTTTTTTTCTTTCCTCCTCTTTATTTAACAAAAAAGATTCTAATAAATACTCACTGTTCCAGAGTTTTCTCTCTTCCCGAGAAGCGCTTACAATATGAAAATCTGATAGAAATATCCATGGAGCCTGGGACAAGGGGGAATGGTATCCTTGCTGGTTTGGCAAGAAGCTGTTCATTTTAAGATCCTGTTCTGTTCCTTTACTTGTTCTCCTTGCTTTCATCCGTGTGGAGTAGCAAGGCCAAAAGCAGTGCCAGTGATCGCGAACATGAAAAACCACGCATAAGAAAAAGCTGAGAGGCATTATTCAAGAAGTAGCTTGAAACCGAGCATCTGGAATTGAGCCTAAATTACACCAGTTCAGTTCACTTCAACTTAGAGACGAATGTACAATACTTTCTTACTCTGTGCTGATCGGCCTGAACCAAACTCTCAAAAGGGCTTGAATGTTGTATCTGGAAGCGGACAAGGAATTCAGACAGTCGGCTGTTCCCGAGCTGTGAGTGGCACCTAGCACAGCCATCTACTGCCTTCAACTGAGTTTTTGTCTTTACTGTACAGATTAGTATGTCGAAAATGCTTTGCAACAAAACAGCTGGTACTCCTGAAAGAGTAACTGCAGTTTTAATATCAACAGCATGCACACTTTTTGTTTTTAAACTAAAAATGTTTTTACAGGGCTGTTAAACTGACAATTTAGGGTAGAATATTGTTAATGACTTGCTAATGGCTTATTTGTTTGGGTCAGAAAAATAAATTGTGCCAAGAAAGTGTTTTAATGTGGCATGAATTGATGCTGTTAACACAGTAACATCGAGTGGCTGATATTACGCCTTCTTAACTGGAAATAGCTCCTGCGGTAGAAACAGCCTTTATTCAGCAGTTGTGGATTTCAAAGCAGGGCTTAGTCCTGTGCTACCTGAATCGCTCCCTGCACCACATGAATTCCTGTCTTCCTCAGCATCTGAGGTTCTCCTCCAGTAACTGGTACGGCTGCCTGCCCTAGCAGTTTAAGCGACTTGATCCAAAATGAGGTTAAATTGGTTTGGGACCGACAATCAAACTGCCTTTATTAGGGACAAAAGAGTTGTTCTAAGGACAGCGCGCGCTCTGGGTTTCGCAGTGCAGACTAGTGCCTGCTTGATTAAACTGCGTAGGGCTGCTGTCGTGACCAGCTGCTAAAAACCCCGTAGGATTAGACTCAGGCTTCCAGCGTTGCTAAAACTGGTGCTATATTGAAATAATGTTGGAGATAGTGAGATTCTTACCTCAAACAACGTAGTGTCTAGCCTGACCCCTTAAATCGACCATTACGATGTGTCTCAGCTTCCCGTTGAAGAATAATGCACTTAGTTGGACTTTCAGCATAGCTTTCATCTTGCTTGGCACTGGTGTAAAACAGGAATACCAATGCTTCATTCAGACATCCCGCAAGTTTGCAGCAAATTTGTCAAGTCACCCTCAAGTTGCAGGTTTCAGAGGGTTGTCTGGGTTCTCTGCAGTCTGGTTTGGGCTTCATGCCAGGCGTGTTGATGATGCACGGCCTCCGACTCAGAGGGGCTGCTGTGAATTATGTCTTAGCACACTGCTGAACCCTGGGGCCTCATGAAAAACTGCCAGAGACCTCTGCAACTGCTTAGGGATAGAGTAATTTCGGTAATAAGATTACATTTTCCCTTACTGCTTTTCATAAGTCTATTCACGGTATATACAAGGACATCTCACTCCTGATAGATCAAGAAGCAAGTCTGCCTGCAGCGAGGGAGAGGAGGAGAATTGTTGGCCCTTGGAACACTGGAGTACTGGATTTCTCTGTGCACCTACGTGTCACCTCAGGGTTGCAAGAGGAGTGATGAAGGAAGAGGAAGATGAGACCCGCTGCTCAGCGCAGGGAGGTTCTCTGAGCAGTTCCTGCTCTTCAGCATTGATTTACTTTCTCTGGTATTGTCAAAATCGGAAATCCTTGTATATCGGAGTTGAATCCTGCCATCTGGATTTTTAAATGTGTTTGAGACCTTAATGGGAGATGAGCAATGCATTCAGCACCACTTAGCATGGTGATCTGTTAAACCTCAAAATACTTAGAAAATTCTGGATCTGGAAGTGTTTGACAGACCAGCTTGGATTACTGTTGGGGCAGGAAAATGTGAGGTGGTGGTTTAAAGCGATGGTGGGTAGTGGGTTTACTGGCATTTCTTGACTCCAGCTTAGGAGCAGGAAAAAGAAGGAAGACGCCCCTGGGGTACCAGTGTCTCCAGCAACTGCTGCTTGATTCTTCCAGCAGGATTTCTTGATTTCTCCCGAACCTTTCTGATGATAAATGATGCGTAAAACTCAAGAGGCAGGTGGCCACCCCTCTGCAGAAGAATGCTAGGCATGATTAAAAATAACGGAGCTGAAATCACACCTATTGAGCTCTAGGAAGCCTCTCTCAAATAAGGTTTGGGTATGGTGGAAGAGGGATTTTGATGCATTGGTTAATGTCAGCTTAGAAATGGTGTGTGGTAGAAAACATGCAGCACCTTTGTCTTGAAGTGGGTACTGTAAGGTGGTTTTTGAGTTTCAGATTTGACTTTGCTCGCACTGAGGCTTTTCAAAGGCGTGTTTCAAAAGGAAGAGCCTTTTTCAGTGAAAAACAACACGTATCATTTTCTATTAGGTGAAGCTTTCCCGCAGTATTGGATGGGTGTGCCGTGCGGCTGCGATATGACAGTGCCAGACCCGGGAGGTGACGCCTTTTCCAGAGAGATGCCCAGAGGAGGGTGAGAGAAGGGGGTTTTCCGTTCTCGTGCAGTCTGGCAGTCAGTGCTGTCAAAGTACTTTTGGTGGCTTCACAACGGTGTCTTCTGGTTTCTTCACAAAGGTGGGTTGTTTAATTCCAGACAATAGTTCATTGGCGATAGAGAAGCTTGGTGTTGTTACGGAGCCAGGGGAGGCTCGTAGCTCCTGGATCTTCGCCCAGGGGTTCGTGCTCGCTTGCGGTTAGCCAGAGCTGCTCTGGCAGAGCTGAGCATCCCTCGCTCAGAACTACAGGGACTTGGTAGAAGAGTGTTTGGCATTTGCCTCTCCAGGTATATCATTTGGCAAAACATTCCTTGGAGTTAACGGCTACTTTGCAGACTAAAAATGAGGTATTTTTTCAAATGAAAAATGCAGAAGCCTTTGAGTAGTAAAACCTCTTTAGGACTGAGGCAGTGACAGCCGAGAGGGTGCAGGACGTGATGGCAGTCTTCCTCACCGGCTGCTGTGCCATGAGCGCTGGGTGGGGTGAAGAGTACTCATGATTTTGAACTTGCAGAACAAGGCGTGTAGCCTCTGAGGGGTTTTACAGCTGAAATACCTAGAGATGAATCTGTCAAAGAGAAGGGGGCGGAATGAGGCTGCGCAGCAAGTGCAGGGCAGTTGCATCACCTGTAGCAAAAAGAGAAATCGGAGGTTGGTGGCGGTCAGCTCGCTTGTTTGTGTTTAATGCTGTTAAACAGAGCTGAAGTTGTAGACTGGTATTACTGGTAAACTCCATTAGCCAGTAACTCTAGTTAAAACTGAGTAGAAGGGGATAAAAATATGTGCTTTAATGGAGGGGCTCTTCATAATGAGGTGTTTTTAAGCTGCTGCGTGGATCAGATGGGAGAGTACGTCTGGCCTGTTAACATCTTGCTCTTTCTTCCCCTCATCCCTTGCTCGTGTTCGGTACAGGAAAATGCAAGAAATACTTGGGAGTGGCCGTTGTTCTTGATCATAAACCTCCTGTGATTTAGCTGAGTTCTTTTTGTATGTTATGCTATAAGAAGCTATAAGATTTACGGGTAAAGGGAGCCCAGCAGGACTCTCGGATAACATCTGCCCAGCTTTGCCGTCGGAAGGTGGCATGGACAGGTGAATGCGTGTGTTGTCTCTCTGCATCCCTTTAAAGTACACCCCTTGGGATCTGTGTCTGTTTTCTTCCGTTCTGGGGACACCTTTCTGTCTTGGGTCGGTTTGGTTCCAGCTCGGCAAGGCCAGGCATGTTCTCCAGCAGCCGTGCTGCGAAGTGGAAACGCGGAGCGGTGCTGAGGGGGGGGAGCAGACCCTCACCCCGGGGGGTTGTGCTTCGGAGGGCTGCACCCAGGCAACCCGCCGCACCTCCTCTGATGGTGGCCTTCGGCCTTGCTGTTGCAGAGGAAGGTAAGAGCTCTGCGATTTAAGCATTCACATCAGCTTTTCTACTCAGCACGCGGATATTCGTGCGCTTCCCAGATTTCTGTTGAGCAAGAAGGCAGTGGAATTCAGCGAGGTCTCGAGTGAGCCTTCAAGCAAACTCTGAAAAATGAAAAGGGATCGGAATCTGCTAGTGTTGCTTTTTCCCTTGTGCAGACACAAAGTATTCAGTGGCTAAAAATGTGGGTAGGGAATGTCAGGAATCCTCAGTTCCCTTCCCAGCTCTTGCCCAGGCCTTGGGCCTCTGCCTCAGCCTTTCCATGCAGAAAATGCCTTCACCGTTTTGCAACGTGCTGGTTGCTCCAGAAGAGCAAAATACTTGAAACTGCACCGACCGAGTGTCTGCTTCTCCCAGTTAGAACAACTTTAAGTGTCCTTGCTTGCTCTGAGGAACGCTGTTCTGTCCCAGATGGGTATGTCTGTGCTTTTCAGGCAGCCAGGCGCGGTGTTTGTACCCGTGTGAAGCATCCAGTGAGGGGAAACGGGGGTGATGGGGAGTTCTATCAAAGAGAGCTTTGACTGTTGAACTTCCCCGGAGCAGAAGCTGTGGCTGGTGCCGATTCTCGGGAGAGGATCAAAATCTGTCGGTCTCTTCAGCCAACCTTGCACCGAGAAATGAAGCTGTTGCAGATGTCTGTTGGCATGAGGAGCTCTTACAAAGATACTCAGCGACTTCGTGTCATTCACCAACTGCTCTGGCCCTGCAGATTTAAAAAAAATAAGAGCGGGTTTCCCCTTCTGGCTCCGTTCTTCCTGCTGAATAAGGTGGCATCATCCCTTGGCTGCCTCCCGGCCGGGGGACACCAGTGAGCTTGCTTCTGCTACACTCTGATCGCGTCTCAGCGTGAGAGGCTATGACATACATATTCCTCACATATCTCAGTGTTGGAATGAATTTCATATGGTTGGAGAGGACTCTCGGCTTCAGCGGTGGGAGGCGGTGTGTAGATACATGTAGTGTTTTACTGGGTGTAGTGTCACGAGGTCTGCGTAATGCAGAGAGGTGTAGATGGGTAAAAAAGAACCCTTCACTGGGTTGAAGGTGCAGTTAGGAGATTGGTAAAAATCTCTTTTTGGTGCTAGTTGACAAGGGGTTTGTAATTTTTTTTTTTTTTTTTTGGTGGGAAAGTGAGAATTTTGAAGTTAGACTTGAGAAATTGACTCTAGAATTGCCTCAAATTAATCTTGGGAAGTCCAAGAGCGTTTGCTGGGTTTCCTGCGTGTCCCATTTTATTAAATCAGAAGATCTGGAACGATCACTTTGCATTTTCCGCTCAGTCTTTCCATAGATGTCTCTACCTGAGACTCCCCGGCAGCACGGCCAAGCTGGGAGAGCCAGACCCCAGACCCGGGCAGAGCGTGTGCCCGGCAGCGGGGTCAATAGCCAGGGCACATCGCCCTGCGAGCGGCTCGGCGTCCCTGGGTGGGAGTGTGTCTGCCTTAGGCTCTTCCATTCCTCACTGAACCGAGACACCTCCGAGATCAAAGCTGCAGGGCTTTGGCCGCCTCTTCTGCTCGTCTCTGAGCGGGTACGTTCGATCGCGCCGTCGCGACTGAGGATAAGACTGTGATACCGACCCAGGTACCGACCCCTCCCGCTTGGCAGTGCCAAGCATCAGCAGGAAAATGGGGTCTAAACCTTGCAGCTGCTTTTCTGAGGCATCGGAGTGGCCAGGCCTGGGGCGGGGGGACGACGGCAGCAGCAGAACGCGGAGGGGTTTCTGCTGCTCGGTGCCGGGCTGGTGTCGGCTGGGACGTCTCCGTGCAGGCGCTTGTGCTGCCGCTGCTGCCCAGCTCTCACAGAATCACAGAATCACAGAACGGGGAGGTGATAAATGAAGTCAGAGGAGGGAAAACAGAGGTAGAGAACAAACTTGGTAATTTATTACAGTTAAAAGAAGCCTGAGATTTTCAGGTTTTCAATGAATCCTAAGTTAAATACTCCATTTCTCCATGAATTCTAGATGGTTCTGGACTTGTAATTCCCATAATTTGTTTCGGTTTATTTTTCTGGCTGCAGATTTTTGTTCCTCGCTCTGGTGCTTTGTGTTTCTAATCTGCTGGTGAAGTTAACATGGTTTTTTTAGTGATACATGAAGTTGAAATGGTTCGTAAAAACACTTTACAACTGCAAGGGCACTTTGGAAATCTAGCGTTTCGGCTGATACTTTTTCTTATTGACTCGGACTTGTTCCTGCTTATGACACATTTGTTGAAAGTCAAATGCATTCAGCAGAAAACACGTTTTTGTTTTCTTTGAGGCTCAGATCTTCGTTCAAGCCTATGAATAACCACAGAATCACAGAATGTGATAATGCAGATGCTCTCTTGCTCCTGCTTAGCCTTGGCTGGCGGGTGCAGTGTATACCTACATAATCCCGATCTTTTCATCCCCGGTGTTCCCAGAAAGTCCGGAGGGCTCGCTGTCTGCTGCACGCTGCGCTCTGGAGTCGTTACGAACCCCCGTCGCGCTGCTGCAGTGAGTCTGGGCGTGCTCTGAGCCGCTGCGAAGCTGCGCTGGTGTGCGGCAGCCGGGTTCCCTTCGCAGGGTGTTTCCTCGCTTCGAGTTGGGTGCGAGCGGGGAGGTCATCGCTGTCTTTAAAAGGTTTTAAAAAATAAATTTGCGGATGCGAGTTTGCCGACAGCGTAGGCTGTAATCTAGTGCCAACCAATAAACACGCCAGTATTTCACACACGGCTCTGCCCGCTGCGTGGTCTCTCTTCTTCCCGGCGCTGTTTCCTGCGTGCGTGAGCTGGGGGACTGCAGCAACGCGGCACTGGTGGGGGAAGCCCTCGCTGGAGTGACTCTGCATTCGCAGTCTGGAAAAGAAGATTTGGAGGGACGTCACTGGCAGCCTGGCTTGAAGACAGGCTCGTCAGAGCGGAGAGGACACCCTGCAATAAAACTGGGGTGCGTTTTAAGGCACGGCACAGCCGCGTTCCGGTGTTTCTGGTCCTGACCGAGAGGCTCGCGGAGCAGAAGCGGTGCTGGCTCCCACGCTGCTCGCATCTGTTTCACCGACTGCTCACCGAGAGCCCTGCGCGTGGAAATGGCCGCTTGCTGTGGGGTGAGGCCGGGTGCCACCACACCGAGAGCCCCAGCACCCACTGTGGGCCGCGAGACGGCCCTGGGCAGAGCACGCTGCGGGGAGAGACACCTGTAGATGTGCCAGCACAGGTCGAGGAGAAACAACGCGAGCTGCTGCGGGCCCCGTTCTTGCAAATTCCCGCTGTGCCCTGCGCCACACGACTGCGCGCACGCGACGGACCTGCCGACGTCTGGCCGCTTGCCCTGAGCCTGACCGCAGGCTGCGGGAATCCCAAGCCGTCCGGAGGTCTGGTGCCTTCCCTGCCTGCCTGGGAAAGGTGAGCGCTGGGAGATGCTCAGGGGCCGGCGGAGGGGATGCGGGAGCCGGGCTGGGGCGTGCTGCCGGGCTGGGGTGTGCTTGGGGAGCGGACGGGGCTCTTCGCACCGTGGCAGGCTGCCTTCGGCGGGTCCCGCTGTCCGGGCCGCTGGTGGGATGGAGCCACTCAGCATCTTCCTTGGCCTCCAGACACTCCAGCAAGAGCCACCATGCCCGGCTGCGGGGGGAGCTGGGTGTGCTGAGGGCAGCTCCCGTCCCCGTGGGTGCCCGACGTGGCCCCTCAGAGCCATCCCTTACCCCAAACACCCCCGTTTCTCCCCAGCATGGGGACTGGGCTCTGCTGATGCCCCAGAGCAGCAGATTTCCCTTGGGGCTGGGGAAGAGCGAACTGACTTCGCCTGACTCCCAGAGCTCTGGTGTGGCCCTCGCTCAGCTGGGCTGGGGGTTTCTCCTCCTTTTGGGATGTGAAATAAAATGCCGGGCAGGACCCACTGATGTGCAGCTCCGTCACAGCTGTGAGGCTGTAAATGCAGCCGCGGGAGCTCTCGAGTTTATCTGCAACATGAACGCGTCCTGGCTGGGAGATCCATCTCTTACCCCCTGCTTTGCAGGTTCCCGTTGGGATCTGAATGCGACCTGGCTCCTCCTGCACCGCCTTATCCCGACGAGGGCAAACGCGCCAGGTCCTGCACAGCATCCTCACGGTCATGGCTGCGTCGCAGAGCAGAGGGTAAAATTAATCTCTGCTGACAGCGGAGTTAACGTGGGCAGCGGCGAGGCAGAACCAGAGTGGGCTGTGCCCGTGGGGAGGGCTGGCAGTGCTCGCACCCACGCCGGTGTTTCTGGCCGGGTGAGCAGCCGGAGGGATGCGCTGGCTGGAAATCCGGCCGCTCGCACTTAGCTGCTTAAACGGGAGCTTAGCAGCCCAGCAGAGCTGTCCCCAGTTATCTGCTGGGGGCCGAGCGGCGGAGCAGAGGGGGCTGCCGTCTCTCGCAGCAGAAACACCCCAGCTCACTGTTTTAGCTCTCATTGCCTATCAAAAATTTGCCCCTCGGGCTGACCCCGCCTCACAGCCTGGTCATGAAGGTGCCACATCCTCGGGACTGGTGGCGGTGCTGCCCTCAGCCCCCCAGCACCCTTCCCCACCCTGGGGGTGAGCAACGGGGAGATTTCCCCAGGGGTGAGCAGCCCCTGCGCTGCCCCAGCCTCGACTCCCCTTTTTCCTCATTCTCTGGGCGGTGGTGGATGGGGAAGAAATATTTACCTGGGATTAGGGGACAGGAGAGTGTCCAGGGGTGCCGCTGGCCATGCAGAGGGGCTTGGTGACCCCTCTGGTCGGCTCCCAAGGCATCCTGCTTCCCCCAGGACCCCCCATCCTCCTCCAGCCGGGCTGGGCTGGCCGCACGCTCCCTCCCGCTCGCTCTCTCCAAGGAAATTTCCTAGAAATTGCGGGATTTATTTTTAGCCACAGCTCTGCAGCGCAGGGCTGGGAGGGGATGGGCAGTGGTGGGTGGTGGTGGTGGAGCTGGAGGCCCGTTCAACACGGAGCCTTGGCAACAGGGGGTCCAGGGGGTCCAGCCCCACTCTGCGTTTGTCCCATTGCAGCGGGGCTGGCCAGCTCCTGGCTCCTTTGGGCGTGAAGGAGCGATGAGGTTGGGCTTCGGGGAGAGCTGCTGCTGCTGCTGACACAGGGGGGATGCCCTGCTCGGGGTCCGAGGCTCCCCAGACCCCGCTCGCCAGCGCTGACCTCCCAGGCTCTGCCTCCCCCGGTGCTACCCGTGGCGAGACGGGTGCTGGGATGGAGGGGATGCTGCTCCCGCTCCGTGCGGGGAGGGTTTGGGAACGTGGGGGGCTGGGGCTGAGTCTGTGGCTGGTTTGGAAAGGCTGCATGGGACAGGGAGGGCCAGCACGGACAATGGGACCACTGTGACCACTGGGGACGGCGGGGTCAGCGAGGGTCCTGCGGACAGCAGAGCTGCCAGCGCCAGTGGGACCACTGGGGATGATGGGACACTGGGAAGAGCAGGTGTCTGGTGCTCTCAGGGCATCTGGTGCTCTTTCCTGGGCTGGGGGATCCCCCAGTGTGGGGGGACGAGCCACCCTGACCCCACCCCACCCCATGCCTGGCCAAGGGCATCTCCGCTCCCGCATCCCCAGGGTGTCCTGCGGCCGTGGCGCATCAGCATGGTCCTGAGCTCCGTCCCTGGGCTGGTGCAGGGACCAGGAGGTGAAAACACCCTGTTGGGGTCTGGGCAGGGGGTGCAGGCAGGGGGGCCCTGGCTGTGCGGCTGCTTGGCCCCTCGCTGAGCAGAGTCACCCCGGGGGCTGCAGAGCTGGAGCTGCCTTTCCCCGCTGCCGCCGTCCCGCCTGCGCAGGCTGCTCTCGGTGCTCTGCGGTGGCACCGACCCCCATCCCGCCACCAGCCCGGTGTTGTCCCCCTGGCTCCGCCATTTCCAGGCTCCTCTCTTCCTCCTCGTGTCACTTATAATTTTTTTTTAGCTATGGAGAAGCAAAAATGGAGCTCCTTGCTCCCCAGTGTCCCCTGCTCCCGCCTGACCCACTTAGCGGGGCCATCTGGTCCCCACGTGGGCAAAGCGGATTAGGGCTGGGGATCAGGGCTGGGACTCTGCCACCGCCACGGTGGCACCGCCAGCACCGTGACAGCCCTGGCCCCAGGGATCAGCAGCAGCGTGGGCCCCCGGCCAGGGAGGGGACCCGCAGCAGCCCCCCGCCCGGCCCCTCTGTGCCTGCACCCTACCCGGCCCCGTGGGTCTGTCCTCTCGCCCTGTGCCGACGCCTCCATCTGTCTGTCCGTCCACCCATCCATCCACCCAACTAATGGTGCAGGGGCGCACCTACCCACCCTGGTGTGCACCCATCCATCTGTCCATTCATCGGTCCATCTATCCATCTCCTGTCCATCCATCCGTCAACTGTCTATCTGTCCATCTGTCTGTCACCTGTTCATCTGTCCATCCATCACTCATCCATCCAGCCGTCCATCCATCCAAACATCCATCCATCTATCCATCTGTCACCCATCTGTCCGTCCATCCATCCATCCATCCATCCTTCCCCATCCATCTGCACATCTGTCTGTCCATCACCTATCTGCCCATCCATCCATCCATCCCCCATCCATCTATCCATCCATTACCCATCTGTCCATCTGTCCATCCATCCATCCATCTTTCCTTCTTTCCTTCCCCCATCCACCTGCACATCTGTCTGTCCATCACCCATCCATCTATCCATCCGTCACCCATCTATCCGTCCATCCTTCCTTCCTTCCCCCGTCTATCTGTTCATCTGTCCATCTGTCACCCGTCCATCTGTCCGTCCATCCATCCATCCATCACCCATCCATCTGTCCGTCCATTACCCATCTGTCTGTCCATCCATCCATCAACCGTCCATCTGTCACCCGTCCGTCTGTCCGTCCGTCACCCGTCCCTCTGTCCCCCTCTCCGCCTTTTCACCCCACCCACGCCCCCGGGTGTGCACCCCCCGCCTCTTTTCCCCCGCCCCCCCCCCCCCCCCGCCCGGTCTCTGCTGCCCCCTGGCGGCCTCCCGCCGACCCTCCCCACCCCCTCCCAGGCCCCGCCTATTCCCGCGCTCCTCCCTGCCCGTCACGCGCCGCGCGGGTTCCGGGTTGCGGGCGGGGCGCGGCGCGCGCAGGTGGGGCGGGGCGAGGCTGCGCCGCGCGCGGGGATGCGGGGATGGGGGCGGAATTGGGGGGGGGGGGGGGGAAGGTGTGTGCAGGGGGATGTCCCGCGCGGGGTGCGGGGCGGGGGGCTGAGCCTGGTGCGGGAGGACACCCCCCCACCCCCCTCCCCCGCCCGGCCCCGCGTGGGGCTCCCCGAGGTGTCCCCGTGTCCCGGGGAGCGTCCTCCCGCGCGTTAATTACTGGGGTGGGGGGTTGTTAATTACCGGGGGGGTGGTGTTAATTACCGAGGGGGGTGTTAATTACCGGGGGGTGGTCCGCAGCCGTGCCGGCCCCGCGTGTCCCCGCGCCGGGCCATGAGCAACGCCACGGCCCCCCCGGCCCCGGGCGCGGCGGGGGACTCGCTGGTGGGCTCCGTGCTGGGCCCCTTCCTCCTCATCACCCTCTTGGGCGCCGTCCTGGCTGCGGTGAGTGGGTGCGGGGGGGGGGGTGCGGGGGTGGGCGGGCAGGAGGGGGTGGGGGGGGTGCCGAAACACCGCCCCCAGCCCCGCACCCACTCACCGCTTCCCCCTCTTCTCCTCCTCGCAGGTGATGTACGTCCAGAAGAAGCGGAGGTGAGCGTGGGGGTGCGGGGGGGTGGTTTGGGGGGTGCGTGGGTCCGGTCCCGGCTCAGCTCGCCCCCCCCCCCCAGGTCTGACCGGCTGCGGCACCGGCTGCTGCCCATGTACAGCTACGACCCGGCCGAGGAGCTGCAGGAGTCCGAGCAGGAGCTGCTGGTGGGGGCCCAGGACCCCCGGGTGGGTGAGACGCTGGGTGCCGGAGCCGGCTACGGGGGGGGGTGGTGGTGGCGGGGGGGGCACTCACCGGCAGCGCACGGAGCTCACGGAGCCGGGTGAGGGTTTGGGTGGAATCTAGCGGTTTTTGGGTGGGTTGGGATGTGCAGCCGGCGCCTGCGGGTCCCGGGCTCCTGCACCCTCCCCAACACCGGCGGGGGGGGGGGGGGGGTTGCTTTGCCCCCCTCCTTGGGCTGGGGTGGTACTGAGGGCATGGGGGTCTCTTGCAGGTGGTGCCCGGCTGGGGGGGACCCTCACCCCATCGCCCCCCGCCCGGGGACTGGACGGCGTGACGCCGGGAGCTGCGGCCGCATCCTGCCCGCGGGGTGACGGCGTCGGCGGCGAGGCCGGGATGCGCCCACGGGAGCGTGTCCACGCTGGCGGCCGCTGCGGGAGCGATCCCACCCCGCGAGCACGGACGATATCGGGTTGTCTCCTACCTTGGCGCCTGGTTTTGCCATTTTTTGTGGCTTGAGCTGCCCCCGAGGTGCCGGGTGGGTGGGCTGGGGCTGGCACCCTGGCACGGAGGGCTGGGTGCCCGCAGAGGAGCAGCATGGGGTCTGGTGGAGCAAATAAAGGCGTTTCTCTGCGCTTGGCCAAGAGCCTCCCGCGCCGGGCGGGGAGGGCTCTCAGCAGCACAGGCGCTGCCGGACGACGGGCAGCGGGTGCTGGGTGTCGTTAAGAGAAACTTCTTTACGTAAAGAGTGGTCAGGCGTCGGAGCGGGCTGCGCAGGGCGGTGGTGGAGTCCCCATCCCTGGAGGGGTTCAGAAACCGTGCCCATGTGGCACTTGGGGATGTGATCTGAGGGCTGGAGGACCTCTCCTCTGAGGACAGGCTGAGGGAGCTGGGGCTGTTCAGCCTGGAGAAGAGAAGGCTCCGGGGTGACCTTAGAGCAGCTGCCAGTGCCTGGAGGGGCTACAGGAGGGATGGAGAGGGGCTTTTCACAAGGGGGTGGAGTGATAGGACAAGGGGGAATGGCTCTAAACTAACAGAGGGCAGATTGAGATGAGATATTAGGAAGAAATCCTTCCCCATGAGGGTGGTGAGGCCCTGGCCCAGGTTGCCCAGAGAAGCTGTGGCTGCCCCCTCCCTGGCAGGGTTCAAGGCCAGGTTGGATGGAGCTCTGAGCACCCTGGGCTGGTGGAAGATGTCCCTGCTCATGGCAGGGGGGTTGGGACCAGATGATCTTTGAGGTCCCTTCCAACCCAAACCATTCCGTGATCCTATGGTTTAGCAGGCATGGCGGCGTTGGGGTGACGGGTGGACCTGGTGATCTCAGAGGTCTTTTCCAACCTTAATAATTCTGTGGTCACACGTCCCTGCCTCGCAGCATCGTGAGTGGGCTTGGTGTGAAAAGGCGCCGAGGATGGGAGTTTGGAGGGGTGGGGTGGGTTTTTCCCCTGTTTTCTGTTTCCACCGGCAGCTCCCGTCTGTCCCCACGGAGGATGGCTGGATGTCCGGCGCCGTCACGGCTGTCCCTGCAGAGAAGGCGCCGTGCGGAGCGGCCGCTCCGTGCCCGCGGGCTCTCCCTGCGCGGAGCGGAGCTGCTCCCCCCGCGCTGCCGGGGGCTGCACCCCAGCCAGAGCCCGGGCCACAGGCGTCAAACATCCAGAAAATGCTTTATTCAAGTAATTGCAAGTAGGAAACCAAAAAGGTCGTTAACAGTGGACCAAAAAAAAACCCCAAAAAACCAAACCCCAATTTTCTCCCGCCGAGGCTGCCCGGCACCGACCTCCGGTCCTGCTGCAGCCATCGTGCGGGGGACAGTGCGGCGGGGGGAGCAGCCCGGGGTCCCCCCACCCTGCTGCCCTGCCAGCCTCTGTCCCTTGGAGCAGCAGAGCGACCTTGACCTCAAAATAACAATTAAAAAAAAAAAAAAAAAAAACAAACACCAAAAAAAGGGGAGGGAAAAAAATAGCCCACGGCCCCCAGCGACATCCCGAGAAAGGAAACGCGGAGCCGACGCCGCTCCGGCAGCCGGCCCAGCAGCAGCGCGTCTGCGAGTTCAGAGAGGAACTTAAATATCCAGAGGTAGTTGTGAATGAAAGGAGAAAACCAAAAAAGTACTAAAAAAACCCCCAAAATACATATATATATATATATCCCAGCATTTATGAGGAGGGGGCTGCCCTGAGCCAGCCCCCCTCGGGCACCCAGCCCGGCGTCGCCGTGGGGCTGTGCTCCCACACAGTGCAGTCGCCCAGGACTGGGGGGGTTCGGGGGGGGGTTTGCCCCGGGGTAGCAGCAGGCCAGAGCGAAGGTCTGATGTGTTTGGGGGTCTCACCTTTGTTGACCCTCCCCCCCCCACCCCATTTCTTCCCTGCAGAGGCACTGGGGCAAAGCCCAGTGTTGGGGGGGGCCAACCAGCACCCACTTTGGATGGATGAGATCTCTGCACTGGGGGGGTGGGGGGCTGCAAAGGCGGGGGTCCGAGCCCCGGCTCTCTGCCAGGCACCCCCTTTGCCGGTGGGGATGCCCCGAACCCCAGCGTGGGGGAGCAGTGGTGGGTGCTCCCCCCCCCCCGGGCAGGGGGCTGCGGGGGCCGCCCGGGTCCGGGCCATTTTCCAGTGCTGAGGGTGAGGAGGGAGGGGGAAGAAGCCAGGGCGGCGCGGTGGGTTTCTCCCCGTCCCTCTCCCCCGACCGCCAAGGACGCGGGACCGTCGGGCGATGAGGTAGCGCCGGTTGGGGAGGTTTCACTGCTCCTCCTCCGATGACTCCTGGGAAATGTTCACCTCCTCCTCGTCCTGCTGCTGCGAGGCGAGGGAGCGTGGTCGGGGGGTGCTGGGGGCTGCGGACCCCCCCCTTCCATCCCTGGACGAGGGGCTGACCAGGCGCATCACACCCCTTGTGCGAAGAGGGAAACTGAGGCACCAGCACCCTGCTGGGACCTGGGGTCTGGCCCTTGCTGCGGGATTAACCGTTACGGGTTAAATCCCAGGCACGACCCCTCCCGGGGTGGGCTGGCAGGGGGGTGCCGCGTCCCCAGTTGGGACTGGGTGGCCGTGACCGGGTGGCCGCGAGCGTCGCGGCCCCGCGCGTGGCGGTGAGTCAGGGCTGAGTGTGAGCGTGACTCAGCTCGGCCCCCGCTTCCTCCCGCTGCCATTCATAAAAAAGCCGCCGCGGCCGGCAGCTGCCAACGCGCGACACCGCGTCCCCGTCACGGCCCCGCCGGCGTGGGTCGGGCTCGGTCCCACCCCGCCGAACCGGCTCCCCGCCCTGGTGGTCCCCAAAACGACCCTCCCTGGTTTGCAGCCCTTGCTGGTCTCAGCCCCTCGCCCTCCGTGAGGAATTTCAGTGGGGAGAGCCCTGTGTGGGGCAGAGCCCCCGAAGATGCTCACGGGTGGCTCTGGTGTCCCAGTGCCTGGTGGCAGCCGGGATGGCTCGGTCCCCACCGCACCGGGTCCCCTTTTTGCTCACCGCTCTGCTCTCCTCCGGCCCAGCAACATCTTCCCCCCCGCTTATGGGGACAGCCGGGGGGGGTGGGAGGCTGCCGTGTCCCCAAAGAGCCCAGCACCCTGCCAGGATGGAGGAGGAAGGGAAAAGCTCGCTCACCGATTTTTTGGGTCGGCCTCGAGGTTTTCTCCCTGGCGTGACTGCAGCTTTCTGAGCAAAAAAAAAAAAAGATATTTTGGTCAGGCTGGGGCCGTTCCCCTTCCTCCCACCCACAACTACTGAATTCATCACCCCAGTGGCATCTCCCGGGCTGCTGCACGCCCCCAGCCCCCCTCACCAATGGCTTCCAGCACCAGGACGGCCCCGGCCCCGTGACTCACTTGGCGGGCGCAGGATGTGACTCGCGTGTTTTGCAAACAGGTTGATCATGGGTGTCCGCACGCTGACCCACGCGGTCGCCGGCTCCCCCCTCGCCCTTCCCTGGGGGCCAGTGCTGAGGCTCCCCCCTCCCAGGGGCAGATCTGCCCCGAATTGTCCGGAATCGAGCTCAAAACGGACCCACCGCCCCAGCCACCTACCCTGCCTTTCGGGGTGGCCTTGTTTTTACTGCCCTTCGGCCGGCCACGGGGTCTCTTGGGGGTCGGGGCCTCGGTGGGTTCCTGCTGGAGGGAGAGCAGAGGGGCGGTCGCTGCAGATGGGGGGTCCCCAGGGAGGGACGCGTGCCCGGAGTGGCTCACGCTGCACCCCGGGATGCTCCAGGCTGGGAGTCCTGTTCTCCCAGCAGACCCTGCCAGGGCAGGATGGTACTGGGAGGACTGGGAGGACTGGTTGCACTGGGATCGGCGGTCAGGCACCAGGCACAGGCTCCTGCGCGTCTTTCAGCCGGGTGCGTCCGTGACCCGTCCCGGCATTAATCGCTCGGCTCAGCCGGACGGTCCCCGCCGGTGTCCGAGCACCGGACCCCAGCTCGCCAGCGGTGCCGCTGCCTGGCGAAGTGTTGGGGAACCGGCAAATCCCCTTTTCTGTGGGAAAACGATGTGCACAAACCCCAGCTGCCCTGGAGGGGGGTCGGGGGCACTTTAAAGCCTCCAGCAGCATCTTATCCCTCTGAGCAGCTTTTGCTAATTGGGCTTTAATTAGCCCGTCTACAAAAGCAGGGTCAGCTGGAGCAAGGGGAGGCTCTGAGCCCTTCCCTGGGTGAGGAGGAGCTCTGGGGTGCTGCAGGGCTCAGGGGGGACTGCAAAGCCCCCCAGGAGGGGTTTGCTGATGTGAGCCCCCGGGAGGTAACGGGGGCTGTGCCGTGGGCACCCCCATCCCCTGCCTGGGGGATGCTGCTGGGCTGCAAGTGGGGGGGTGTTTCCCACTCCCCCATAGCCTGGGGGTGCCTAGTGGGGGTGTTTCCCCCCCGCCTTCCTCCCAGGGGACCCCACATACCTGTGGCTTCTTCCTGGGCCGCCCCCGGCCCCTCTTCTCCGAAGCGTCCTTCTCCCCCTTGGAAGCCAGGGCCTGGCTGGATTTGGCGGCGGATTCGCTCATCGTCCTTCCAGTGGTGGTGAGGAGGAGCGGGAGGGAGAGGAAGGTCGGTCAGCGATGGCTCGCCACACCGGCCGGTGCCACGGCCCCCCAGCCCTCACCCCAGTAGCAGGTGGGCGCTGGGGGCCGTGGAAGTGGCTCAGGGGGCTGTGAGGGATGAGTGGAGCTGCCGGAGCTTGGCGGGGGTTCAGCCCAGCTGCGGCCGTGCCCCTCTGCCATCCCCGAGTGAGGATGCTCAGCCCCCCCAGCTGCTGCCTGGCCCCTCTGCGGGGCTGGGGGCAGCCGGTGGGGGTCTCAGCAAGGACAGGACATGACGAGGACCAGGGTCCCCATCTAAGAATGCCGCTTAGAATTAAAATTCAGCTGAAATGAGCAGCTTCTGCCCCACTCCAGCCTGTCCCGGAGGCTCGCCCGCATCCTGCTCCTCTCCTGGCGTGAAGCAGGGGAGGAACCAAAAGCATCGCTAAGAGCTGTGCCTAGAAGAGACCCCTGCTTCTATTTTCTAACCCCCCCAGCCCATTCGGCAGCACCATGCTGTGGGGTACCGGGGTTTTCTGCCCTAGAAACGGAGCACCTGAGGCAGGCGTGACATGACCCTCCTCCCGCTGCTGCAAAGCCGGTATCTGCACAACTGCCCCTGCGCCCCTCCTGCAAACAGACCTTTGCCCCGTGTCGGTCCCCGCTGTGCGTCCCCTTGCCCCGCCAGAGCCCCGTGACGACGCCTGGGTGCAGCGAGCCCAGGCCAGTGCCGACGTACGGGGATGGGGCACTGTGTCTGAGGTGCAGGGCTGGCCCCCGGCCGTGGGACCCCCGTGCTGCTCCCCGCTCTTGCAGCCCCAACGACCAGTCCCGTACAGAATCACAGAATAGTAGGGGTTGGAAGGGACCTCTGTGGGTCATCTAGTCCAAACCCCCTGCCGAAGCAGGGTCACCTACAGTAGGCTGCACAGGATCTTGTCCAGGCGGGTCTTGAATATCTCCAGAGAAGGAGACTCCACAACCTCCCTGGGCAGCCTGTTCCAGTGCTCCGTCACCCTCAGAGGGAAGAAGTTCTTCCTCATGTTCAGACGGAGGGTGCTGCTCCCGTGCCGGCTGGGCGAGGCTCTGGGTGCTCAGAGCTCCCCGTCTCACCCGTCCCCGCTCCCTGCCTCCCCCCAGGGTGGTTTCCATAGAATCATGAAGGTTGGAAAAGACCTCGAAGATCATCAAGTCCAACCATCAACTTTCATATTTCTTGGCTTTCTTCTGATGAAACTATAATTGAAAGCTGCTTAAGACAGACAGTAATTAGCATCAGTGCTGGTGCTCTCTAAATAGTTTTGTAAATGTAAATCCAGGCAGAGGTTCATGGTCTCCAACCCCATAAAGTTCAGCAAGATTTATCTGAATGAGCTTTAGATATATGCATATACATGTATAATAATGAGTACATGTATGTATATATCCATGACAAGTATGAATTTGCTTCACATTCAGCAGCAGGTATGGTATAAAAATAAGCAATTTCCAATGTGTAAGAAATTAACTTACCAGTTTCTCTCCTTGTCTTTTATACTGACATTATAGTAAGATGAAATTTTTGTTTTCTGAAAAGCTTTGACTCATTCTGCTGCCCTGAAGTGTTTCAAGTTTTCATCTGCCCTACTATCTCAGGTTCTAGCCCAGACCACAAATGAAAGTTTCAAAGTAGCGTTTTTTAATGACATTTTCAATAGAAATTCGCACTGGGATAGTCAGAAAGAAGACTGCGTCCCTCCCAGGGATGCAACCTGCATCCTCCCAGCACCGACTGGGGAGCGAAACCAACTGGCTGCCAGGCGGTATCCTGCCCCAAGCCCTCGGCATGGACACCCCGGTGCTGAGCCAGCTCGCAGGGCGCCCAGCAGGCAGCTGGGGAGCGGCGGCTCGGCCAGCCCTTCCCGCAGAGCCCGAAAGGAGGAGAGCGGCTCCAGATTTAATCTGGAGTCCTTGAAATCCCAGACGCGCTGCCGGCACCGGCAAGTTGGAACAGGACGAGCAGTGGCAGGGCACCGGGGGCCTGCGGGCATCGCCACGAGGGTCCTGGGGCCCTGGAAAGGTGGGACAGGCTCCCGCAGCTCCCCCCCACCCTGCCTTGACACCCATCACTGCCACACCTCGGGTGGGACGCTGTGCCCCTGACCCTGCTCCTGCCACCCCGGCTGGGTTCAGGGACAGGCATCACCTGGGACTCGTCCTAGGAACCCCGGGTTGTCCCCTCCCCTGTGCGTGTCCCAAAGGGCTGGATGGCTTTCCTCGCTCGTGGGGTTCCCCACGGAGGAACAGGCTCCATCTTCCCCTTTCCACCTCGATGCTTTCCCGGGGGCGTACGGAAAACCTGCTTTTCCAGAGCTGTGGGGCCGGTTCCACACCCAGCCCAGGAGCCAGGAGGATGGGCTCCGGGCTGGACGGGAGCGGGATGGCTACGGCAGCCCCTGACACAACTCGGTCGGGCGGCCGTGGCCATGCGGAGGAGAGCGGTGATGTGATGTCTCCCAGCAGAACCGGGGCTGCGAGAGCAGCGTCCCCATAGCGCTGCCCGTGAGCGTGGGGCTTGGAGCTGCCTCGGGAGACTTGGCTGGAAAAATCACAGCCTTGCTCTGAGATGGATGGTGCAACCCCTCCCTCCCTGGGCCACCTCTTTCTCTGGGGACAGTCCCCGCACCCCTGCCCCGGGTCCGACCCACATCTCTGGAGCGTGGCAGCCCCCCGGCCCAGCTTCTCCTGCAAGTACGAGGCTGTGTGCCTGGGGTGCGTGCAAGGACGGAGGCACTCTCCCCACAGGGTTAAAACCGCTCCGTTTAGAGCAACTGTTTTCATTTTGGATGGTGTTAGAGCAGCCGGGACACCGGGGAGAGCGGGGCTGCGGGGGGCAGCCGGGGTGCTGAGCCTCCTCGGGACGGCCGGGGCGGGCGCGGGGGAGATGCGCGGTGCGAGGAGCCGCGCTCAGACCTTCGAGGCTTTTTGAAAAACACGTGTCAGCTCCCGCTCCCCTCTGGAAGTGACTCACGAGTGCAGAACAACAACAACAAAAACCACCCTCGGATTCTTTCTATTTTTTTTGGGAGACAGAAACCATGCTGTCGTGTAAACACCCCGAAAATATTACTCACAGCGTCCCAGAGCCCTTCAAGGAGTTTCTTAAAAAAAACTCTACGGTTTAGGTTTAGGACAGGAAAAACGCCGGCCGGCTGACCGGGGGCTGGGATGCGTCTGCCTCCTAAGCCAAGGTTCGCTGGAGGAAGCGCAGCCTGCGAGCCCCGCCGGACCCTGTCCAGTAGCTGGAAACAGATGGGCCCAGTATGGCCCCCAGCCCGCCACGCTCCCCTGGGCCCCACGCAGCAGCTCCAGCCAGGGATGCTGAGGGGAACCCCCCCGCCTCGGGGATGCCACCGGGTACCCAGAGCCTGCCGCCGCCAAGTTGGGGGTGCTGGGGAAAGCACGTGTCCGTCCCAGCCATCCCCCCGCCGCCTCCAAGCAATCCCCGAGGGCTCCAGAGCTGAAACCACCCCAGGGGGATCGAGGACCCCATGCCCAGCTCTGGCAGAGGGGGATGAGGAGGAGGATGCCTGGGTGGGAGACGGGGGATGCTCCTCTCTCCCACGCCGGCACCTTCCCAGCCAACGCTCCCTTTCCCGACAGCGGCCCCGGCTCGGCACGATGCTCCCGGGCTCGGATGGTGCCGGGAACACCGCGGGAAGCAGCTTTGGCCCCGCTTGTGTTGCATCGGAGCCGTATGGAAGGGAGGGAGCAGCCGTGTTGCCATGGAGGAGAGGAAGCAGCTGAGAGAGAAGCCTTTCCGCGCAGGGAGGAACCGGTCAGAGCCCAGGGCAGGGGACTGCCAGGCTCCCCGAGGTTGGCAGGGACAAACCTCTGCCAGGTTTGGAGCTGGAGGGGCTGCATCTGCCTCCCGATCGATGGGAGCTGGGGGATGAAAAACTCCTCCGCTCTCCATCCCGGTGGATGCCGAGGTGCCGGACTCTCCTCCATCGGCTCCCTCTGCTCCACGACACGAGCTGGGCTGTTCTCAGCAGCCACCTCTTGCACAAGCGAGGGTTTGGGTCACAGAAGAGCCAGCTTGGGCCCACGGGAGCGATGCTCCTCGCTGCCCCTGGGCCTGCTCCTGCCTTCCCCCACCCGCCCGCGCTGGCTTACACCGCTCCCTGCAAATAACCCCATAAATCCCCCGCTCCTGCCACCTACTCTTAGATTAAACAACCCAGCCCAGGAGAAGCAGGGAGACAAGGCGGTGGCTTAGATCTTAAAAGAAAGGGAAAGAAAAAAAATAAAACAACCAAGAAAAAAACCTCTTCACGCCCAGGAAATCTAGCCTGATGGCAGCTGGAGCAGGATCCCGGCCGCACCTCCTGGCAGCAGGAGGACGGGAGAGGGAGGAGAGGAAGGAATAGTGGAGCAGAAGTTGAAGAGCCTGTTGGGCAGGGGTGCGAGGCTCGGCAGGAGGACAAGCCCTCCACGGGGCTGCTTTGAACTCCCCCCTGCTATGAAGGAAAGTCCACCCCCCCCCCCCCCTTCCTTCCTGGGCATGTATAATAAAAGGAAGTGATAAAAGAAAGGAAGGAGGAAGGTGGGGGAGAAAGAAAAGGGGCAGGAAGGGCACCATCACACGCTTTGTGAAGCCCCTGTCCTGCGGGGTGTAATAAAACCCCGCCTGGAGCCAGCCCTGTGTGGCATCGCCCCCCCCATGCCCCCCCACGGGGGCAGGGCTGGGTGCGGGGCTGGGGGCTGCCGGGACCCCCGCGGGGAGCAGCGTGGGCACAGTCCGGGGGGGTCTGCTGAGCCCCCAGCATTGCAACTTTGCACCGAGCTGTGTTTGTCGTGTGTCCCCCCCGGACCCCTCCCTCCACGCCGTGAGCCGGGCTTGGCCTGGCCCCTTGCACCCCACGCACGGCTCCGGACCCCACGCACCTTGCACGGTGCCATCCCCAAGCACGGTCCCGACCCCCACGCACCCTGCCCCGAACCCACGCACCCTGCGAGCCCGGGCCGGGGGCTGCACCCCGGGACCGTGCGGGCCCCCCCGGGGCGGGGCGGGGCTTTTGCATCCCCCCCCCCCCCAAAACGGAGTAAGTGGAGCAAAAGTCCCGCCGCACCGCGAGCAACCCGCAACAGGGAACCCCCCCCCCGGCCCGGGCAGCCCCGCCAGGTGCATCGCCCTATTCATAACAATAATTAATAATAAGAATAATAACAATAAAGCGAGGCATCGCAAGGCCGGCCCCCCGCACGCACACCCGCGTCCTTGCAAACACAGAGCGAACCGGGGGCGATCGTGCAGAGCAGGCGGGGATGGGGGGGAGCAGAGCCCCGGGCCCCCCCCCAGCACCCCCCCAGCCCTCCCCCGCGCCCCCCGGAGCAGAAAGCGAAGAGGAAGGCCGGCACTCACCGTCAGCTTGATCTCGGCGCTGGGTGCTTGGGGTGATTTTTTCGGGTGGCGGTTTTTGGTTTGCCTTTCTTTTTTTTCTTTTATTTCCTCTTTTTCTTTTGTTTTTGTTGGTTTTCTTTTTTTTTTTTTTTCCCCCGGCGTGTCTGTGTTGTGAAGCGAATTAAACCCCCCCGCCCCCCCCCCCCCCCCCCCGCCGGCTGCCGCTGCTCGCAAATGCGGATCTGAAAGGAGAAGGCAGAGAGAGAAGCTGCGGCTCACACACGCATCCACAGCCCAGCCAGGCCCCCCTCTTATTTATATAAATAATAAAGAGAGAGAGAGAAAAAAAAAATTGCTCCAGGAGGAAGGAAGCTGGGTCAAAATCATTTGCAGAGAGCGAGGAAAAAAAAAGAAAAAAATAGGAAAGGGGGTGGAGGGGGGGAGAGGGGGGGTGAAGAAAAAAAAAAAAGGAGCGAGCTCCCAGCCTTACTGGAGGGGATCCAGCTGCTAAAAATAGCAAAATCACACTCGAAATTAAATAAGGGCAAGCAGGCTAAGGGGAGCTTCCACCCCTGCGGAGCGCGGGGAGGAGGAGCCGGGCTGCATCACGGCGGCGGGGGCGGGAGCGATGGGTCCGGCCGAAGGGCGAGACGGGGGGGCTGATCCCCCCCCGGGGCCGGGGGAGGGTCCCCCCGGGGCGGGTGGAGGCAGCGCCGGGAGAGGATGGGGACCCCCCTCCCCGCCCCGGGATGCTCTGGGTACCCCGCGATGCCCCCGACCTGGCCTGGTCGCTGGGTAAAGCCCCTCCTGCCCCCCCCCCCCCCCCCATGGAAGAGTGTGCAGCGGTGTTTTGGGGTGGCATGGAGGCATTTGGCATCACCGGGGTCACCGGGGGGGGCAACACCGGCCGGGTCGCGCACCGACGGGCAAAGCACGATGCTCTTTACCTTTGGTGCCTCCCTGCCAAGTTAACCCCCCCCAAAAGAACCTGTGGTCCGCATCCCTGGGGGACCAGCAGCGGGTGCTCCATCCCTGGGGCACCCCAGGGCCGGCTGGGCTTTGTCGTGAGGTGAATTTTATTTTTCATCGCAGCACCTCCGGGGAAACGGGAGGCCGGTGCGGGAGTGAGCCCTGCGCAGGGTTTCAGGAGCTGGTGAGCGGCCCTGAGGCTCTCCCGGGGTTTAAGCAGACAAAGGGCTTGGGCTGCAGGAAAAGAGCTTTATTCGGAATTCCTGGGATCTGTTTTGGAAGTGGTCTAGGTCAGTCCAGAAGAGCTCTCCAGGTAGGCACCCCGAAAACCAGACTCTCGTCGGGTCAGGAGCAAGGTTTTCCAAGGCATTTCGGATCTCATGGTGGGTTTTCTGCTGGGATACAAGGAAATCCAGAGCTCAGCATCCTCTCGGCAACAGGACTGTGCCAAATTCCTCTAAACTCCTGCAGAAACTCCGGTTGCAAATTTAATGGCAACTCCAGTTTAGGTGCTTTTGCCCGTCCTGACACGAAGGGTTGAAATCTGGAGTTGGGAGCTGAACCTCAGAATGGACGATGCTGGATTGAAGTTTCAGGCAAGTTTTTATTAACAAAACCCCCCACCTTTAAAAATGTGAAACTTCGGAGTATCGGTATCTGCGTGTGCAGAACTTCTTCAGCGGGGAAGATTTAGGCTGCAAAAAGAAACAAATCAAACCGAGCCAGGCTCGTGGTGCTTTGGCTGCTAATTGTTATTTGGATTTTTAAAATCCCCTGCAAATTCCCCTGACTAAAACACAATCAGCGCAGTGTCCCTTCCTGACAATTAAAAATACGAAAGCAAGGAGAGGGGGGAAAAACATCCTGTAAGAGGCCGACCTGCTCTCAAACGCCTGCAAAAAGAGCCGGCATCGCCCCCTCACACCGCTGCGTTCTGGGGCTGAGCCCGGCGGCGGCTCCCCGACCCGGGAATGCTGGTGGGTCTCCTCCATCCGAGGGCCCTGCAGCCAGGCAAGGAGGTATTGCAGACCCCGAGTATCTTTTTTTTTTGGCTAAAATTGGTGTTCCCCTCCACTGTGGGCAGCCCTGCCTGGGTTTGGAGGTGCCGGGGTGCCTTCTGCCTGCAGCAGCCCCGGCCGTGCTCGGGCTTCCCCCCTTTGCCGTGAGCCTGGCGAGGAATTTGGTTTCTGTCCCTGGCAGAGGCTCGTTGTTATTAATAACCCTCGTTATTTATTGTGTGGCGGCGGTGAATGGCTGCAACTGGAGAGCCCGAACAACCAGGGCTGCTCTTTCTTGCTTTGATCCCTGAAACTTTTGGCAATTCCCCGCTTGCCGAGGCCACGCCGGAGCCTCCCCGAGTCGGGTTCACCCGTGGGGCGACTCCTCGGTCTTTCAAGCGAAGCAGTGCTGCGGTGGCCCCTAGAAATCAAAGAGCGGCGGTGAGATGCTCCCAGCAGCTGGGAGCAACTGGGACCCAGCAGCCGGGAAACTGGCACACGACTGAGTGCGATGGGAGGGGAAATGGGGAGAAAAAACAGGGTTTTGGTGAAATGGGACTTGTTTGGTGCTCAGAACGTCTTTGCCGGGGACCCAAGGGAGTTTGGAAACAGCCTGGCGATGCGCGGCAGCGAGATCCGCGCTCGCGGGGAGGGGGCCGTGGGGCAGTGCCCCCCGCATTAAACAGAAAGCAGCCAGGGTCTGCGACGCCCGCGCAGCAAGGTGAGGCGCAGAGCGGTGCGAGGCTGCTCGGATTCGAGCAGAGCCCGGCGCTGGGCCCGGGACTTCGGTCCGGGAAGATCATTTTCACTTTTGTTTTTGCAGTTTTCCCGAGCTAACGCCTGCGGCCGGTGCGGATCTGGGAGCAGGACGGGCGAGGTTCGCCCAATCTGCAGTGAGACCAGAAAGTGGAAACGGCTGGAAACAGGGAAACCAGAAGTGATTTATTGTTTTTTTTCCCCCCTCATCTCGGCTGAGCCCAAGGCAGGGTGCGGAGGAGCAGCTTGTGCCGTGCCGGGGTCGGCATCGCACCGAGCAGAGCTGCCCCGTGTTATCCCGGTGAGCCAAACAAGCTGCGGAACGCGGCGGGACGCAGGCGGGGGATGTCCCTGATCAGGGGGTTTGTGGGGCCGGCCGTGGCCAGAGGGGACAGGGAAGGGAACAAGGACGGGGCCTTTGTTTCCTCTCCCAGCTTTGCTTCCCAACAGCCCCATTGATGAAGCCCCATGTGGCCAAACAGCCCCGGATCCACCCCAAAATTGTCCTTTTAACTTGATTAAAGAGCTCCTTCCTTCTCACGCCCTGAGCAGATTTAGCACGCACCAGCGTCGTATTTTCCTGTAGCCGCATTCTGGGTTAAAACTCCAAAATCACCTGATAAATCACAGGCTCAACGCCGCCGCTTGCCAGAGCACAAGCCCTGGGTCTGCAGTGATGCGTGTGGGACGCGTGTGCTGCGGGTGCGGGGAGCACACATGAATTATGGGGGGTCCCTATATTTTTTTTTCAGCCAATGTTTCGTGCCTGGGGGGAGATCTGATGGGGAAATGGGTGCCCGGTGCTTGGGAAAAGCTGTGCCTCCCCGAGCTCCCCTGAAAAGAAGGTGCTTGATGTCATTCCCTGCTTCTTCGGCTCAGCAGGGCTCTGCAAAGCTGCGGGCGCCGATCGTCTGCCCCCAAAACTCAGCCGCCTCCGGGGGGGGACGTGGGGGACCGGAGGGTAGCCCTGGAGGGGAGGATGTCGCGTCCCGTGCTGCCCCACGTCCCGGCAACCGCCACCGAGCCCCGCAAAGCTGCCTTTGGGACTTGGGTGCCTAATTCCTGCTGATTTCCCTGGGAAAGGGGAAACCGGATCCTCTAAGGCAGCTCTGGAAGAAAAAAAACAGCCCGGGTTTTTGGGTAATTGGAAAGGCTACCCGACTAATTAAGAGCGTGGTGTGTTTGTCACCTCCCCAGCCCTCTTGAACAGCGGTTAATTAATCCGCGTGGTTCTGGGGCGTGCAGAGACTGGTGTCGTTACCCTCGTTTCGCAGCCGGGGCAACGTGCGGGTCGGAGGTGGCGAGACCTGCTCGAGGCCACGCGAAGAGCGCGTTCTGCCCGTGTTGGCGTCGGGTCGGGTGCTCGGGGCGCGCCGTGTCCCTCTCACATGGCTTTACTCAGCGTTGCCGGGGCTTTGCTGGCCAGGGAGGTTTAGGGTTGTGCCTGGAGCATCCCCCTGCGCCGCTCTGGTCCCCGGCTGTGTCCTGGGGAGTGTGTGCTGAGGATCCGTCTCCTGAGCAAGCGGTTTTGCGAAATGCAGAGCCACAGGCAGGACCCAGCTCACACTCAGCTGGGTTTTCCCATTTCCAGCAGCTTTGGGTTGATGGAGGAAGGGCAGCACATATTCGGCTCCTCTGTACAGAGGAGACCCCTCCCCACAGCCCCTCAGACACTCTCGGTGTCTCTGGGCAGGGGACATGTGCGCAGGGGGTGCCCGAGGCTGGGCAGGGGGATGACGCCAAGCTCTGAGCCAGGTCTGGGCTTGCTGCTTCAGTCACATCCATCCGTTTCCACCCATTTCTGCCCAAAGCTGCTCTTTGCAAGATAAGCGACGGCAGCGCAAGCAAGAAGGCTCTGCAGGCTGGTCCAAGACGATGAACCGCCTTTGTTGTCTCTTGCCCAGCACAATATGGTGAGCATCACATTTACCCTGCTCCGTGTTTCTGACTTTCTCAAGGCACCGCAGGGCTGAACTCCTCCTGGCTGCAGCTCCCATCCCGGGAGGACGTCTCCAGCGTGGAGCATCCTGAGGGCGCAGCTCTTGGAAAGGGCTTTGCTGGGATTCACCATGTCCTGAAGAGTTTCCACCAGAGAAGAAGTATTCCTTCTCCTTTGTTGAAGCAGCAGAAGGACTTGCCCAGGTCTGTGTGGGAGAGGCGGTAGTGGAGCGGGGCACGCGAGACCCATCCATCTTCCCATTGCTGTTACCTTGGAGCTTGCCTGCAAATCCCTGCTGAAATATTTATCACTGGGCGCAATCAATAATTGGCCCCCAGGAAAAGAGGTTTATGGCCGCCAGCTCCTCCACTTACTTACAGAAGGCGGCGCAGGGCCAAGGCGTGCGGGTTGCTGAGCATCTGCCCCCCCATCCCTACCTGATGGGGAAACGAGGTGGAAATGGGGGGCTGAGCACCGGGGAGAAGAGCTGCGCTGGGTGTATGTGGGTCTCTGTGGAGCCTGCCTTGGCGTCAAGTTGGAGGGGTAGGAAAGGAAAATTGTGTCTTACGCCTGTCCCAGCCCTCCAGCGTCGAGGGGCCTGGGCTGACAAAGAGCATGGATGCCCTTTGTGCCTGGAAAGAAGTGGCCCAATCTGCCCGGACCAAGCCAAACATGTCAGGTGCTGTCTTTATTTTGAAAGCTCTGCTGGGAAGTCACCCTTGGGAAGGGATGCCCGCCTGGGTGGAGAGTCACGAGGCTGGTCCTGGTGCTGCTGGGCGCTTGCCGGGTGTTCTCCCCTGCCTTCCCCTCTGTCTGTGCTGCCGGACACGGTATTTTGTGTTTGCAACTGGGAGGCAATGGGGGCCGGATCCCCTGACTCCAGGAGCTGGGGATTTAGAGGAGAGCTTGGCTGCAGCGTGAGGCAGCTCCACCCATGCCAGAGGAACCAGAGGTGAAGCTGCCCCCATCCCCATGGCACAACATCCCTGGTGGGGGGACAGAGGCTGGGGGCAGGTGGGGGCCCCCAATATCCTGATCGGCCAGAGCGACCACTGACCTGTCCCTGTCCCCCACACACTGTGTCTCGTCCTTCCTCTTCTTCACAGCCCCTAAAAAACCTGGCTTCAGGGGTGCTGAGAACCCTTGGGGCTGGAAAGCAGCTCTGGTTCAGACAGGGATGCTCCTGCCATGCCCGGGCAGCCACCCCTGCCTGCACGCCCCGACTCGCCGGCACCCACGGGGACGTGTCCCTGCCTGTCACCCTGCTCGGCGGCGTCGGGGCCCTGGGCGCCTGTTGAGCCCAGCGTGTGCCTCTCCCGTCCCCCGGCATGGCGAGGATGTGTTTTGGGGGGTGCTGGTGGTGGGGTGGGGAAGGTGGTGTGCAGAAGGACTGCTTTAGCTTAGGGAACCCAAGGTGGAGCACCCTGTTAGCTTCGGGGAGCTGCTTGGGATCATCCCATTAGCTTTGGGGAGCTGCTGGGTGTCATTTTGGGGGGTGCTGGTGGTGGGGTGGGGAAGGTGGTGTGCAGAGGAGCTGCTTTAGCTTGGGGGACCCCAAGGTGGAGCATCCCATTAGCTTTGGGGAGCTGCTGGGTGTCCTGCAGGTGGGTGCCCGTGCCCCTTGGCCAGCGGCCATGCCACCGCCCAGGCCCTGGGGTGGGCTGCTCGGCCCTGGCCGGGGAGCTGGGACGCTCTGGGGCTGCGGCCATTGCTGCGGTGCACAATGGCCTTTTGTCTGCCCCGGGAACATCCCGCCATCCCAGTTTCCCAGTAACATGAAACCTCCTCGGGGCTGCCTGCCGGAGCACAAAGCCTGGGGCTGCTGGTGTGTGTGGGGCGCTTGGCACACATGCACTGGGCGTGCTGGGGCTCGGGTGGGTGATGGGTGGCTGTCAGCCGAGCTGGGGTCCTGCATCACCTCGCTCTTGCTCGAAAGCTGGTGGCGTAAATCAGGGGTCCACCAGGACCGGAGCCGAGCGCTGTCCCCATGCCCATGGGAGCCTCCGAGCAAGGATGCGGCCGACCCATGATGGGGGCTCCGGCACCATCCTCACCCAGGAGCTCCTCATCCTCAGCAGACCAAGAGCACCCCACTGTTGCCTCCTAGTCCCCCCGGGCGCACCCAGGGCACGTGCCAGCGGGTGAGAGAATACCCGCGGGCCCTCCCTGGAGCCCCTTTTCCCTCTGCAGCCCCAGCCCAGCCTGCCCCAGGCTCGGGGCGAGCAAAGGCGGGTGGGGGGGCCGGGGAGGCCCTGCTGTAAATCGTTAACGGGGGATGCGGCGGAGGAGAATGCGAAGGGTCATTAATTGAGGCCTTGCTGCCTGGCTCGCAGGGGAGTCTGGCTGCCTTATTTTTTTTTAATCAAGGTATTTTATTGCAAGTGGCACATCAAAATTTAGCAGGGCAGCAAAGGAGCTGGCGGCGGCTGGCAGCATCCCGGCGGGGATGGGAGGGGCAACGTGGGAGGGAGGTGCTGCAAGGGGTGGGGGGCACCCGGGGCTGGGGGCTGCGAGGCGCTTGCAGGGGGCTGGAGGACGTGTGGTGCAAGGGAATGGGGGACACGGTACAAGGGACAGGGGACATGTTTTTCCCACCCTCCCCAGTCGAAGGGCTGGCTCCTCTATTCCCGGAGTCTCCGCACGGCCTGTGCGCTGGGGAAGGACCCCCCTGTGCCCCCCGTCCTGCCAGCAGCTCCACTGCCCCACACTCAAAGGCCACCCCGAGCTGTTCCCAGCAAGCACCCAGTTTTCTGCAGGGTCACGTCGTGATGTCCCCCTCCCACCCGGGGCAGCACCCCAGGGGACGTTCCTCAGCAGCATCCCTGGTACCGCTGGGACAGGAGACCCAGCCCAGGGGCCAGCTGTGTCCAGAGCCGCTGTCGCTCCCCCATTTCCTCCCCCGAGGGCTGTCCCCAGCACAGCCCCCCACGCGTGTGCGTGTGTGTGGATGCAGGCACCGTGTTCTGGTTTGCCTGGTGGCCTCGAGTTCACTGTGGCAAAGGGGACGCGCGGAGAGGCTGCTCCCTGTCGCAGCTCCAAGAAAACACTTTTCCCAGCCAAATTCCTGGACACTTTCCCCTTTTACTCAGCTCCGGTTGGAAAAGCGTCGGGGACCGAGGGACTTCCCTCCGTCCCGGTGACTCAGGTGGTGGTCACGCGTGACTCAGCCGCTGGCAGCGTCCCCCGCTTCGGAGGCGTGGGGGGCCCGGGGTGACCGCAGAGGCAGGGAAATGGGAGGGGGGAGGCGAAGCCGGAGGTGACGGGGTGGGGGACGGGGCCAAACTGGCTGCTGGTGTAAAGGAGGGAGCTGGGGGCTGGAGCAGCCCTGGTCTCTGCTGCGGATGCTGCGACTCGTGTCCCCCTCCGTGGGCTGGGGTGTTTAATTAGCGGGCTTTGGGGGAGGTGGGTGACAGCAGGCAGTGGGTGCAGCACCTTCTGGGTCAATAAATGACCTGAGAAGCAGCAGGGCTGGTGGGATGGGGTGTCCTGAGAGGCAACCGGCAGGTTTTCCTTGGGGGGGAACACGCTCCCACTTTGCCAAGGTGGGTTTTTGGGGCTGGATAACTGTTTTCTGGTGGAAGGATAAACCCGTGTGCCCACCGAGCTGGTGGTCCCAGCACTGCCTCATCCTGCAGGGGCTGCGGGACCTGGGTCCCCGCTTCCCGGCAGCATCCCCGGGGCTGGTACCGGTGTGTGGCTCCGGGCCGGAGGGTGACAAGGTGACACGGCGATTCCCTGCCATCACCTAACAGGGACAGGGCCCTGGGCAGTGGGGAGGGGACACCCCCCTCCCCTTATCCCCTCCCCTGCCCTGGGGGAGGGGGGGGGGTGAGCCCACGCTGCCATGGGGTGCAGGTGACCCAAGGGCTGCGGGACACCGGGGCAGAGGGAGCATCGCCTGGGGGGGTGTGGGGGAAGCCAGGCAAGGGTCTGATGGCACTGTGGTTGGGGAGGGACCCTGGTGACCCAGTGCTCATCCCTGCCCACCTGTGGGTGCTGCTGGGGTCCCTCCAGCCGGGTCAGCTGCACCCACTTTGGGGCTGTGGGAGCTGAGGATTGAGGCCAGCTGGGAGCCCACAGAGGTGTGAACTGGGGCTCACTCACCTGCAGCTGGTCCCAGCTCCTTGAAGGCAGGGTGGGCAGGAGCCAGCCCCGGCCAGGCTTTGTCCAGCACCCTGTCCCACAGGGCTTCGCTCTGCCCGTCCCCGCGGTGAGTCTCAGCATCCCTCACTGGAGAGCGGGATGGCGCTGGGGTGGGGGAGCTGCTGGGGTGGGCCTGGGGCAAAGCGGGGGTGGGAAGGGCTGAAGCACGTCCCTGCCACGCATCCCTGCCTCTCCCAGCAGTGCCAGTCCCACAGGGCTCGCTTGGTCCCCTGGGGAGGGGATGGACGGGGGGATGCTGGTGACCCCGGCTGTGGGGCTGAGCTCCCCAACGCTGCTTGCTTTGCCCCCCAGGGACCGCAGGAGCAGCGTCTTCGTCCCTGGCTGGGGACAGCCAGGCAGGCAGCGTGTCCCTGACCCTGCGGTGCGGCTCACCTGTCCCCGGGGTGGATGTGACCTCTGGCCCGGCCAGAGGATTACGGCCGGCTATAACGGGCCGGGTGGTCACTGGTCATTCCCGGCTCTGGTTACGCGGCGCCTGGCCCGGGCACTGCCCGGCGATGCCAGGGGGTCACCTTTCAAATGGCACAGACACACTGGCAGGGGGTCTATGGAGGGCACAAAGGGGGATGTGAGGGGCTGTGGGGGGTTCCACGAGGCTGGAAGCCACTGTGGGGCTGAGCATCCCACCCCTCTGTGCCCCCAAACCCACGGCAAGGTGAGCGGGCTGTGGTTACCCCCCTGTACGGGATGGGGGTCCCGCACGGCGCCTGCTGGCTTCATTGCGGGGGACAGGAGGCTTCTTACGCGCTCCGGTCCCCCTCCATCCGTCACGAGAGCAGCTGGGTGGGAGTTTGCAAGGCTGTCACCCACCTTCCCAGCCGGCTCCGGGGTCTGATTAATTGCTCGCTTAGCAACTGCTAATCTGCATGTAGGTGCTGCAGCCCAAAGCGGCACACGCGTGTCTCCCCGTGGAGCGGAGCGTCACGACGGCACGGCGTCACTCGGAGCCGGGGGAGGACAGCAGCCTTCCCGTTCCTGACGAGAGGCCCCAGGGTCCCCACGGAGGGAGAACACCCCCAAAGCAGCCCACCCCCGGGGCCAGCACCCACGCGTCGCCCTTCAATAGGAGGACGTGGCTAACGGCTGCCTGGAGGGTCCCTGCCCCGCAGCATCCCTGGGGACATCGCTTGGGGTGCATCGGCTGGGAGGGGGGATTTTCCCTGGGGATTTAGGGAGGGCTTCTGGGGGGGTCCTTGGGGATGCGACTGGTGTTTCACCCAATGCAGATGGGTGACGGGAGCTCTGTGCTAACACTGTGCATCATGCTTCAAACGTGGGCCAGCAGGACACTGTCCCCGTCCCCACCACAGCCGTGTGTGCGTGGGGTTTCAGGCCAGCGAGTGGTCCCCCAAAACCTTCCTCGCTTTCCCCCCCCGGCCTCAAGCGAGCCCTGCATGGCCAGCTTCGTCCCAGCACACGGCTGCAGTGAGGACGGCTGCCACAGGAAGGCACTGGTGGCTTTTGCTGGGAGTCGAGGGATGTGAGATGCTGAGTCCAGATCTGGGACCGGAGCGCAGGTGCAGGGAGCGTGGGCTGGGGTCGGCAGCATCCTGTGGGCCCAGCCGGGGGTCCCGGGGGGCTGGCAGAGCTCCCATGGGACCCATTCGTCACCGGTCCCGGCCCTGGACAAGGCTGGCTTTTGATCCTTGTCCAGATAGTTTTTCATCGCCTGGTGAAACTCAACCCACTGTGCCAAGCCCCCCTCCTCACAGAGCCCGCTCCCTGCTGCTGGGGTGCCCTCTCCCCCTGCGACCCCACAGCCCCCTCTTCTCCTTCCCCACCACCAAACCCTCTCAGAGCTGCGCCATGCACCCGCCTTCGCCTCCCCCCTTGTCCCAGGGGATGGGGGCTTTGCTGGACATTGCTGTAGCCAATGCCCAGGAGAAACCCCCTGGGACCCCTCACCCGGGGTGCAGGGGGCTGTGCCACACTGGCATGGCTGGAGCACCCTGCCCGGGAGCTCAGGGCGAGGTTTGGCTGCTGAAGGCAGGCGTGCTGGTGAAGGCTTTTTTTTTTTTAATTGGCTTATAGTGTGAGGAACCGTGAAATCTGGGCCGTGTTTCATCACAGCGCGTATTGCACTGGACAAGATGGGAGTAATTAAAAACGTGCTGCCGCTCTGCCCCGCGAGAGCGTGGGCTTGTCCCCGAGCGGTGGCAGTTAAAGGAGCCCTCTGTCACCGGGCTGGGGGGCTCTACTTCAGCGTGGGTGTCCCCATGTGCCCCAGCACACCCTGCCAGTGGCCGGGGAGATGTCCCCTACGCGCCGGTGGTCCCCAGACCCTCCTGCCCCACAGCTGCTGAGCACATCTGGGTGCCAGGACCTCCCGCGGGAGCCCGGCCGGAGCAGGGGCTTGGCTTATTGCCTGGGAATTGATTGGCTTATGGGCAAGAATTTTTTATTAGCTAATTTTAATAGCTGGGTCAGAAGAGTTTGTCTGTGGGAAGCTGTTCTCTTGGCAATAAAAGTGCCTTCGGCTGATGGTGCCGTCCCTAAATTTCTGGGTGCAGCGCCGCTCAGCACCCTGCAAGCAAAGCCGCTGCCGGAGGCTGGTGCTGAGCTGGTGCAAGCGAAGGAGGAAGGCGCTGCCGTGGGGAGGCTGCTCCGTGATCCCGGCTTCTGCCGGGCCGAGCACCGGAGCCGGCAGGAGGTGATGCCACTCTGTGCCACGAACAGGGACCAGGGCTGGGGACACGGGACCTTCACTGGGACCCGAAACGCTGTGCAGAATCGAGCTCCTTCATGGCCGGCTGCTCCCTCCATAGCACGGCCCCCACATCCCACACCTGCCTGGGTTCTTGTGACTGGACCTTGTGGTGCTGCCTCTGCTGGGAAAAAGCAAGCAGCAATAATAATAATAATAATAATAATGGGTTGGAATATTGTGCAGCTGAATGGGGCCATGGTCCCCTGCCGAGCTCTGTAAATGGAGCGAAATATGAAGGAGCTCTTAATTAATTGACCAGCATCCAAATCGTGAGCAGAAAGAGGCAGGTAGGGGTTGGGGGGGCTGCTGGTGCCAGGCGTGTGGTTACAGGCACGAGGGGCTGTGTGTGGGCATGGCCAGGATGGGGCTGACTCAGGTCCGGGGTGATGCTGGGGCAGACGGTCCCTTCTGGGGTGGCTTTCCTGGTGCCAAGAGATGCAGCCATGAGGGTGGCGAATCTCTTGGGATCCGTCCCACCTCTTTCCAAGCTCTTTTATGCCTCTTCCAAAAGCTGCTTTCTTGCATGGGGGGGACACACCGATGCCGGCCGGTGGGGCCCTTCCCGGCGCAGCCCCTCTCGTTGCAGCATCCGATCGATGAGGAACATAATTACTCTTGCAAAGGCAAATCCGTGCCGGCCTTGACTGTTTGGTCATGCTCCAAGGAAGACAGTGTTTCCTTGCAAAGTATGAGGCCATGAATATTTTATGCCCGAGGAGGATATTTCTTTCAGGAGGTCGTTGCATGAATTATGGAAAAGTAGGGAGGAGGAGAAGACGGGTGCTATTCTGACGGGTTCGGCTCCGTGGCGGAGGCTGCCCCACTGCTGTGGGGCTTTTCTTGCCTGGGGTCCCTTTCCCTGGGTGGGGGGGCAAGGTCTGCCCCTCGCTGGCCCCCGCTGCAGCAGGCACGGGGTGCTGGAGGAGCCCTTGGTGCAAATCCACCCCAGTTTGGGGCGGTTTGCTTTCCAGCAGTGCAGGCTGGTGCACGCAGAGTGAATGGGGCAATTTTTGCACGGGGTCGGACGCTGGACGGGCGCCTTAGCTGCTGGCTTGGAGGCTTTTGAGAGGGGTACGGCGGCTTCCCTGGGTGCTTGGAGGGGAGAAGCACCACGATGGCAGCCTCCCTGGCCTACTCCATGCTTTCCTCCTTGCTTCCCCCCTTCTCCTCCACATCCTTATGCCCAGCTGGGTGCTCGAGAGGCTGATGCTCGGTGCTGGGCCCATCCAGCATCCCACGGCTTCCCAGTGCCGGTCCCTCCCCGACGGATCCGGGCTGTTTCTGGCTGGGAGCTGGTGATGTGCCGCTCTCCGCTCAGCCCAGTTCCATGTCCTGGCTGCTGCTGCTGCTCTGCCTGGCACGCCTGGTTGGGAAGGACGAAGGGATAAACTCTCCGCACCGTCAGTGGCTTTAGCTAGTTAACACGTAAAGATTTTCCTGTAATTGTCCTGTTGGTGCAGAGGGAGTCTGTGCTGTCTGGTCGTCACAGTTAATTTTACCACCAAATGTGCTCTGTCCTTCCTTTTTCTCCCTTTTTTTTTTTTCCTTTAAAGAAAGCATTTCCAGCTGCCCATGATTCCTGCAGGTAGAAAACCGCCTCCTGCATCCAAATGGAAAGGCAGCTGGAGCTATCTGCCCCCCTTTCCTTGGGAAGCCCCCCCCCTGCTGGGGTTGGGGGATGGGGCTGCGTCCCCGGGGCGTTGCGCTGGGGACAGGGAGACATCGCTGCCTTTAAAGAGAAAATTTGGGGCGAGAAAAGGAAGGTTGGTCCCAGGGAGCAGGGCAGCATTGCTGGGACCCCAGTGCCTCTGAAGCTACGGGAAGGGGTGATTCTGTGCTGTGCCAGGCTCTTGCTGCCAGGAGCAGCTTTAAAAATAGGATGGGGATAACAGCCTCCTCTCCTTGCCCCCCACCCTGCTTCGAATGCAGGTGGCAGTTGCTGCTGCTTGGTGCAGTATTTAGCCTAATTTAGCCTTTAGGCTGCACTAATGACCCTGGTGTGGCCGGCACTGCTGGCTTGTTAGGCAGCTCCACGCCTTGGGTCCTGCCCCGTGTCCCGTGTCCCTCCTGGGCTGAACAGCCCTCATCAGCCATGGGTCTTTGCCGTGGCAGCAGGACGGCGGCTTCGGCCAAAGCCGTGTCACCAGCATCCCCAAACCTGCGCTCCTGCGGGACGAGGGGTGAGCTGAGCACGGGTGTGAGGAGTCTGAGCCGTCTCTGAGCCGGTTCAGGGCTAGGTCCTGGGCTCTCCGGAGCACCAGAGAAAAAAGGTGCTGAAGGTGCACAGCGAGAGATTTCCAACATGACATTGAGTCTTGGCTCTTCGTGTTTCTGTGTTGTTCTGACCCAAAATCCGGAGTAATCGCTTGCCCAAAATAGCTTCTGGTTGCCCAGCCGCATCCCAGCGCCATGTGAGCCCTTGCTCTCCGACACAGCGCAGCTCCTCCAAAACCATCGAGTCTGTCAGGGCTATTTCATTTTTAGGGCTGTTTAAAGGGTTTTAGCATCGAGGAGGGATGGCTGGATGTCAGCAGGAGGTGAGAGCAGGAAAGTGCCGTGGGGTGTTTGCTGCTGTTTGGCGTTAGCCAGAGAAGCATCGGTGTTTTGTGCTGGGGACAGATCCTGCCTCTGGGAGCTGCTCATGGGACAAGAAACCTCTCTCCTCCCTTTTCCCTTCTTCTCCCCATCAGTTTTCTCAGGAGGGTGGGAGCAACTTGGGAGGGGAGGAGGGTTGGGGCCATTTCCAGTTTTCTTTGCCTCCGGGTGAGGTCTGGCGTCTCACTCCACCGCAGATCCCGGTAGGGAGGCCAGAAAAAATGAAATCAATGCGTTTTGTCGCAGCGTTTGCCTGTGTGTCCATGGGCAGCTCTGACACTTCTGGCTGGAGCAGTCCCAGCCTGTCCCACACTGGTGGTGGGTGAAATAACTCTGTGCTTTCTGTGCCACCAGCCCGGCTGCTGCTCGCTGTGAATTAGCCCCAGCGAACGAGGCAACGGCTCCTTTTCAGCCTCCTTTATAAACCACAGCTTTCAACTGGGATGGGACCAACTCACCAATTACATTGGGTGGCTCAAACTGGAGAGCACGGCCAGCAGCAGCCCTCACGCTGTCCAGCGAGCACAAAGCGGGGTGCCAGGCTCTGAACCCCCCCTCCCTTCCCGGCACGGAGAAGCAGCAGCGAGAGGGAAGCAGGGCATCGCCCAGAGCAGGGAGCCAGCGGTGGGTTGAAGACCCCAATTTGTGCGGGCCGTAGCTCCCTGGGGAAGGGCTGCGAGCGCAGGGCTTGGCCCCAGATGAGCAGAACATGGGAATACAAATTATGGCTTGCGTGGGGAATAAACACAGCCCAAGCGATGCTGGGAGAGCCGAGGGTCGCACCGCCCAGGCAGCGCACCGGATTGGTGCGTTTCTGCCACAAAGCTGACTTTCTGCTTTAATTGAGCAAAACTCCCCGTCGCTGGAGCCGCCGGTTCCTGCTCAAAAGGTCGGTCCGCGGGGCAGAGCCGTCAGCTTTTCCTTGAGTGAGGTCTGAGCCTGGCTGGATCCATCAGTGCGCTGAGCTGTGCCAGCCTCTGCCCAGCGCCTGGGGTGCGGCGTGGGTGCCGTGGGGTCCGTGGCCCCGGTGCTGGGGGCTGGCTCCGTCCCCGCGATCTTGCCGTTAGGTGGAAGTGTTGCAGAGGAGAAGAACGCTGGTGCTGCCCGACTCGGGGCTCGGAGAGCGGCCAACGCCAGGCAAGGGCCCTTCGTCAGCGAGGTACAAAGGGGAATTTTAGGCTGGATACACCCAGAAGAGAGGAATAAATCCCCGACAAGAAGCTCTGACGTTGCAGCTGGAGAAGGTTTGTCTGGGCATGGGCATTGCCGTGCTGCTGCCCTGGGCTGCTTGCAGAGGAGCGGGGCTGGATCCCAGCACTCGCTCTGTCCCCTCCAGTGCTGCCATGAGGGGGGTTTTTTGGGGGGCAAAAGCCCACAAGCCCAGCGAAATCTCCCCCTTGGTGGCCTCCAAGGGACAGGTCTGGCTGCTCGGCCTCAAGCAGGGTTTTGCTGGGGGTCCCGCATCAGCCGGGTGGGATGCAGGCAGGACTCCGGGCTGCAGGAAAGGTGCTGGTGGGGGCTTGGCAGCCCCTGATGTGGCAAGCGGCAAGTGGGGGGGGCTGCCAGGGAGCTGGCATGGCTGCAGCAGCCTTCCTCGTGAGGAGGAGGAAGAGGAGTTGTTGCTCACAGCCTGTAGCCAAATCTTCCCTCTTTCATTTCTGATTCCTCCCCCCAAGCCCAGATGAGCTCCCCCCCCCCATTTCTTTAAAATGCAACTCTTTCCATCGAAATCTGGTTAGTCATGAAGCGTATAATGAGTTTTATATATATTTAAAATGGTCTGACATTCGGCATCCCATTATCCTCACTCCTCGAGAGAAACATGGACTCGATGTGTGAATGTTGATCCAATAAGAGCGCAGTCAGTACCATTTTCGCTCTCTGAAATATCCATATCTATTACCCATATTCATCTGCTGTTTGTGTGTAGGAGTTGCTTTATTGTGGAAAGAAATCCAAGGCTGTGTTTTTTTTTTTTTCTTGGGCCTGTTATTTAGGGTTTTTTTCTTGGGCAAGCCGAATTATTTTGTCGCTCGGTTTTATTTTGCAGTTTTGCTTATTCCTTCTTCCTTCAGTAAAGCCCATCTCCAGCTCTCATTCCCCAATGCAGGAAAGCTCAGTGGCTTTTCGTGAGCAACTTGCTGGCAAACTGCTGTGGGGGGCTGAGCCTGGGCCACACTGCTCGATACCCAGCCTGAAGCACCCTGCAAACTTCCAGCAGAGACTTTTCCCATTCCCCATCCTCTTGCTGAGGCTCTTGGGTGCCCGATGTCAGCGAAAACCTTCCCTTTGCTGCAAACCCCCTGCCTAGGAGCAGGAGACAAGTGTCACTGTGTTCTTCTTTCTTTCTTTTTCCCTCTTAAATCGTTTTCCTCCTCTTTTCTCTTCTTGCAAAGCAGCCTTTTGCTTCCTCCTGTGTCACTGGCACCAGCCAGGAGCCCTGGACCTGCTGGAGCCCGTGCCTCTTTGCAGCCGCTCCTCCCGGCCACGGTTCTTCCCCCAGACAAGTGGGATACCAAAAAGTATTCCCGGTTCACCCCCCCCCCTTACCCTGCAAACTTACTTTTCTTTAAATACACAATGAAAATATCTCTTGCTGGGACTCCTGCTTTTTAATTGTGTAGATATTACAGCTAATTACAGTGCTATTAATATTTCACTTTGAATTAAAGATTTATTTTCCTCACCCTTCTATCCAGGAGGGAATTAAATCCACACCAAGGCAATTGGAGGCGCTGGAAACGCAACCCACAGATAAAAAGGACCGTGCGTGATTCCTGTGCCTGCGTCCCTTTGACGTGAGTGACCCGAGAAGAGGAAGGAGGCGGTGGCGGCTTGGCCATAAATTATTCAAAGCCTTTTTGCAGAGCCGAGCTGGAGAGTCCAGTCCCTAAGATGCGGTTTCATGTTTTCCTATATTAAACAAAAAATAATTACCAGCAGCATGTCTCCACTGTGGTGCTCGGTGGCTTTAGCGATGGAGACAGTGACCTTCCTGGGTGGACGGGGGCCAGGGTGTCGGGAGGCCGGGTGCTACGCAGCCGGAGCTGTGCCTGTCTGGGAGACCACCATGGGCTGAGTGGGCTCGGGGCATGCTGGAGCCTCCTGCCCGGGGGTCTGCAAGGCCCGGAGGTTGAGGGAAAGGCAGCCGGTGGCTCGGGAGATGCTGAAGCACCCTGGAATCCCTGGATGGACATGGAGATGGAGCTGGGAATTGGTTGGGGCACACCCTCCAGCCCTGCCTCTGGGACGGCAGAGGCAGTGACTTGTTTAATTCCTCTTGTTTTGAGGCTGATGAAGCGGTATTGATCCTGTGGAGGACAGCACCGCATCCATTTGCTGACGGTATCGAACTCTCCTGGAGGATGCGATCGTGTTTTGAGCCACACGCTGAGGAGGAGCCCTGCCTGCAGCAGCAGAGACCTTTGCAGGATTTGCTGAACCGCTCTCGGGGTAACCCCACGTGCGAGCTGCTTCCCCGGTATGGCCGGGGCATCTCCTGTCCGTCCCTGTGCACTCCCACCCGTCCCCCTCAGCCGCCACGGCGTGGCCCTTCCTGTCGCACCGGGGGAAGCTCGGCAGCATCGCCCTGAGCCGGGTTTCCAAATGTTGGTTGTGTTTTGACATTCTCGATGGTGACACGAGCGCTGGTGATGTTTTGGCTTCTGGCTGACGGCGGGGAGAGGGGCGTGAGAAGGGGAGACGTGTGGTCCACGAGGCTCGGAGAAAGGAGGCAAGGTGCTGCCAGCTGCAGCCATGGCAGCCAGAGCATCCCCCAAACCCCAGGACTCAGCTCCCTTCCCCTCAGGGCTGGGGGGGGGTGGGGTGGTTGGAGGATGATAATTTCCCATCAGAGCTGGGGGAACAGGTCACCAGCACAATCCAGGTGATGCTTCAGCTCAAGCTTCTGCAGAATTCAGCCCAGACCCCTTCCCCCAGCCGTTCCTCGGGACCTGGGCAGAGCCTGGTGTCCTCGTGTCTGGGGGCACAGCCCTGCCCTGGAGTTGTGAGACCCCGGGCTGTGAGCAGGATGCCCTGGTTTCTCCTCAAAGGCAGAGCACGTGTCTCAGAAATCCCCCCGGAGCCGAGGGCTTCACCCGACCCAGAGCAGAGAGCTTGACCTCAGGGTGCCTCTGGGAGCTGCTTTTGGTGAAGGGATTTGTGCCCGGCTTATCCCGCGGTGTCCAGAGCCTCCTCAGCCCCAGCTCGTGTGTGACCCACAAGCATGGGGCAGTGGCTGGTGTTTCTGGTGTGCCCCGAGGCTCTTTGGGGCTTGGTGGTCCTGGGCACCGATGGGTGCAGACCCCCCTCCTGCCCATGACTCTCTGCCCTACATCACGCTGGTCCAAACAGTCTCCTCGGGTCACCGAGTGGTCCCAGACGTGGGTCCTTCGTTGGATCCCACGGTGGCGGGGTCCTTCGTTGGATCCCAGGGGGGGCTTCCAACCCCGTTGCAGTGTTTCAGCTGCTGCGGTGGTGGGGATAACGTGGCTCCTCCACGTTCGTACCCCGCCACGGCCGCTCTGCTCCCTGCCCAGAAGGGCCTGGGTGAGTCCTTACCCCCCACCCCGAGACACCGGGTGAAAGCCGCTGCCCCGGAGCTCTGCTCGGGGCTGGGAGGTTGCTCCTGGCACGGCAAAGCGCAGCGAAGAGCCGGGCTGCCACCATCATCCATCCTTGCGTCCCCTCCCCGTCAGCCACCGTGCAGAGGTCCTTTTGCTTCGATTCCTGGGGCGGTGGCATCGGTGCTGGCACGGACGAGGGTTGCACATCGCGTGTGCGTGCACGGGGGGGCTGGATGGGGCCGTTCCCCTCCCCGGGCTGCCCTACCCTGCACCAGAGCAGAATAACAACGAGAACCCGTCCGGCTCTTGCTGTAAATGAAATCACCGCAACAGCCTGGTCTGGCTGCAGGAGTCAGTGCTCCGGGCACGATCCCCGGAGCACCCGAGTCCATGGGAATATCGCCACTTATTTTAATGGCAGGAGGGCGGCTGGCCAGCTTTCCGGGCGAGCGCATCTCGCTGGGGAGCTCGTAGCTCCTTCAAAGGATCGGCCAGAGCTGGGAGCCGGGCAGTCCCGAGTCCTGGAAAACCAGCTTGTCTCCAGCCTCCGGAAGGGGAGCTGGGCGAGAGGGCTGCGATCGCCAGCGCCGAGCCCTTCGCGGCAGCACCCTTCCTGCCTGGGACCTGGCTGAACCTCGCACCAGGGCTGGTATTTCCCTCTTCCGAGCAAGCAACACGAATCAACCCTTAGGGGAAGACGAGGCTGGAAATGTGCTTTGGAAGGGCTGTGCTTTGCTTTTTGGTGCTCGGAGGGGCAGCTGGAGCTGCAGAGAGCTCGCCCCGAGGCCAGACCCCCCCCTTGTTCTGTAGGGCCTGGGGTCCTCGCATGGGCTGGGTGCTCTAGCAGCGTGCAGGCAGGTGCACTCCCTAATTGTGACCGATTATCTTGCAGTCATTACCGTGATGGATCGGAGCAGTTAATGTGTCAATGGCCATTACTAGGGGGCTGTGTTTTCACTGGATTAATGAATCGACACACCGCGACGGGCTCCTCAGAGCCGCTGGGGCCTTGGGGGGGGGGTTTGATAGCGAATGGAGGCGATGCACGAGCAGGCATGAGTGCGGAGCGGGGTGTTTGCATCATTTTATGGGAGGCTGAAGATAAAGGCGATGGCTTGGGGCGATGAGCCTCGTCGCTGCCCATGGGCAGGGGAAATCTGGGAATGGCCGTTAGCGCACGCAGCGGGCGCCGGAGCCTCTCAGCAGCCTGGCACAGGGGACCCTCCCTGTGCCCCCCGCCACGCACCGTGCTCCTTGCCAGGGTCTTGTGGGGCTTGGCAAAGCTGGGTGCCATAGGAGGTGCTGCGGGCCTCTGCTTCTGCAAACAAACGCTGAAATTTGGGGCTGATGCTTGCGGGAAGGTCTTCTGCACCGAGGGGTCTGGAGCCCGGGACTCCGGTCAATCCTGCTGCTGCGTCCATGGCTGTGCTGATGGCTGGAGGTGATGGGCACAGGGAGAAGGACAAGTATGGGGAAAATATGCCTCGATGCCGAGGCCTGGGAGGGGAGAGATGCTGGGGGGCCACAGGGCATGAGAGGGGCTATCCCCATCCCCGGGCCCGCCGGCCGGGTGTCTCGCAGCCCTTGGTGCCCGGCGGAGGGGGCTTGTGGGACTGCTGCCGTGTCCCCCCCCCATGCTCCGGGAGCCGGGGGGCAGCCGCCGCCCCCCCTCCGCCGTGCGCTAGTGCTTTAAAAGGCTGGCAAAGCCGGCGGCGGTCTTCCCAGCGCCTCTTCATGCAAAACTTCCCCGGCCCCGGCCCTCCTCCTCCTCCTCTTCCTCCTCCTCCTCCTCCTCCTCCTCGTCGCGGCTGCGGAGCGCGGCGGGTCCCGCCCGGCTGCGGCTCTCTCGGCTCCCCGGGCCGGGGCCGGGGCTGGGGGGGCCGCGGGCTGCCCCCGCTTCATGCCGCAGGGCCCCCCCGGGGTGCCGGGGCCGGGGGCGGATCGCGGCACCGGGCAGCGGGACCGGGGGGAGACGGGGTCGGCGGAGCCGCCAACTTCGCGCTGCCCGCGGGTAAGTGCGGTGCGGTGCGGGATGGGGTGGGTGGGGGTGCGGAGCATCCCCGGGACGCCCGGTCCCCCCATAACCTTCCCCGGCGGGCTGGGCTGCCCCTTCCTCCCCCACCCTTCAGCCCCGCTGCTCCCCCCCACCCCCCCCCCGCAACGCTCCAGCAAATTTTCTTTCTTCATTTCTTTTTTAGGGGGGGGCTGCGACAGTGGGAGCTGCAGCAGGGAGCCCGCCCCCCCCCTCCGACAGCCCCCCACCCTCCCGCGGCAGCTGCCCGGCTCCCCGCGCTCCCACTCATTGCATTATTCATAGTTGTGGGGCTGCGAAGCGATGCCTCCCCCCCCCGCCGTGGGGGGCACGGGGGGAGACCCCCCCCCCGTCCCCCGTCCCCCAACCTGCCCTCTTTGTCCCCAAAGGTGACCATGGCCCCGGCGTGGGCTGCGGGAGGGGAGCCGAGGGGGGCTCGCCTGGCTAGAGGGGAAGGGGTTTGGGTTGGGGGGCACCGGGCAGGGGCTGTGGGCTGTGGTTGAGCTGCAGGTGGGGGGCTGCCCCTCGCCTTGCCTCGCCGCAGCAGGGCCCGCAGAGCCCGTCGCAGGGCAGGGGGAGCGGGAACGGGGGGCTTTGCCCAGCTCAGCGGGGAGGGGGCTGCCCCTTTGAGCCTGGGGGGTCTTTGGTTGTAAGACCCTTCCCCAGAGCTGGAGAGGCCCCATGGAAGCATCCCCGGTGCTGGGCAGGGAGCCCGGCTCTGCGTGCGGACACGCGCTCCCAGGTTTGTTTTCCTCTCCGGAGCGTTCTCCCTTTCCTCGGCGCTTTTCGGGAGAGCGGATCTGCGTGGCTTCGGGAGCCGCTGGGAAGTTGGCAGCCGCGGGGAAAAAAACGGAGAACTCTCCCACCGCCTGCCCAGGCGCAGCCCCGCCATCCTCATCCTCCTCCTCCTCCTGGTGTGATGAGTTTGCCGTGCTCTGCCAGCTGGGTTATTTTTCCGTGGGCTGCTCTGGGCTTTGGCGGGGATGCCCGCTGCCATCGGCGGCTGCGACGGAGAGGCTGCGGAGTGAGTCACTGCCATCTCCGCCGGGTGACCTGTGGCTCGGGGCTTGGCGAGAGACGATGGCGTGAAGCGGGGCTGGGGTGACCGGAGGAGCTCACCGGTGCTGGCCGCTCGCCCGAGGTAGGGCGCAGGGAGGGGGGGAGCTGAGCCGATCTGTCGAACGCAGCGAGGAGCTCGAGGAAAATGCCAGGAGAAGTGCCAAAAGGAGAGGGGAAAAAAAAAAAGCAGCTCATTTCCTCCCCTCCCTTCGCTCCCTGCAAGCAGGGATTTATCCGCACCGGGGCAGCGGGTGGGGGTGTGGGGGGACGTGCTGAGCACGGCTCTGGCTGCGGGGAGAGTCGGGGCGAGACCCCCCCCCTCCCTGTGACCCACCGCCTCCGTGCCGAGAGCTGCGGTCCGGTGGGATGCGCAGAAACACCGGCTGCTTTTGGCCATCTTGGCCGAGCTAGGGGGGGGACGCAGCGCCGGGGGGTGCAGCGAGGGTGGTCCGGCTGCGAGTGTGGTGGGTCCCCACTGGGAGCAGCGGGCTCCAGCTGCCCCGGGCTGGGGGGGCACAGGTAAACCCTTTCTGGGGGGTGCAGCAGGCGCTGGGCTGGTGGTGCTGAGCTGCACCCCGGGGTGTTGGGGACCTTCGAGGGGATTTTATGGCAGGTTGGGTGCAGCCGTGGTCCGGCCCCGCATCCCGGGTGCGGAGGAGCCTGCCGGCTCCCCAAAAAAAGGGTGTCACGTGCTTCAACTTTGGCATCAGGCAGGAGGAGGATGGATTTGTCAGCTCAGCCACCCCCTTCCAGCTCTTCCCAGAAAGACGACGGTTGGAAGATATGGCAGGTCCTAATTATAACATACGCGAACCCGCTCCTGCTGCCCTCCCCGGCTTCGCGCCCGCTGCGGGCACCGTCTCTTCGTTTCGGGCTTCGGGTCTAACGGAGGGGTTTCCCTTTGCGGGGTGGCCCGGTGCCCTGTGTCCCTGTGCTGCGGATGGCCCTGCGCAAAGCCTGGCTCAAGATGGGGGTCTCTGCCCCCGCCAGGGCTTACCCATTCTGGGTACGGGCAGGGGCTCGCGCTGCCGGACTGCGGTCTCGGGGCGCAGATGTGATGGGGAGCAGAAACGCCGGGCAGTGCCGCAGGCACCGCTGGGGACCGGCAGTCAGGCCACGCTCGTGCTCCGAGCCAGCGCCGCCCCAATTCGCAGAAGGTGATCAAAAATCAATTGTGGGATTTTGCTGCATGTAGCAGGGATGGGCGCCGGCTCCCTCCCTCCCTCTGGGCTCTCCTGGCTGGAGCTCTGCACGTTGGCTGCCGGCAGAGACCCTGTGCTGCCTCCCGCAAGGTGAGCTGCTGCGATCGCCGCTTGCCCCGCGGCCGGATCCTGCTCACCTTCCCCTCGCTGTGCTGTACATCCCTCAAAGCGAGGGACTAGCCCTGGCCTGCTTGGACGTGGACAGAGAGGGAGAAGGAGAGAGCTTGCCTGCAGTTAAGGATACATATATATATAGGTATATAAAACATGATAAATAATCCCTGGGTGTGATCCATGCCCAGTGGGAACCATTTTCTGCAGACTAGAGCATCCCTCGAGGGATGCTCTGGGGCAGCGAGGAGGGTGGTGATACCCAGCTTTTCCCTGCCGTGAAGCTCTGAGCTGGGCGCTGGCGGGACCCGGTTGCAGAGGGGTCGAGTCGGCACCCTGGCAGTGGGCTCGGGCTTATGCAAGCGTTGCGATACCAGATCGTGCATCGATGGAGGGATTGCCGGGGAAAGGCTGCATCTTGGAGCACGTTGGGTGGGTTTTGGTGGTGAAATCTGGGGTCTCTGCTCGCCGCTGCCTGCTGAGCCGTGGCCTTGCTTTTCCTCCGAGCGAACGCTGGGGTACTTGACCTGAATACTTAAGGTTTTGCCTGTTGACAGAGAACTTAACCTGGCATCCCCTCCCTCTGTGCCTAAATTCCGCTGTACTTTATGGAGCTTTTGCAATTAAAAAGAACCAGGAGCCAAAGTGAAGTTCCCTGTAATCGCTTGCAAGCGGGGAAGAGCGGGCGTGCACTAATTGGGATATTGTGCTGCGTGCTGGCTGGCCCCGCTTGCCGAAGGAATAGCAGGTGGGGAAAGAAATGGCCTTGATTTTCAAAAAGATGCTGGCGAGCTCGCGGGCAGCCAGCGTGGCAGAAGCCGGCACAGCCCTCCCAGTGCCAGGGCTGGGCTGGGGAGGTCTCCTTGGTGGTGGGCTGGTGGGCGCTTGGCTCCTTGGCAGCTGGGGATGGGGTCGTGCAGGCGAGTGCTGGGCGCAGGCTCTTGGCCGCTTATTCCTGCATCTCCTGGACCGCATCACTGGCTGAGCCTTTGCCTGGTTTAACGAGCCCTGATGCAACTGGGTGGGCTCAGCACAAAACCAGTGAGTGCGCTGGCTCTGAACTGGGAGCCAACAGGTCCGGCAGAGCCGAAGGTCCCTGCTGCTCTGCGGTCCGTGGGAGCGGGGTCTGCTCGGGGAGGGGTGGGATGCTCGGGCTGCCCTGCGATAAGCCCTGGCTGGGATCCTAATAACTCGCCTCTCGGCTTTGCCCGCTGCCGGCGGTGGTACAGCCATGGTGACTAGCGCTTAGCTAATGTGCCTGATGGCACACGAGACGTGACCTCGCCTGCCTGCAGCGGCATGGGCTCCGTGGAGCTAATGGAAGTAGAATGACTTGGTTTTGACTGGGAGCCCTGCAGGGAGCGGAGTGAGGGAGAGAAATGGGCCATTTCCTTCCTTATTTATTTATTTCTCCCCCAAAGGAGGTGTTTTGTTGTTGCAAAATCCCTGTGTCGAGGGGCAGGTCTGGGGGGGGTCCAGCAAAGACCCCCCCTGTGCTGTGCAGCCGCGGTGGGCCAGATCTCCCCAGGGCTGGGGCTCTCCGGAGCGGTCGGTGCGATGTGGGGGTCCCTCCAGGCTCTCTGTTCCCGGGGCTGCAGCAGCGCCGGGCTGGGGAAGGGAAATTTTGCAAACAAAACCCATGCGATGCGTGCGGGGGGGGGGGGGGTGTCCAGCTGCCTCTCCCGGAGATCCCCCAGCCCCAGTGAGCGACTGCGAGCGCTTGCCTTGGCTCCAAAGCCCTGGGGTGCAGACCCCCGCTGCAGGATGGGCTGCCCGGCTCCGGGGCCGCGTGTCCGGCAGGAGCCGGTGGCGATGCAGCCGGGGATGCATCCCGGTGCCTGCGAGCACCCCTGGGCTCTGCGGGACACGGCGAGCTGGCGCTGTGCCTTTGGTGCAGCCCCGGCATGATGCTCGCAGGGATGCGTGGCAGGAGCTGTGGGAAGGAGCTGCGGAGGCGAAGCCCGGGATGGTCGGTCCCTGCCTCCGGGCACTGGAGGGGGGGTTTGCAGCCGGAGCTCCGCGCAGCGCAGGGGCATTTTTAATCAGCGTTTGATTTCTGCTGCCCAGCCGAGCCCTCGCCCTGCTCCGTGCTGGGGCCTTGGTGGGACCCATGCGGGTGCCAGCCGGTGGCTCGGTGGCATGGCCACCACTAGAGGGGGGTGGGATGCCACCGCGGGGGACCCTGTCCGGGGGTGCGGGGACCCTCAGGGCAGCGGCACAGCCCGTGGTCCCCTTGGCTATCCCAGTCCCGGGGCGGCAGCAGCCCCAGCACCCGCCGCGGCAGATCCTGACCCTCGTTAGATCGGTCTGGCTCAGGCCGGGCAATGAGCCGTGCCCGTCTGGAGATCCGCTCGTTTTGAGGAGTCCTTGCGCTGCTTTCCAGATCTCGGGTCCGGCCGTTTCGTGGCCGGGATGAGGGCGATGGAAAGGCTCGTTCCTCACCGACGATGCGCTTGTGGGAAGTGGGAACGAGCAGCGTTGCTCATTCTGTTGGTGCTGTGATAAATGCCACGCTGGGCATTTATCCCACCCCGTTTATTACCCCCCTGGGGGGTGCACACCTGCACCTGACTTCTTGCAAATCTGCAAATATTTCTTCCCCCGGGGCGGTGCTGCCCCCACGGAGCCGTGCAGATGGGGCAGGAGGATGGGTCCATCCCTTTGCTGCCCGTAGCGTGTGGGTAGGGCTGTTCCCTGCTCCATGAGCATCTGCTGTAGGCAGGCATCTCCCTCCAGATGTGCGTCTCCCTCCAGATGCCCTCCAGATGTGCGTCTCCCTCCAGATGTGCCGGACCAGCCTCATGGTGGAAGGGCTGCTGTGGGGAGGTGCCGGAGCTGGGCTCCCTGGGGATGCAGAGGCTGGTCCCACACCTGGGAGGAAGGATGGATTTCCCTCCTTCTTGCCAATGAGCTTTAAGGCTTGGGCTCCTGCCTGCTCGCCCAGCCCTGCGCGCTGCCCACCCCTCCGGGCAGCACCCCAGGGGTGGGTGCAGCCCTGGCGCTGGTGGGACCAAAATTTGGGCTGTGCGGGGAGCAGCAGCTTGTGTGCGGCCGTGGGGATGCGTGGTGCGGGTGGAAGAGGACGGCGGGAAGGGGATGTTCATCTCCTGCCCCTTCCCGATGAACGCTCGGCCGTTTGCAGCGCAGGCTCGTCGGGTAATTCAGGCTGCATCTCCCCTAACGATTCAGTGAGGGACTCAAACCAGCTCCCCGCCTCCCCTCCCCATTATTTGCGCTTTCTTCTTGCCTGCCGTGATATTTTTACCTTCAGTTCGTTCAGATTATATGATCAAAGGAGGCACAAAGGGGAGAGAACAGAGAGGAAAAAGCTGAAAAGAAGAAAGGGAGAGGCCGTGGGCTCTGGGGGCACTGCCAGCTCGGCGGGAGCTGCCGTGGGCTCAGAGGGTTTTCCTGGGAGCGGGTCCACGTGGTGACCCATCACACCTTCTCTGACGGGCAGAAATGTCCTGGCTGCTGGGGTAAGATGCAAAAAATGACCTGGTTTTAGCTGGCGTGGGGCTGCGTGGTAGGGCTGTGGTGTCTGAGCATCTCTGGGTCTGCCCATCATCTGCCTCCTCGCCACGGGCAGAGCCTGACCCGCTGCCAGGCTGTAGCAGGAGCCGCTTTCCCCTGCTCCGCTCCCGCTGCCGACTCGCGGGATGATGCTTGCGAAGGAGACGGGACCGTGCTGAGGGTTGATCCCTGTCCTTGATCCCCATCCGAGCGGGGGCTCTCCCGGCAGCGGGGCAGGCTGGGGCAGCGGGGGGTCGTGCCGCAGCACTCCCAGGCTCCTGCCTTTGGAAGCAAAGAGCTCGGCACTGGATAATTCTGGTTGCTTAAAAGCCCGGGCTGTCAGAAACGCTTTGGAGATGGGCCTTCAAGTGGCTCCGACAGGCAGGGATGTGCATAATTTATGGAGGTGAGTTGAGGCAAGGGCTCTCCTGGCTGGGGAGGCTGCGGAGCTGGATCCTCCTCCGTGGTGTAAAAGGGGTCGGCACGGCCGGCTCCGGCGGGCAGCACCCCTCGGGGCTGGCTGAGGATCCGGCCCAGCAGGCGTGGGCTCGGATGCTGGGCTCTGTGCTGGAGCTGAGATTAATTTAAGCTGTTTCTTCAGTCTCGCTGTTGCAGCCCGTCCTGCTTGGGGAATGCATTTGCCTGCTTGGTTCTCCTCTGCTTTTTGGTGCCTTGCATTAATCATGTGCTGTCCTCGCAGCATCCATCAGCAGCTGCTTGGAGACAGCGGGGATGGGCTGCAAGGGAGAGCCTTCTCCCCGAGGGGAAACTGAGGCAGAGGGCTGTGCTGCTTGGGCAGGGGCAGCGCCAGGGCGTGGGGAGGGGGATGAAGGGCTGTCCTGCAGCGATCTCAGAGCCAAGGCTGTGCTAGCACCCTGTACCCGCTCGAGGGGCTCTGGGGTGAAAGCAAAAGAGACAATGTGACGGCACAGGGGGTTGCGGGAGGCTGGTGAGAAGTGAGATCCCCCCCCCCAGCTCCCCCCCCGGCTGTGGGCAGGAGGGTCCCGTGAGGGTCTGGGGCTGAGATGGAGGAGCTAGGATGGGCTGAGCCTTCTCGCCTCTGAGACACGGCGCAGGCACCGGCGCGCTGGGGCAGCGAGGCGGGGCGGCAGTTAGCAGGACCCGGTGGGTTTTTTCCACCTGGTGAAAAGACTGAATCTCATCCCATGGTGTTCGGTGGTTAACGGGGAACCACGAGTGCCTCCCCCCGCACCGCGCCGCAGGGCGGGCTGCTCTTCGATTGCTGCTTCTCGGGGAAGAGCAGCTGGCGATGCCGAAACGCTCCCCGCCAGCCGTGCTCGGTGCCAGGGCTGCCGATGCCGCGTGGCCCTCGGGCAGACGTTGGGATGCGGGTCGGGATGCAGCGCGTGTGCGTGGGCACAGCCTGCGGGCATCGCCCGGGCCCCCGCTCCCTGTGCCTTCACCCCCAGCTTCGCCCCCAGTTTCCCAAGGGACCATTCGCTCCCTCCTTCCTCGCCCGTGGGCACCCAGCTCGGGGTCCGAGGGCCGTCGCAGCGCGATGCTCTCGGCACACAGCTGACCGCCCATCCTTGCTGCTTTTAATCTGTGCGGACCCGCGGGTTGCTTGCCTGGGGCAGCCAGAAATCCCAACTCTCCCCGCGGCTGGGGCGAGCCCTCGGTGCTGTCGATATTTGCTGCTGGAAGCTGTCGATAACGGATGCTTGCGAGGAAGCAGCTGCTGGTTCAGAAACCGGTGGCCCGAAGGAAGAGCAGCAGGAGCGGCGATGCTTAGGGCAGTGGTTCAGATCCGTAACGCCGGGTTTTGTCGGTGCTTGGCCACGTCGGCTCTCACTGAAGACACAGATCAGCTCCCAGCCCGCTCGGTTCGCGGCGCGGCACTCGAGACGTGGGGACCTGTCGGGAAAAACCTGTTGGGAAACAGCCTCCAGCTCCCTCGGCACCTCCTTGCTGGAGCTCGATGGTGCTGGGGATGGGGGGATGGCTCGTGTTGCTGACCCCTGTCGAAGGCACCTGCCTGGCAGATGTGGGAGGAGGCTGGGGAGGATCTTCAGCCTCAGCTGGCTTTGCTGGGCACAGGACCTGGAGTCTGGCTGGGCCATCGATGGGGACAAGGAAAGGGCAGGGTGGGCACAGGAAGGGATGCTCAGGAGAGGAGGGGACTCGCCACGCGGTGGAGGGGCTGTTTAACGAGCAGGTTTCTCCCTGAATCAGCTCAGGGTTTAAACCAAGCTCAGCTTCAAGGCAGCTGCTTGGCTCCCATGCCTGGCTGTGCCCTGGGGCAGGCGGGATGCTCTGGGATGGGTGGGGACCAGGGCTGTGGGTGCATGCGGGGTTTGACCCCTTCCGAGCACCATCTCAGGGTCTGTCCTGCCCCAGCAACTCTCTGAAGAGGGGATGGGAAGGGACGGGTCCCGGGGCCTCCCTCCAGCCCTGGTCCCACTCCTCAGGGCAGAGCGAGCCAGGGGGCCCTGCGCCAGCCCCCCTGCCCAGATGCGGCTTGGGCTGAGCCAGAGCTGTTGGAGTGAATCAAAAATCAAGTGAATCCCAAATCCTTTTTTTTTTTTTGCAATAACCCCCAGTGCTGATTTGTGCCGAGCTCCCTGATGAGAGCTCGGAATAGCCGATGTCCTCTTCACCCTCCTGCTTAATTCTTTCTCTCTCCCCCTTCCTCCTCTCCTCCCCCTGCCAAGGGCTCCGGAGGAAGGACCCGAAGCTTTGCTTGGGCTCACGTCGCCGCTGCCGCCTCTTCTCCCTGGCGTAGCCATGCCGACCCCGTCACCCTCCTGCAGCCCGGCCGCCCGCTGCTCCCCAGGGACCGGCATCACCGCTGCGAGCTGCTGACGGTGCCGCGAGCGGGACCCTGCCGGGAGCCATGCCGCCTGCCCGCGCCCGCCTCGCTCCCTGACCGCCGCCGGGTTTCGGGCCACGAGGTTTGCCCCAGCACGGCTTTGGCGATGAGCGGGGGTTACTTTTGCATGGAGCGTCTCTCCTTCTGCCTCCTCCTGAGTGCCTGGAGCTGGGGGTGGGCGCCCGGGGGTGCCGCCAAGCCCAAGGGCCAGGGCTACCCGCACATGAACTCCATCCGCATCGACGGGGACATCACGCTCGGGGGGCTCTTCCCCGTGCACGGCCGGGGCGCGGAGGGCAAAGCCTGCGGGGAGCTGAAGAAGGAGAAGGGCATCCATCGCCTGGAGGCCATGCTCTTCGCCCTGGACCGCATCAACAACGACCCCGACCTGCTCCCCAACATCACCCTGGGCGCCCGCATCCTGGACACGTGCTCGCGGGACACGCACGCCCTGGAGCAGTCGCTGACCTTCGTGCAAGCCCTCATCGAGAAGGACAGCACCGAGGTGCGCTGCGTCAACGGCGGGCCCCCCATCATCACCAAACCGGAGCGGGTGGTCGGCGTCATCGGCGCCTCGGGCAGCTCTGTCTCCATCATGGTGGCCAACATCCTGCGGCTCTTCAAGGTAGGGCTCGGCGAGGGTAAAAATAACCGCCGCGGTGGTTTTGCAGCGTTTATCCACGCGTGCCTCTTCCTCCACGGCTGGGTGTAGGCAGGAGCCGGTGTCTTTAAAACCCTTCTCCTGCCTCCCCCGGGTCCCCGGGGATCCCTTCCCCCATCCCTCTCTGGTGACGACACTTTTAGCGGGAGGATTTTTATTTCTTCTCCCCCGGCTTCGTGGCGAGGGGGATGCTGATGCTCCTGGCGTCAGCAGGGCTGCGGGAGGGAGGTCGCCTCGCAGGAGATGGCTGGCGAGGTGGGCTGAGGATGGGTGTGGGGTGGGATGACTCGGGCTGGAAGGGACCGTGGGGGGCTCAGCCCACCGGGGCCGTCTGTGGGGTCAAACTGGGTTGATCAGAGCTTGGTTGTGGTGGAACTTGAAAACTTCTGAGGCTGGAGAGTGTCCAGCCTTCTTGGGAGCTCCCAGAGTGTTTTTGGGGTGCAGCCCTTGCTCCCCCTTCCCTGGCTGTTACTTGAGGGGGCTTGGGTGGTCTGTGGGAGCAGTGTCACCCAGAGGGTCAGCTGGGGGGGACCCTGGCCGTCCTGCTTAGCACTCTGGGTGAACCTTTGCTGTCACATAAGAAACACCAGGCACCTCCCTGCCTGTGGCTGTCACCTATAGACAGATGCTCTTGACCTGCCTGCCCATGAGGAGCTGCTAATTGGGAGCATTTCCGTGTCCCCCACCCTGGTGTGGATTATACCCCCAAAACGTGAGGTCATGCCGTAGCCAAATGGCTGGGCAGCTGCAGGGTTGCTGCCTGCGCTGCCGGGCTGGAGGCAGCTATCGCCGGCGGGGTGCGAGGGCGGCTGTGACCGCTCTCTGCTCCAGCCCAGGGGACACCAGCCAGGCTGGGGACACTTGTCCTGTGCCACCGGCTCCGGCTGTGCCGGGGGAAGCGGGGCACTCAGGGCTGCGCTGGGACGAGGGCTGGCTCTCGCTCCCCCTCGCCGTGCCAGGCGCAGGAAAGCCGAGGAGTTTCTGATTACTTTTCCCCTCGCTGTGCATTTATTTATCCGCAGCAGCGTCCCTGGGCTAGAGAGGGTGTTTGAACAAGAGCCCCCTCCGCAGCAAATGGCAGGGAGAAATGTAAATACCCCGCGCACCCAGCAGCCATGGGAGCCCCGTGCTGCCCCCCGAGCCGGGTCCCAGCTCTGCCTCCCCTCCCAGCACCCCGAAACCCCTCGGTTCTCTGGGGCTGATGCTGTTTTCCTTTTTGCCTTTCCCCCCTCCTCTTCCTCCATCGGCCCGGCGTGCTGAGAGCGCCGGGTGCCCTCCTGGGAGGGCTGGAAGCTGTTAGTGAAGACGGAAAAAACTGATTGCTGATGGAGTTTGATTTTTCTGGGTCCCTTTTTTTAAAACATGTTAATGTTCCAGGCGACGAGTGAGAGGGCTATTCAATAATTAAAATAATATAAATTAGACAGAGCGGGAGGAACTTAAAAGCTGTTTGCCGAGACAAAAAAGATTGAACGCTTGTCTGGGAGAGGAGGAGGAAGACAGGCAGTGGGAAAGGAGGCAGGACAGTGACAGCCGGAGGAGTGGAGGGTACCCACATCCTTTCTAGGTTGTTATTTTTTTTTTTTTCTCCCCCTTCTCCTCCAATTTGGATCCTTGGGCAAGGCAGCCCTGGCCTGTGTGGGAAGGATGTCACCGAGCCCAGATGCACCCGTGCCCCAGCCTTGCACCCAGGCACTGCCGGTGGCCCGAGGAGGGCCGGTCTGAAGCCCTGGGTGTCCCCAGCAACTTTAAAATCCAGAGCTGATCTCGGCCCTGCATGGCGGTGGGGAGGTGGGTAGAGGATGGGGACGTCGAAATCCCCGAGTGGGGACGATGCAGGACGAGCTCAACCCTTCCTAGACAGCAGTGAATCCCTGTCTGTGGGTGAGGGGGTGTGCGCGTGGGTGGGTGCAGTGTGGGTGAACTCCGCAGTGGTCCCCAGCACAGGGGCATCGTTCCCATGGGAGGTGGGGGTCTCATCCCCCCTCGCTGGGCGCAGCCCTGTTCCTGCAGCGGTGGGGGCTGGGGGGGGGGGGGGCTGGAGGAGGCTCTTTATCCCCCAGCCACGACCTGAGAGCTGCTGCCGCTCTTTGTTATTCAAATAGTGGGTTTATGGCAGGGACATGCTTAAAATGAAAATAAGGCAACTTCCATTTCACGCCGCTGCTGACCTTTAAGCGCGGGTGACTCCGCTCTGAGGTTCAGCAAAGCGTTTGCCTTCCCGGGCGCCGCTGCACGGGCGGTTGCCTTTGCCCATTCCCTCGGGAATGACACTTGCCGGAGCTCTGGCTGCTGCCACAGCATCGTGGTGTGAGGTGGGTGCTGCCCGCGTCCCCCTCGGCGCCCGCACCGGGAGCCCTCGGCGTCCCCCCGGCAAGGGGATGCTGGTGTGAAGCACTGGGAGCCAGAACAGGGGTCCCGCTCCAGCAGCGGGCGGTGGGTCGCAGCAGGTCTGCATCCCACCCCGTGTTCAGGGGGATGCTGCAGAGCCCTTACTGGGAGGGGGGGGTGTGTCACAGCAGCCCCCCCAATTTATCCCCCAGAGCTTGGAGCGGCCCCTTCTCCGCTCCCCACCATGTGCACAGCAGAGGTGGCCATTCCTGCCCCGGGGCGATGCTGTCCCCCTCCTCGGTCCCCTTCCCCATCCCACGCTCCCTTCCCCTGCATCCCGCCCTGCTCCATCCCCGCTGCCCTCCCCCCCAGCCCCCCAGCCCTCCCCCACCAGCGTGAGCCTTGCCCCTCCCCGCCAGGGGCTTTGTCGCTCCCACGCTACATAAATAAATAACGTGTCCTTCGTTAGATGCCACTGCCTAATTAAAGCTGTACATCAGTGGAACAACTTGCAGATGTGGCATCCTCTGTCCAAGCTGGTTTCATCTCTCCTCGCGGCTCTGCCTGCGGAGCAGCCTTCCCCCCGATCCCCGCTCTTGGCTCCTGGCGATAGCATCTCTCTGGCGTCACTGCGAGAGCTTGCTGGCGCGCTCCGGCTCCTTCCCACCCCTTTCCACTGGCTTTCCAGCCCCAGCTCTACCCGGTTTCTCCTGAACTGCCACAGCAATGGTGGTGTCAAAGGAACCGGGGCCGTCCCCTGCAAGTGTGATCCCCGAAAAGCTGCGACAGGGTCTGGGGTGCGTTTGCTCAACCCCATCCAGAAAGAGCTGGGAGGTGATGAAGCCCGAGTGCTCAGCCGGGGTGAGGAGCATCCTTGGTGTGAGGATGGACTCAACATGCACTGAGCACTTTGAGGTGCTTGTTTTCTTCATGGCAGCGAGCGCAGCAGCTCTTTTTAGCGCAGGGGTGTTGTACAGCATGAATAATTCACCTGATGGAGGACGGTGCCCATCGCGTGCACGGCAGGAGCAGGCTGTGCTCCGCACGCGAGGTTGTGCTGCCTGTGGACGGGTTGGTGGTGCTGGATCAGGCCCCCGGTGCTGAGCCCCTTAGGCTCGTGTCTGGTCCCTGCCATGGGGGATGCCCCGAGCTTTGCGGATGGTGGGACGGGAGAGATGCTGCACGCGGCACCACGCTTCCCACTTCGTGGGGAAATAACCTTCATGAAGCCGGGAAGGTGGAAATCGGCCGGGGGACACTCTGATTAATCACCCGCTCCGCTCCTGCCACTTGGTTTCCTTGTTCTTCACTGGGTTTATTAAAATAAATTGCAGCTGCCTGGCTCCCCTGGGCTGCCCCGGCCACGCAGCCCCCCTCTTGGTCCCTGGGCACGGCTCGGCGAGGAGGATCGCGAGGCTGAAGGGAGGGGGGACAGCAGGTCCAGTGAGCAGCGAAGGGCAGCGGCTGTGGCTCTCTGCTTCGCTCTCGGCTGGGGTGGGAGCTGTTATTTTTTTTTTTGGAAAAAGGGATGCAACGACCCTCTGGCAGCACTGGGGTTTTCTGCTGGAGCTGCCTCCCTGGGTCCACGGGCAATTAAGAAGTTTTCTTTCTCATCGCTGGTTTTACCTCTGCCTCCGGACGAGCCGTCTCCCTTTGGCGTAAGCCCACGCCGGGGCTGGCTGGGACGTCCTCCCGTGGCTGCCGTGCTTCCCGGTGCTTTATTTCTTGACAAAAGCCAGATTTATTGAAGGGACCAAGCAGCCTGCGCTCGGCTGCCTCAGCCCCGGTGTCGGAGCTGCTGGATTTACGCGCTCGGTTTAACAGGTCGGGGTAAAGGAGCGGGAGGTCGGGGAGTCCGTTGCTCCCCGCCCCAAGCTGTGTCCCCTCAAGCGTGGCTCTCGTGTGTCACCCTGGAGTGGCTGCCTCTCGGTGGCACCGGAGCTGGGAAATGGAAGGATTTGTTATCGGCTCCGTGTTGTGTCGGTGCATTGCGACGCCCGAGCCATTTTCTTGCCCCGTTCCAATTTCCAGTTGGGGAAACTGAGGCACAGAGACCTGGTGAGCAGCTCAGGGTGTGTGGCGTTTGGGATATTCATCGCTCTCTGAGGAGATGCTGAGGGCTGGATCCTGTCTGGGCGCTGGGCCTGATCCTGCGGCCCTGGGGAGGGGGCAGGGGGCTGGGGGCTGCAGCTTGCTCTGCTCTGACGGCAAGGTCTGACCATCCCCGCTCACCCCTCGCTCCGCCAGCCCCTGCGGTGCTTTACGCTCGCTCTAATTAAAAGCTGCCGTCCAAATGGCTCGATGATGGAAATTCTAATTAAATCAATTCCGTCTTGTCAGTGAACCTGAGGTTTGCATAAGATATGCATGAAATTAATAATTATGGTTAGGGAATTAGCTGCTCCAGACCCCATCTCTGGCGTGGGGGGGCTGGTGCTCGGAGCAGCCGGGCCGGTGCAGGAGCCCCTTCTCGTGGGGCTGCTCCCACCCGGTGTGCGCGGCTCGGCCGTGCGATGGCCCGGGGGTTTTGCGGCTCCTTCCCTCCTGGCTGCTCAGGCTGATGTTCGGGTTGATGGTTGAAGTCGGAGCGTGGCAGCCCGGCGAACCTGGGCTGGGGCCTCACTGAAATCACTGCTTGTGCCGAATTCTCCCCGATCTGAAGGGGATTCTGTCCGCCGCCGCCGGCAGAGAGAGTGCTGCATCAGCTCGTCAGCTGGCAGTAATGAAACGGGTACCAAATCAAGGTGGTTTTGCAGTGTGTTTGAGGTTGATCACAGCAGATCTGTTGACCCAGGGGCTGGGGGGAGCAGGATAACACCCCAACCCTGGCTCCTGCCTGCTCTCTTACCCTGGGGGACATTTCTGCAGGTTGGGGGTGGGTTTGGATGATGCTGATTCTTGTTTTTCAGTTCAAAATAAGGGAGGAAGGAGGTTTTACCCCCCTGCCCTGGGATTATTCCTCACTTCTGATAGGACGAGGGAGCCTTGGGGTGCAGGAGGGCTGGTCCTGCTGACCTCCCCACCAGCACCATGGTATTTATCCCAGGCTGGAAATGAGCCAGGCAAGGTACCACCGGTGTCCAGATATGTAGCTGAGAGATGTTTCCAGCTTCCCCTCCCCACCGCATCCATCTTCTTTCTAAGAACCTTGAATTCCCTGCCTGCATTTTGCTTTTATGGACCTAAAAGGACTTTTGTCTTTTATCTGAGAAAATAGCTGGTGCCGGGAGTTGGGCTATTGTAGACCACAAGATCAAAAAGGTAGGGGGGGGCGGAAAAAGGCAGAAGTCTACAAAACGGTCATTTGGGAACTGGTATTTTATTTTCACTTCCATCCCAAGCAGAGGAGCGAAAGAGAAAAGCTCTTTCTGTTTGTTTATTAAAACACAGCTTCCAGTTCGCAGCCTGTAGATCAACAGGTATTTTCTAGGCTTCGTTTTCCAGCAGGGGCTCGAGCAGGATGGGCAGCCCGGGGGTTAAACCGGGATGTGTCCTGGCCAGCTGGGCTTGGCTGGGATTCCCGGTGTCACCGGGGGAATAGCTGGGAAGTCTCCATCGCCAGTGCCCTGCTGAGGAGGCAGAGATCGATTTAAACTAAACCGCTTTGCAGAGGAAAAAAAATCCTTGGGGAAGGATCCTCTGGAAAGGCCGGGTTGTGTTCCTGCCCCCAAATCCCCTTTGATGTGGGCACGGCTGCTTCCCCCGCACGCTTGCCCTCCGTCGCGTGGGCACGCTGCGTGCATCGCCTCCGCCCCGATCCCCCGTGTCCATCCTCCGGCCGGCACCGCTGTGGGCGAGGCGGGGAGCTGCCCCCCCTGTTCCCTCCCCAGGATGAATGATTGCCAGACCAGCGCCTCGCCTGCTGAGCAGAATTTTAATCGAGTCTGATGCGCCGGCTCCCGGTCACAGACACCCAACGAGCAGATCACAGCCCCTCGGTAAGGAGCACAAAGCAGATTGTCACAGAGTAATCCTATTTGTGCCTTGATAAAGATTCCTTCCTCTCCCACTCCTTCGCCATCTCTCCCTTTTTTCATCTTATATTTCGCAGGTGGGTAGAAGGGTGCCTGCTCCTTTCCAGGGGCCTTTTAGCATTCAGGTGGAGTCGTGGTTTATAACACCGGTATCGTATTTAATAGAGAGAGAGAGGGAAGTGGAAGAGGGGAAAATAACAGAGAAACACACTGTGAAGTGCAGCCTGGGAGCAGGAGCGGAGGAGGATGGGGTGGGTTGGGAGAGCCGGGAGGCTCCGGTCTGAGCCTCCCCATCCTTGGGATGCTGCTGCGCAGCCGGGCTCCCAGCAGGGTGGCTTGATCTTACAGCACCAGCTGTGATCCCCACAGACCCCAAACCTCTCCCCATCGCCTCCAAGCCCACCCAGGTGTCTCTGCCGCTGGGAATTGGCTAATTGTTTAATGAGGAGTGGTGATGGGTGAGGCCAAAGGCAGCCTGGGCTGATCTGGGCATCCAGGAAGACCCAGGTGCCTGTTGATGCTGGGGGATTTCTGGGATCCACTGCAGTCCTGCATGGCTCCAGCAGCATTTGTGCTCCTGCAAGCTGGATTACTGAGTTCTTCCTAAACTGGATTAGAGGGAGCAGGAGAGGGGGAAGGCTTCTAGGAGCTGGGGGTTGCTGCTTTGTGCCTGCTTGCGCCCAAGGCAGGGGGAGGTTTGGGATTGGCGATGCCCTGGGCTGTTCCTCCTCTGTTTGCTCTGTCCTGGCAGTAAAGCAGCATCTGTGGGGAGGTGAGAGGGCAGCGGGTGGCCGGACCCTTCCCCAGGCTGTGCCAGCTCCAGGTAGGGCTGTCGCTGTCTCTGCAGCGCTGCTGCCCCGTAGCTCCAGCCCCTGCAATTCTATCGCTGCTGGATTTAAAACCTTGCCCAGGTTTTGGGCAGGGCTCTGCCAGCCCTCGCGACGTGTCGGGCTGCACCCCGGACAGGTACCTGCTCGCGCGTGGGACGAGGGGATGATGGATGGGGCTGTCTCGGTATTCGGTGTGTCTTTGGTCGGGAGCTCCATGCGAGTAGGGAGAACGTGGGCTTGATAATTTAATAAGCCTTTTCCATCTTTAAGATAAATTAATATCTGTAGTGTGTTTTGGAGATGTAAAGTGCTGTGTAAGTGTTAAGCATAGCATGATCCTGCGGTGCTAAATCACTCTAGTGTACTGTGCGAGGCGCGGCAGCTCTGGTTAATTTAAAGGGTTTATTTATGGCTTGGGTGGACAGGACCTGGCAGGCTGGGGTCAGAGCTGTCCTTCCCAGGGCAGGAAGCCAAAGGGAGACCTTAGCAGTGCTGTCCGGGGCAGAAGTAAGGTTTTCTCTTTGGCCTCTCCCATGCTGGGCACATCTGATGCTCAAGAAACCTTTCTGGGGTCCTGCTGGGTGTCGCTGAGCTTTGGGTGGTCCCCAAGCCCCGCAGTCTCCAGGGCTGAGCCAGCCTGCACAGCCAAGGCTTGGTACCTGCTTCCCCTAGCTGGTGCTGATCCCCTTTGCCCAGGCAGCACCCAGAGGCACCCCCAGCTCTCGTGCTGGCCGGCACCCAGGGAGCACGGAGGGGAGATCAAAGCGGGCAGGCAGGCGTGTTACATGCAGAAATGAAAGCTTGGGATGCTCTAAACCTCTCCCTGCAAAGCCCAGGGCTGCCTGGCTCCTTAGTGGACCTCGAAGGGACTTGTTGGTGTTTGCTCTGCCCTGGGACTGGTTTCTGTTCATCCTCGGGAGATCCCGGAGCCCTTCTGACCTGCTGGGCTCTGCTGAGCCAGGTGCTTCTGCAGGCAGAAGTGTAAAGCAGCAGCTCTGCGCTTTCTGATGGTTTTATTTCCCCCTTCCCAGACATCGGTGTGTGTGGGTTTGGATCGGACTGGAGCATGTGGAGGAGATGTGTGTCGTGGCATGGGTTTTGTGTCTCCCGTGCCCAGTGATGGGTGGAAATCACCAGATGAAAGCCTTTAGGTTTCCACCAAGACCCAGAAGAGCTGATAACCCTCCACTTCATGGTCTCCCTCCGCAAGGTGCTGGTCCTGAGTGCTCTGAAGCATCCCATGTCTGTCTGGTAGCACATGCTCCCACCTGACCCATGGTCTTCCTTGTCTCCCACCTTCATCTGCTCCAGAGCAAGGCTTTGGGAGCATGGGCAAGGAGAGGGCATTGCAGTGGGGTGGAGATCACCTCTTTCTCCTGACACTTCGTCTTTCTTCCCTCCATCCCAGATCCCCCAGATCAGCTACGCCTCCACCGCGCCGGACCTGAGCGACAACAGCCGCTACGATTTCTTCTCCCGCGTCGTGCCGTCTGACACCTACCAGGCCCAAGCCATGGTGGACATCGTCAAAGCCCTCAAGTGGAACTATGTCTCCACCTTGGCCTCCGAGGGCAGCTATGGTGAAAGCGGCGTGGAGGCCTTCATCCAGAAGTCCAGGGAGGATGGTGAGTGGGTTTCTCCCAGGATGGGAGCTCGGCGTGGGCTCTGGAGCAGCTGGGGCTGGAGGGATGCATCTGGTTGGGTTTCTTGGCCTGAGATGGGATGTGGGTGCGGTGCATGAGCGGGGGTGGATGGCATGGTTTGGGGGACAGCCCCAGGACGGTGCGGGTTTTGGGGCTACCCTGCTGATTGCAAGGACAACGTGGTAGCCAGCAAGGACCCAGGCTTGCCAGCAAGGATAGGGACCAGCAATCCCAAGCTGCCTTGGCAGGGTAGGCTGCTTTATTGCTGCTAGCTCCCTTTAGAAGGCATCTTGAGATCCTGTTCCCTACTCACCAGGAGACCTCCGGTCTGCCGAGCTGGCCTAACCCCCTCCCTCTGCAGCTGAGCCACGGGCTGGGCGCATTCCAGAAGAAAAGTCTTTTGCAAATACTCCCAGGTTTTAACAGAAAATAAAGCTGGCACCAATTCGCGCTTTGCCCAATTTTAGCGGAATTATCCCCGAGGGCAGGTGCTTTAGCTTGTCTATAGGCTTTGGACAGGCGGAAAGTCCATGCTCAGCAAAACTCTTTGGGAGGATTTGTCTGGAGCCAGAAAGCGTTTTGCTGACAGGAGCGCTGGGATGCTTAGGGGGGATTAGCAGCCTCGGCAGCAGCGGAGGAGCTCGTGGGTACCCGCCGGTGGCCGAGCGTCAGTCCCAGGGCCGGCTGGGACAGCGAGATCCTCGGGTGTTGCTGTCGTGGGTGTTGTGACCATGAGCCCGAAGCTGCCCCGAGACCCTGCGAAGAGGCCGGCACCACACCTGGGTCCCTCCTCGCTCCGGCATTGCTTCGCGGGGCGAGACGGGAGCTAAAGAGTGTTTTCTGTGGCAGTTAAAACCCTGCAGTGCACAGGCTGCTGCCTATTACTGGCTTAACTGTATCTGAATGGCACATTAAGTTCTGGCAAAGTCGGTGGGACACCAGCCTATCTGGAGCTAGTCAAACTGTGTTATGGCCTTATAAATGGATAAAGGGAATAAAAACTTCTAGGTGACGAGCTCCTAATCAAAGCCCTATAAATAGGAACAGCGTTAATTCTGTCTCGCGCGCCCTGGCACTGGAAGCCGGCTGTGCTTTTAATATGCGCAGAAACCCATCTGGGGATTCAACCTGGAATCTGCTCTTCAGGATTTTAACTTGAAAAGCAGAATATTTTCACGGGGCTGTGGTTTTGCAAGGAGCGCGAGGGGATGCTTCGGAGTAGGCGGTCGCGACGCTTGTCATACGGCGGGGCGTGCAGCGCGGGGATGCGGGTGCGAGCGGTGCCGGGGTGCCTGCGCTGAGCTGGGGCTGTGTCTGCACGCAGCCCGGCGTGACGGCGAGTTGCTGTGAGGGGGACGTGGGGATCTGCGGATGCAAAGCTGCCATCGGGCGCGTGTGGTGCCCGGCAGGTCTGGGGGAGCTGGATGGGGTGCCCCAGGGACGGGGTGCCCTGGGGAAGGGCTGCGGGTGTTTATGGCTCTGTTAGGAGCTTCGCCGCTAACCCTACCAGGGTGTGTAAATGCTGGCAGCAGCCCGGTCTGGCTAGTGGGGATAACGAGAGCCTCGTCTGACTGCGGGAGGGATCGGGGAAAGCAGCCTTTTGCGGGGGCAGGGGGGCATTTTTGCATTATCTTCAGTGGTTTTCCACCCCAAAAAGGGAGTTTCCTTGCCCACCTTGGGCCGGCAGGTCCTGCCCCACGGGGTGCCCAGGGCAGGGCTGATGGGGACCGCTGGGTGACACGGGGAGGTGACAGTAATACCGGGGTAAGCAGCTTCGTTAGCCCATGCCTGGCCCTGGTGTGCCCTCATCCCGCGGTGAGGACGGCCGGAGGATGCTCTGCCACCCCATCCGTGGCTGCTGCTGCGTGTGGCCGGGAGGAGCGGGCCGATGCGCAGGCACGACTCGAACCCACGCTCCTCCTCCATTAAGCCCCAGTAAGGAGCCGTTGTCGTGACTGGTGGTCCCACTGCAGCACGAGCACTTCTTCTTTGAGATACCTGTGGTTACCGTGAATTCCTATAACCAGATGGTTAATGATACGACGGCGTAATTGCAGAGTAAACGAGTGTACATGGAGTCGAAATGCACGCGTATTAATCTGGGGCTGAGGCAGTCCTGTAATTTGTGTATCCGCATAACCCAGCGATTATGTGCATTAGTGATAATTTAGTTATCAAAAAGCATAATTCCACTGTAATTGCGGTATAACAGCGGCGTAAGTGCAGCCGGCGCGTTATCAGCGGCAGCGCCGCTTCCCTGCTCGTGCTGCGGGAGTAGGTTTGTTTGTAAGAGCCGTCGCATGTCAGCGCGAGCGCGGGGCCCCGGGGAAGCGGCTCTCCCTTGGGTGCCTGGGGGGCTCCCCAAAGCATCTCCCATGGGGGAGGAGCGCCGGGGGTCGGGCTTGCTCCCTCGCCCACGGAAGGCAGCTCCGCAGCCGTGAAAACACTGCGGTTGGACCAAGAAGGGGCTTTTTCTTTTTTTCCTTTTCATTTTTTATTTGAAAATCCCCCAGCCTTATTCCCTGTGGTGGCAACTGCCAGGCTGGAGGACGCGCGGGGCTGTGTCTGCTTCGCCTTTGTGGCTTCCCCCAGAAATAGGGACGGCTCCGCTGACACCGAAAGGCTTTACGCCAGCATGGAGCTGCTGAGAACGGAGGAAGGATCCGTCCCCTTCTTTTATAGCCTGTTTGGGTATGCCTGGCTCTCATTTGCACTTCTCTGCCAGTGCAAAGGGTCCTGCGATTTATTGCTGCTTCAAGGTGCCTCCAGCCCGTGAACGTGGTGTAAGAGGGTGATCGGTGACTCGGGATCTGGCTGCTGCCGAGGGCTTGCAAGCAGTTTGTCAGGTGGTGGAGCTTACCCGTGCTGGGGTATTCACACGGGGGGAGCGAGCCAGCCCCTGGCCCTGCTGGCTCTGCCTGAGGGTTCCCACCCGACCCCGGGATCGGGGTGAGCATCGCCCGCTCTCCTCCCGAACAGCTCTCCGCTTCGCTTCTCTTGCCGAGCCCGAGTCTTCGGAGTCGGTTTTTATTTCCATCAAGCAATAATGCTCATTGCTGTAGTTAGCAGTTAGCATTCAAGCTGTTTGCTTTCTGATGCATTATCAACTTGACCTTCAGTTTCAATTTTTAGCAAAGCCTCACGTTAAAGCCTTCGCCGTCGCGGTGGAAAGCGTTTCTGCTCCAGGCACAAACCGACCCCCCCGCCGCCAGCCGGGAGAAGAAACTCGCCCTGGGGACAGGTTGTTCTTGCAACAGGGTCTGGCCGTGGGCTGCCGAGACAGACTGACCTGGGAGGGTGATTATATATTTCAATTACACCAGCAATTATGCTGTTGGCCCCTGGCAATTGCTGGTGGTGGCACCAGTGGCCGGACTGTCCTTATTCACCACAGTGAAGGTTTTTTCAGTGCTGGCATTGCAAAGATGTTACGTCTGCAAAGGATGAATTTTCTTTGGCCCTATTCTTCCTCTACTCTGCCCTGGTGAGGCCCCATCTGCAGCACTGTGTCCAGTTCTGGGCTCCCCAGTTCAAGAAAGATGAGGAGCTACTGGAGAGAGTCCAGTGGAGGGCTACGAGGATGGTGAGGGTACTGGAGCATCTCTCCTACGAGGAGAGGCTGAGGGAGCTGGGCCTGTTCAGCCTGGAGAAGAGAAGGCTGAGAGGGGACCTAATAAATGTTTATAAGTATCTGCAGGGTGGGGGTCAGGAGGACGGGGCCAGACTCTTTGCAGTGGTGCCCAGTGACAGGACAAGGGGCAATGGGCACAAACTGAAGCAGAGGAAGCTCCAGCTGAAGATGAGGAAGAACTTCTTCCCTCTGAGGGTGACGGAGCCCTGGCCCAGGCTGCCCAGGGAGGCTGTGGAGTCTCCTTCTCTGGAGATATTCCAGCCCCGGCTGGACGCGGTGCTGTGCAGCCTGCTCTGGGTGACCCTGCTTGGGCAGGGGGTTGGGCTGGGTGACCCACAGAGGGCCCTGCCAACCCCGACCATTCTGTGATTCTGTGATTCTATTTAAGTGTTTTAAGTGCTCCCCCAAAGCACCCTGCAAAGGCAATGGGTGTCAGCTGTATGTACACCTTGGCACCAAGGCAGGGCCAGCAGCAGGGTGTCCCCAGCGTCCCCATCGCCATCTCCTCTCATGCAGCATCCCCCCGTGACCCCGACCCGCGGCGTTGTTTCGGCGGACGGACAGACCCGACCCGTCCGCAGTCCTTTGGCTCTGCGTGCGTTGACATCTCCGCTGTCGCCAGGCTCTTGGAGATGAAGTGTTAGATTTATATTTATGTAATTTAGCTGGTGAGCGCAGCATGTTATGCCACACGTTGTAATGTGCAGCGCTCGGTTTTGTGAAGAGGGTAATATTTCCAGCCAAATGCAAGGCTCCTTAGTCGTGTGTCTGGATCAATTTTACACTGTCATTTCCCCCCTCTATTGTTTTATCCTTCGCTGAGTTTTCTATATTTTTAGTTAAGAGGCTGGTATATATTTGTGATGCATTTGCTCATCCCCATGTGACATTCATGGCTTTCTCCTTCTGGTTTTAGCTGGGTTCATTACTTTTGGTTGATGCATCAGGATGTCACCCCCAAAGAGCCGCTCCCAAATCTTAAGGCATAAGCAAGCATCACGTATGACTTTACAGCAGATTTGTATATGCAAACCTGGAATTTGCTAGTCCTGGCTCTTTGCTGGCCTTGGGGATCGCCTCGTCCTGTGCCCTGCGGATGCCATCCCCACGGGACAGCTGGGATGGACAGGAGGACGGTGCTGGTGGGTCTCTGCCCCTGGTACCTCCCGCTGCTGTTTGAAGGGAGTTTCCCACCCCCCCCCCAGCAAAGCGAGTGACCCTCAGGCCTGTGACAGCGAGGTGTGCTGAGCAGCAGGGCAGAGCCCGGCTGGCGATCCGGCTCCCTTTCAGCCCCGAGGACGGCTGTTCCTGTGCAGTCAGCACTCAATTACTGCAGCTCACCCGAGGGCTGTTATTTGCTGCCAACGTCTGGGCTCCCCAGCCAAATCCTCCCGTTCAGCAGCCGGCACAGAGCTGGACTTTTTTTTGTGGCACGCTGCTGAGAGCCCGGAGGGTCCCTGCTCTGCCCAAAACCTGGATTTTGGGTGAATCTTCTCCTGCAGGTGTTTTCTGGCTGATAACTCCGAGGCTGGTGGCATCTCTGTCCCCTGTGGGGCTCGAACGGAGCATCTCTGAGCAGGTCCTTTCACTGCGTGGCTCAGGAGGAGTCTCTGGCACCCACGGGCCAAAATCATGGCTATACCCATCCCCTAAGTTTCTCTGCTGGTCTCTGTCGACTCATTCGCTGCCCATAAATCAGCACCAGCTCTTGCTGGGAGCAGCAGCTTTTGTGCTGGCTGGGGCAGCCGGAGGGACAGGTCTGATCACTGAGGCTCTGCTGCCATCGCCACTTTGGGTCCTGAAACTCTTGCAGGCTGCTTGGAGACAGAAATCACATTTCCTGGGTTATTTTTCTATTTTTTCCCCCCATAGCTTCTTTTCTTTTTGTTGCTGTCAACACTGTGTACCCCAATACAGCCTGAAGGGAGCCATGCCTCAATTTCCCCACCTAAAAACCTTCCCTGCTCTTGAGCTGTTTGCTGGTGGATGCGAAGTGTCTGGCAAGCTGGGACCGGGGAGAGCCAGAGCTGAACTGGGGCTGCTGGTCTGGGAAAATGCTCCCTCCAGCCCAGGGCTCACTGCGTTTGCTGCCTGAAATCTGCCTGTAAATCAAGCTGCTCTCCCCTCTTAACTCCTGGTTTTCAGGTCTCGCAGCGTTCCCTTTCCGCGTGGAAGCGGGGAGGGAGGCGAGCAGGGCCGGGCAGGGAGGGGCTGTTACTTGTAGTCGAGGCTGGCGTGCGGGCTCTGGCTTGCCGCCCAACCCTGGGCTTTAGAGGCAGCCCAGGTTGATATCTTGCTCTGTAATATTTTTTTGGTGTGTGTTTGGGAGGTGCCCGGGGGCTGGTGACCTGGGCTGGGTCGTGGCAGGCAAACGCTGGCGGCTCTGAGCGGCTCCCAGCAAGGTCCAGTCCAAGACTGGGTGAGATGGGAACCGCAGCCCCGGGGGATCGGTGAAATGAAGAGTGTGTGTGTTTTCCATGAAGTGGGTTTGGGTTAGGAGGGATGAGCTAAATTATTATGCTATATGAAGGGAAAAGCTGTCTTTACTCTCAGGACTCATCTGGCACTTCAGGCCCCAGCTCCTGGAGTCGTGATGGGTGGGAGTCTCTGCTGCAGAGAATAAACTCAAGCCTCTGACTGCAGAGCGGTGCTCCCTTTGCAGAGCAGTAGATGGGGGAAAGACTGCAAAATCTTGCTATAAACCTCCCCTAAAATCCTAAAGTCTTCTGGCTCTTCCTGGCTCAGGGCTGGAGCAGGGTGAGGGGGAAGGAGACGCAGCCCGTGGGGCAGCTCGTTGCAGAGGGGCTGCAGGAGCTGGGGGGCTTGACTTGCCCCAGTCCCTGGGTAGGTCTTTCGCAGACGATCCTCCCCGTGGACACAGACCGCGGTGTTGTTACCTCCCTGATAAACCTGAATTTTCTGCCCTCCAGTGTCTAGCCAAGGGCCCTAGGTTTGAGCTGAAGACTTGCTTTTTTTCCTTCTTTTCCCCATTGCAAATTCATTAATTACTTATTTAGCCTGGCAATGCAGGCAGTTGAAAAGCAGGAGCAAATTGTTCAGATTCATAACGTCTGATGAGATATCAAAACACTGAAGAGCAGAATTTGAGCCGGTTCCAGGGAGAAGGCAGGCAGCAAGTGCCAGGAGCCTCCGGTGATGGGGACGCGCGATGCAGAGCCCAGGGTGTTCAAGTAGGGAAACCACCACCTCCAAAGTGGGATCAGGCTGCAAAGATGTGGGGGTCAGGGAGCTGCCATCTCTCCCCACTCTGCACTCCCGGGAGGGAAGGGGTGAGATGCCCACCTTGCAGTGAAGCACGGGAGTCTACGAGCTGAGATCTGGCTGCAGCAGGGGATGCGTTGGGGCTGGTTTTGGGTGACAGTGGCAGGTTGGTGTCCCCAAGCACACCCGAGCTGGTTGTTGAGGTGCTTTGCCAGCAGCAGGACCTGGAGTTGTGGGATGTTGCAGCCTCTGTGCTGGATAATCCGGGTATTGCTCTCATTAAGGCTCCACCACAACAAAGGAGGGATCAGAGCCGCGTGTGATGGGACCCGGGGCAGCTCGCCAGCGCTGCCGTTCTCCCTCGGCTCGTGTGGTGGCACGGGGCTGTGTCCCCATCGCACCGCTCTCCCCAGCCCAGCTTGTGCGCAGGTACCCATGGGGTGGAGGGATCCTTCCCCAAACTGGAAAGCCACTCGTTGCTGCAGTGTTGAGGGTGGATGGATGGATGGATGGATGGATGGATGATACAAACCCTCACCCTGTGCAGGACATCCGATGCTCCGCGGTTAGACCAAAGCACACTGGTCCTGTGATGGCACAGGAGCTTTGCCCTAATAACTTCTCCTCTAATGAGTCAGTTCCTGGAGGCTTTGAAGTGATATGAATAATGAATCCGAGGGCAGGGGAGCAACCAGCTGCTCGCCAATTAAGACTCTGAGCTTGGGAACTCATTTAAATGGCTGGGGTTAGGAAGGGGAGGCCAGGAACGTGTGGGGAGCCGTGCAGATGCTGCTTGCAGAAGCCCACCACGGCCGAGCTGTGCAGAGCCCCATCCCCTCCTCGGGGTGCCCAGGGCTGCCCGGGGAGCACGTCGCGGTGGGGGGGATGTGCACGTCGCAGTTCCCAGCACGGCTGGGCCCCCCATCTCCACCGCACCGTGCGGGTGCTCGCCCAGCGCTTGGCAGCCGGCGGCTCTGCAGGGAGCCCCGGCAGATTGATGGTGTACGTTAGCGACAGCAAAAAGCTTATTATCTACCTGCAATCAAGAGGGCACTTCAGCGTCGCGCTTCCCAGAGCAGCTGCGCTCCCACCGAGCCTGTAATGGCGGAGATTAAACCCTGACCTGTGTTTGACAACACGCGTTAACCCCTCCTTAATGAGGAGAGTCCCCGAGGCCCGCGGTGAGCGGTCGGCAGAGCCAGGGGATGCCGTGCGGGCTGGGATCCCACCGGGCTGGGGGTGATGCCGGCGGGAGGGATACGGCCCTGTGCTCAGGGATGGGGCAGGCAGCGGTTTGCTCCCAGAGGGCTTCTCAGTGGCTGGGATGGGTGCAAGGGGCTGTTGGGTGGCTCTGGGTGCAGACCCTCGCTGTTCTGCCCCTGGGGCTGAGGTGGGACGTGGGTGCGGAGGTGTCCCCGCTGGCCTGGCTCTGCTGGCAGGAGGGCAGGTTGCTTTGCTGGAGGACGAGCCCTGCGGCAAACCCTTCCCTTCACAGAGCTGCCGTTGCTGCGTGTCCCGGTTTTACATGGGAGGAGTTTTTCCTTCTTTTCCCTGATGGGTGTCTGCGCCAAGACCTGCCTGTGTGGGACAGGGTGGCCGCTGCCTGATTAACCGGGCGGACTCGTTAGGGCAGGCGGCAGAGAAAGGGCTGCGAGTGCAGCAGCGGGCACGCTTGGCCACCTCCCGTAATTACATCCCCACCATTTCACTCTCCCTGTCGGTCTCCGCTTCCCTGGGTGCGGGCTGCTGAATATTTCATCCTCGGCTCTTCCCAGCAGCCTTCTCACAAAGCTGCTGGCCGTGCTGCTGTGGGACCGGGCTGCTGCCGCTGTAGGGGCTTGGGCCAGGAGCTGAAAGCAGCTCCGGATGCTCCTGGACCCTGGGGCTGCAGCTCCAGGTGCTTGGGTGCTGCCCCAGCCCACGAGAGGTTTGGAAATGGGCTGAAGTTGGTTTTTCAAGGCTGATCTCTTGCTGCAAGTGCCCTACACCCCGTGCTGCCGTCCATTGGTGATGGCATGCATGGGATCTCGTCTGAGCATCCTTGAATCGGGTGCCTGTCTCCAGGCTGTGTCCATCAGCTGGGTGTGGGATGCTGCCCCACTCCTGGAGGCTTCCCCACTATTCTGGCTCCAGTTTGGCGCTTTCTCAAAGCTAGAGGAGGAAAGGGGTCCCCATTCCTCACCTCCTACCTTCTCCCAGCGTCAGACCCTGGCCTGAGCCGGGGAGCGATGCTGTGCTGTCTGGCTGGAGGAGGGAGAGAGCCCGCCCCCTCCCCATCCCTGCCGCCTCCTCGATTTGATTTCTTGCTTTAAAGGAGTGTTTTGACTAAATGGATTTTTGTGCGAAGATGGCATCGCTTGGCAAATCCCCCTGCCCATCACCGTGCCCGAGGGCCATGAATAATGCAGGCACTGAGAGCCTGGGCTGCTGGAGGTGAGCGGGGCTGCCCCGAAACATGCAGCTCTGCCCACCCCAGCCACCAACCGCCGACCCTCTGGACCTTGTTTTCTTTTTTAATTATTATTAAGAAGATTTCATTCATTAAGAAGGTAAAAACGTTAAGCAGTGTTGTCAGTATCGGTGCGCGGGCTGGAGGAGGGTACTGCGGGAATGTGGGGCTCCCAGGCCCTCCCAAGGCTTTTATCTGGGCTAGGTTTGTGTTATTTTTAAGCCTGGAGACCCCCAATGAGCTGTAATAAACCGCAGGGCACAGGCGGCGCAGCCAGGGGTTGGGGACATCTGTGTCCATCCACGGGGTGTTTTTTTTCCAGCATCCAGCCCCTTCTTGGGTCTCCATCCCTGCTTTCCCACTGGGCTGGCCACATCCTGCTCGTGTTCTCCATGCTCTTGAGCCGCCGCGTTAGTTGGGTCCTCATTACATCCTAATTGCCCGTATCTCTCTTTTGTTACATTCCTCGTTAGTTTGATTTAACGGAGCTGCCAAGTAACTTTGTCATTTTTGAATTGCCATCGATTTAGTCTCTTTTCTTATTTATTTATGGACCCATCTATTCTACCACCCCCTCTTCCCATGCTTACAAGAAGACAGTCCCTGCCACGTGCTCGCCCAAGGCCACTTGCCACCCCTGCAAGTGCCACAGGATCCTGGGGATGCTCAAAGATGCTACTCGGGATGAGGGGAATAAAACCCCCTCAGAGGACCCCAGCGCAAAGCCTCGCTGCTGTCCCAGGAAAGTCTCGAAGCTGGGTTTGCTCCGGCCGTGCTGGGAAGCAGCCGATGCTGCAGCTGCCATGGGCATGCCTGGAACCCCCATGTCTGTGTGCTGCACACTCACGGGTGCACACGTGTTCAGGGGTACATGTCGTGGTGGGACACGTGTCATGGCGTGTGGCTTCCCGTGCTCACACGAGCCCGGAGCGGAGCACAGGCAGCACGGGGTCCTCGTGGTGTTGGTGCCCGGTGTGCACTTGTGCCAGCACCGCTCTGTCGCTCGCGTGTGCGCACACCCACCCGACCGTGCCGGGGCTTTTGGAAGGCTCTCGTGTTTGCAAACTGCTGCTTTTGTTGGATTTTCTCCTTTTATTGCCATGGAAACTGTAATTAAGCCGCGCTGACTCCTCAGCCGGAGCCGTTCTCTCCGGCGGCACAGCCGGTGCCACCCTGGCATGGCCGGGGGCTCAGCGGTGACTGGGGCCGAGTGACCCCCCAGCAGGGCTGAGCCCGTCCTGCCAGCACTGCCTGCTGCTGCCCGCCTCGCCCGCCTGATCTGTCTGTCCGGGCGTCTGTTGATCCAACTCCCTCCTCTCCATCCATCTGGCTCCCCATATGGGAAACAAACAGCAAATTGGCCCAATTTCTTACCGTAGGGGAAAAAAAAACTCTGACAAACCCCCGCTCTCCGTGGCTGGGCTGCGGGGCGCGGGGAGCGGGCGATGCTCCCCGGCCGGCGAGTGTTTGCTGGGGCTGCTGTTGTCCCCGTCCCTCCAACCCAAAGCATCCTGTCATTCGATGGACCTCCCTCGCTGCGTGCTCGGCACCCGTCAGATCCCCCCCTCTCTCTGGCATTAGGCTGCAAGGGGCCAAATTACCCCAGTTTTGCTTCGGCCCTGTGGGAGGGAGTGACCCCTCGTGTCCCGGAGGCTTCTGCCTCGGTGCCTGTCCCTGTCCTGTCCTCCCCCTGCTCCTCTCCAGGGCCGTAAGCTGGGAAATCTCTCCCTGCCACCCTGTGCTAATTACTCTGACCTTTGCTTAAGCGGGGATCATTTAGTGGCAGGCAAGGTATCAGCCACGTCATTTACTATGCAAATTGACACCATCAATTACATCCAGAAGGTCCCGCAATGTTTAATTTTCTCTCCCATCTCTCTTTTTATTGGCATCTGCAAAAATGCAGGAGCAGAAGGGCTCTGGCTTTTCGGAGCTGGAGGCTGGGAGCCCAGCAGCCGTGTGTGGGGACTCTTCCAGTTGCCAGCTTCCCCTTGTCTCTTTTAATTTTTATTAGCTGCTTTTGCAATCACTCTGTGGAAAGCTGGGCTGGGAGCTTGGCCGGTGCCGCAGGGATGGGAATAAAACCCTTTGCAGGGCAAGGGTGCTGTCTCGGGGGCAAAGGGCTCGTGCTGGGGCTGCAGCCCTTCGTCTCCTCTTCCCATGGGCTGTTTTTGCCAGTATTTGACGAGTGCATGTGCAGAGCCCTTTGCAAAACCCAGTCCTGCGCTGGGGGAGCGGTTGGTGCTCGGAGCTGGCTGGAAAACCCTCTCCGAGCTGCGGGATGGGACCGTGTGCCTGTCGGGGCGTGATGTGGTTTTGGCTCGAAGCGACAGGTAGCGAGAGGAGTGGGTGGAAGGCAGAGATGAGCTACGGCAATGCGGGATGGGAGGGAGGAGTGGCGAGGGAGGGCTGAGCTGTGAGGAAGAGGAGGGGTGAAGGAAGCGACCTGGGAGAGGAGGTGTAAGGGGAGAGTTTGGGTACGTGTCCCGGGGGACTGGGTGGTGGCTGGGGGGGCTGTGGGGACAGTGGGCTGTGGAGATGGTGTGGTGCTGAGCCCCTTACTGTGGCTGGGGTGCAGGTGAGCTGGGGAGACCCCCGCTTGTGTGTCGTGGGGGCTGAGGAGCCCTGGGAAGAGGGGCTGTCCCCAGGGAACGGGGACGTGTGGGGGTCTCTCAGTGCCGGGCTCTCTGCCACAGGGGGGGTGTGCGTGGCCCAGTCTGTCAAGATCCCACGGGAGCCCAAGCCAGGAGAGTTCGACAAGATCATCCGCCGCCTCCTGGAGACCTCCCACGCGCGGGCTGTCATCATCTTTGCTAATGAAGACGATATCAGGTACGGAGGGGCTGGTCTGGTGGGCAGGGGAGGCTTGGGGGGGGCAATGCACTTCGGGGCACCTGCACTGAGCCCGACGTGCTCTACGCACGCTGCTGGCCTGGGGCGTGGGATGCAGGATGCTGATGGCAGGAGCTGGGCACTGCGAGAGGAGACGACCATGCCTGCAGTGCGCGTTTGTGTCTGCAACACGGGGCAGATGTGTCTGCGGGGCTGCCTGTGCGGCGTGGCACGGACGTGTCTGCAGTGGTGAGAGAACGCACCTTGCAGTGTCGTGTGGACACCTCTGCAGTGGGAGAGGACACACCTTGCAGCATGGCGTGGGCACATCTGCAGTGGGAGAGGACACACCTTGCAGCGTGGCGTGGACACCTCTGCAGTGGGAGAGGACGCACCTTGCAGCATGGTGTGGACACATCTGTAGTGGGGAGAGGATGCACCTTGCAGTGTGGCATGGACACCTCTGCAGTGGGAGAAGAACACACCTTGCAGCGTGGCGTGGACACCTCTACAGTGGGAGAGGACACACCTTGCAGCGTGGCGTGGACACCTCTGCAGTGGGAGAGGACGCACCTTGCAGCGTGGCGTGGACACATCTGTAGTGGGGAGAGGATGCACCTTGCAGCGTGGTGTGGACACATCTGTAGTGGGGAGAGGATGCACCTTGCAGCATGGTGTGGACACGTCTGCAGTGGGAGAGGACGCACCTTGCAGCATGGTGTGGACACGTCTGCAGTGGGAGAGGATGCACCTTGCAGCGTGGTGTGGACACATCTGTAGTGGGGAGAGGATGCACCTTGCAGCGTGGTGTGGACACATCTGTAGTGGGGAGAGGATGCACCTTGCAGCGTGGCATGGACACCTCTGCAGTGGGAGAAGAACACACCTTGCAGCGTGGCACGGACACATCTGCAGTGGGAGAGGACACACCTTGCAGCGTGGTGTGGACACGTCTGCAGTGGGAGAGGATGCACCTTGCAGCGTGGCGTGGACACCTCTGCAGTGGGAGAGGATACAACTTGCAGCGTGGCATGGACACATCTGTAGTGGGGAGAGGACGCACCTTGCAGCGTGGTGTGGACACGTCTGCAGTGGGAGAGGACGCACCTTGCAGCGTGGCACGGACGTGTCTATAGCACGGACCCACCTGGGCTGACTTCAGCGTGGCCACCTGGCAGGTTGCTGCTATCAAACCACAGGAACACAGAGCTCAAAGGGAGGAAAAATCTGCTTTCTGTTGGCTTTGGAAACCGCTGCTGTCACAACCCGGCTGCTTCACACTGCTCCCGGGCTGGGTCAGAGCTGGCGTGGGGCCTCGCCAAGCACCGGCCGTGGCAGAACCCAGACACCGATTCTGTCTCGCTGCACAGCCTCAGCCCCCAGCGTGGAAGAGGAACAGGTCCACGGGGGCTTTTTGTGGGACCCCCCCACCACCTCACCTGCCCGGCAGGGTTGGGGACGCAGCCACACTTCGAGGTGATGAGCCGCTCCGCAGGCGAAGCGACGTCTTGCTCCCGTTGTTTGTGGAGCAGAATGATTCACATGGAACTACCCCTGATTTCCTAAGTGTCTAATTTATTAATCAGCAAACATTATGTAAATGTGGGTAAACTGCGATTTCAAATCAGTTTACATCAGATGTGCAAACGCTCCGAGTTTCTTTTTTCCTTCCTTAATAGAAATGTCTGCAAACCTGACATTTACGCGGGTGTGCAGTGAGAAACAGGGGATTTGCCTCGCTGTGTAAATGGCAAGCCCCATTAACTGGGGTTTGTAAACATTTACCCATCCAAATAGGATTACATCCCGTGAGCAGCGGTTTGCACACCCCCACCTCGCGCCGGGTAAGCGTGGGTTTAACCCAGGCGTGGAGACTGCCGTGATCCCGACCCTCGTGCCAGCTTGGGCTGCGGAGCCTGGGAGACGGTCCAGTGCCTCTCCCACAGGATCACAGAATGACAGAATGTTCGAGGTTGGCAGGGCCCTCTGTGGGTCACCCAGCCCAACCCCCTGCCCAAGCAGGGTCACCCAGAGCAGGCTGCACAGCACCGCGGCCAGGCGGGGCTGGAATATCTCCAGAGAAGGAGACTCCACAGCCTCCCTGGGCAGCCTGGGCCAGGGCTCCGTCACCCTCAGAGGGAAGAAGTTCTTCCTCATCTTCAGCTGGAGCCTCCTCTGCTTCAGTTTGTGCCCGTTGCCCCTTGTCCTGTCGCTGGGCACCACTGGAAAGAGTCTGGCCCCATCCTCCTGACACCCACCCTGCAGATACTTATAAACATTTCTGAGTTCCCCTCTCAGCCTTCTCTTCTCCAGGCTCAACAAGCCCAGCTCCCTCAGCCTCTGCTCATAGGAGAGATGCTCCAGTGCCCTCACCATCCTCGTAGCCCTCCGCTGGACTCTCTCCAGTAGCTCCTCATCTTTCTTGAACTGGGGAGCCCAGCACTGGACACAGCACTCCAGATGAGGCCTCACCAGGGCAGAGTAGAGGGGGAGGAGAACCTCCCTCGCCCTGCTGGCCACACTCCTCTTGATGCACCCCAGGAGACCACTGGTCTTCTTGGCAACCAGGACACGCTGCTGGCTCATGGTCAACTTGTCGCTGCCGCGCGAGATGGTCCAGGGATGGTTGTTGCTGGAATTTCTGCCTGGCTCGGATCGGGTGTAAATCACTGATCTCGCGGGAACATCCTCGGTTTGCCCTGGGGAGATCCTGCCCTGCGTGAGGACCGCGGGCGGCTGGGGATGCTGCCTGTGCTTGGCACGGGACGTGGGCTGTGCTGACCTCCCCGTGGCGGGACAAGCTCGGGGCAGCCCGGGATGAGCACGAAGCAGTCGGCACGGCTCCCGGGCTGCTTGCTGGCCCCGCGGCACTTCCCTCTTGTCTCTGCTCTTTGCTCAATTTGTGGGTTTTTTGTTTTGTTTTTTTTTTTTTTCCTTATTACATGTTTGAAACACCATCTGGACTTGAAATGCTCAGCTCCTGACGGCGGGGGGATGAGTCGCAAACCTGCCTCCTCGCTGCGCGGGGAGATGACGCTGCCCTGGGCCCTGCTCCCACGAGGCTGGGGACCCTCACAAGCCCCCGAGGGGACAGCGAGCTCTGGGATAGAACAGCCCAGAGGGTCGGGTCCAGGAGAGCTCCCACCCACCAACTCGGATTTTCTGAAGTGGCTGGTGCCAGCGTGCAAGCGTGTGCGGCTGAGTGTCTGGCCATGATGAGGGATGCTCAGCGGGACGGATGGCATCTCCAGCTCCCCACTGCAGCTCAGCTGCCCAGCAGAGCCCAGCAGAGCCCAGTTCAGCTCTAGCCTGGGCGCTGGCAGCACTGGCTGGCTCTCTCCCATGGCTCACAGTGATGACTGGAGCTGAGACCACACGCCTGCTCTGTAGTGCTGCTGCTTTTCCTGCTTGCTGCGGCATAACCTGTGTTTATTTTTTTTTCCTAATGTTGGGTAATTAAGGGGGAAATTCAATTACCAGTCAGCAAATATGCAAATGAGTTGGGAGAAGCAGCCTGTGTGCCTGGGCTGGGGAGGATGGAGGGTGCGGGGGCTGAGCAGTGTGGTTTGCTCTCGTGTGTCCACGTGCGCCGGGTTGTGCGTGGTGCCAGGTGCCAACTGAGTGCCCGGAGCAGGAGATGCAGGCAGCGCTGAGCTCTGCCCCGTGCCAGACTCCTCGCTTCCCTAGGGCCGGACACGAAGCCGGTGCCTGTTGCTTCTCTCCGCAGAAGGGTGCTGGAGGCGGCCAAGAGGGCAAACCAGACGGGACATTTCATCTGGATGGGCTCGGACAGCTGGGGCTCCAAGATCTCCCCGGTCCTGCACCTGGAGGAGGTGGCCGAGGGCTCCGTCACCATCCTGCCCAAGCGGGTCTCTGTCAAAGGTAAGGGGCTGCGCTCGGTGGGTTCCCTCAGCTCCCCCCAAAAGTATCCCCTTCTCTGCAAGCTTTTGGCTCTGAAAGACTCTGTGTTTTGCAGTGGGGTCTTTCCTGGGTGGGTTTTCCAGCCTGCAGCTTTGCCCAAGTGGCAGCTCAGACACAAATCCACCGCACTCTTACGTGTCCCTAGACCCCATCGCTCACGAGACCCTCCTTCACCTCTGCCTGGGGAGTTCTGGGCCACGTTAAGCATCTCTCTGCCATCCCAGAGATTCATCCCCTCCGTCCCCTCTTCCCCGGGCAGGTTTCGACCGCTACTTCTCCAGCAGGACGCTGGACAACAACCGCCGAAACATCTGGTTCGCTGAGTTTTGGGAGGAAAATTTCCACTGCAAGCTGAGCCGGCACGCGCTGAAGAAGGGCAGCAGCATCAAGAAGTGCACCAGTAAGAGCTGTGGGATGCTGCAGGCGCGCGGTGCTGCATCGCACAGGATGTAGGGGGACGTAAAGATGATGGCAGAGAGCCCAGGGCCGGTGTTAGAAAAGTTTGGCTTGTTTTCCTCTGATGGCCTGTCAGCTCAGCCGTGTCCTTATTGCTCCAGAGCTGCCAGCCTAGCTCAAGGCAGCTACATGGCCATTAATGCTCCATGTGTGGTGGTCTTGGTTGTTGACTGTGGTTTTTTTTGGACTAAGCATCCCAGCCAGGTGGGAATTTGGGGAAGGCTGGGGAAACACAGGCGCTTCTGCAGCGTGGGGAGTGTGGGCGATGCGGAGCTGCTCGCCTGCGCGGGCACTCGGGTGTCTGCTGGCCTCGCGACGGCGGCCGCTGGCTCAAAACTGGGGAGGAGCACTGCGAAACAGTGGTTCTGCACATTCCAACGCGGTGTGCGTGATCCAGGAAGCGCGTGGAGCCTGCTTGGTTTGCGTGTGCCGAGCTCCCAGAGCTGCTCCCTCTCACGCACGCTGCCTGCACATCTCACTTCTCTTGGCCGGGTCTTCCGTGGGTGCAAGCCCACCCGGATTTGGGGGATCTGAGGCTGAGTTCTGCATCGTTTCGCAGCATTTGGACAATGGTCTGTTCCTCACCGTGTGCTTGGCAGAAGCACTGTTGTCCCATGAAAGGCGTGAAGCCACTGGTGCTTCCTTGCTCCCTTGCAAGCAGCTCCTGGCTCGCTAAAAGCTGGGGTGGCTGCAGAGAAATGAGGCCAGTTGACAGCGCAGGGTCAGGATCTGGCTCTCGCTTGGCTGGCACTGAGTCTGCGGCCGCAGCGTGCCTGTGCCTGCAGGGAGGGTGCTGCCGGGCACCCTCGGGAGGGTCCTGGAGTTCCTGGAGCGGGGCCGTGCTGGAGTGGTGTCTGCCCGGGTCTCCTTGCAAGCTGCTTTGCTGATGTGCCCCTCGCCGCTCCGGGCAGGGAACCTCATCCCGGCAGAGCCCGATCGCAGGCCCCCGGCCCCCTCATCCCCCACTGTCCATATTTAGCCATTTCCAGCTAAAAGAGGCTTATAGGGATTAATGCAGTAAACAAGGCAACCGGGGGATCTGTCTTGCTGACAGCACTGCTGCCGAGGTGATGGTTGGAGGCTCAAGGAGGTGACATGTTTACTGAGAGATGGGAGAGATTTACTGCCTGCCTGGCACCGGCTGAAGACAGATAACGATGCGGCGGCTCGCAGGCTGCGCCGTGGCAGGACTTGGGGACATTTGCGCGTTCGCCCCGTCCCCTTGGGAGGGACATCTGCGGAAGCCGTGGTGTGCTGGTGGGTGGATGGAGCTGGCCGTGCCTGGGAAGCTTGATCATTAAGGGGTTTTATTTCCCCTTTTCACCGCTGAGGACAAGAGGGATGGTGCTTCCGCGTCTTCCCCCTTGCAGGCGTTCCCCAGATGTTCAGCTGTTGATCTGGGGACACCTCTCTGGCCCTGCAAGGGCTTTTTCCAGAGCTGCAGCTTCCCCAGGTAGCCTTGTGGCTAATGCGTAGGTGTGAGCTCGGTAAGCAGCAAGGGCACGCAGGAAGACTTGCCCGTGGCCAGAGCCTTGGGTAGCTGAGAGCTCCTCATCTTTCCCGATTGTATCAAGAGATCCCTGGCACCAGGAAGTGCATGAGCAGGTCCTGCAAACCGCTGATCTCTTCATCTTCATAGTAATGTAGCATTTAAACAAGCAATATTTCAGGGCCGAGGTATTAGCGGAGGCAGCTGAAACCACGGCATGGCAAATGTCCTAGGAACTGTCTTTAAATTATCTGAATTTGTCAGCAAATAAATTGTCTCCTGAACATTTGCTTGGCAGATAAATGGAGAGGGGAAGTAACGCATGATGAAGGAAATAACCTGCCTGTGCAGATCCATGCGCTCCTGCTGTGCACGGCTTATGCAGATATCCCGTTTGGGGCTGTTTCCTAGAGGGAATTGTACTGACTTTCCCTTCAGGTTTGGGTAGAGCCCAACATCCACAGAGAAATGCTGGCTTTTCTTGCTTTCGCATCCCAAAAACCAAACTGAAGGGTCCCGCCACTGAACAGGACAACTCATGGCTCTTGTTCATGTACGGGAGAGCTGGGAGGAAGGTGAGGGGTGAGGGCTGGGGTAAGCACCAGGGTTTGGGATGATTCCTTCTGGTAGCTGCTCATGTTGTCCCCAGCAGTGTAGCACCCATCAGGACCTGTGCACTCCCTCCCCAGACTGTTCTGCTGGGCCAGCATCAGGCCAGGACCCGTCTCCCAGATGTTTTGGCAGCAGCATCTCCTCAGCATCCTTCTCCACCTCCAAGCTCCCTCCACCAGGCTGTGTCCCCGTCCCTCTGGGCTTGGCCAGGCTCCCGCAGAGGAGCCAGCCCCTGCTCGTGCTCGGCTGGCCGGGCTGGAAAGGATCCTGCCAGCTGCCGCTTCGTTAATAATTCACACACGTGTGGATGCAGACGAGGAGGTGCTGGGGTGCTGCGAGTGGAGACGGAGGAGCCAGCGCAGCGCCAGGTTTGCCAGGGTGATGGGGTGGCAAGGGCAGGAGGACAGGGCATGGCTCAGGGCTGTGTCCCCCCTCCGTGACCTGCACGGGGACTGCAGCATGCTCCCAGGCCCTACGGGCTACTGTTTTTCCAGGAGGGCTAATTAATGGCCTTCGTTTAGCAGGGATGGATGGGAACTCTGCTTTGAAGCAGGGCTGGGGATTTCTCTGCGCTCTCACCTCCACCCAACCAGGCTGCGGATAGATGCAGAGCAGCAACGTAGGCGGAGGGGAGGGGAGCTTTTATTTGATTTTGCTTCTTTATTTGTGATTCTTCATATTCTTCTCCGTTTCTGTTTTGCTTCTCTCCGGTCTATTCTTAACACGGGGTTGGTTTTCTTTTGTGGCACTGGCTGTTTTGCAGCACAGCGTGTGCCAGCCAGGCCGACAGGAGAGGATTTGCACTGCTCGCCTGGCAGTTGTGATGATAAAAGGCTCCTGTTGACCGAGGCTGGGTCGGAGCGGGCAGGGGTCTCCTGGCAATGCTCTGCTCGGCTTTCCTTTGGGTCCACCAGCTCCCCAAAAGGGCACTGTCAGCCTCGCTGCGAGGGCAGCTCAAACCCTCGTTGCAGAGGGATGTTTGTGGTGAGCATCACTTGTGGGGCGATAGACCCCGCTCCCCGGATGAGCTCACCCAGCCCAAAACGCGGCGATGGGTGCTGGGTGCTGCTGGAGATTCAGAGGCGGCACCGTCCCCCCGCTCTTTGGAGCAGCACCGAGCGATTTTGATTAACTCCTGACGAAAGCCGGCGATGTGATGGGAATTGATGCTAATCCCATCTCATCCACTGCCTGAGAAGATAGCTGCGTCCGTCCTCCGAGGAGTGCCCGCCGAGGCTCATCACGCTCTTGAAAATTAATTATCAGCCCTGTAGAACGATGCATGACCCTGCTATTACAATCAGTGGGGTCACATCCCTTCTGCGGCCCTAATTGACTGCGAGTTTGGCGGAGATTTATTGTCTCCATGTCAGGAATGAGCCTCGGCTTTCTGCTCCGCGTTGACCCCTCTGTGCACCAGCCCAGTTCCCGTTAGGAAAAAGCACCTGGGGCAAGGTGCCTGACGGACGGCCCCAGAGAAGTCTGCTTAGCTGACCTCCTTCCTTTAGTCAGCTGAGCTTTGGCACTGGAGCTGGCTTCTCCCACCGCGCTGGGCTGACGCGGCTCGCTGCGAGCCAGAGGGACTTTTGGGAGGAAAATCCAGGCTCTGCAGCCTGTGCGATCGTGGCCTGTTGTATTTTAGTTGCTGGGACTCATCTGGGACTTGGGGTGCCTGCTTGGAAGCCGAGGAGCTGGGAAGGGATGGGTCCTGGGTCCCGTGTGTCCCCTGGGTTCAGCAGCCTTGGCAGGACGGTGCCGGGGGTGGCAGTGGGGCTGCGGCATCGCCGCGGGCTCAGCTCCCTTGGACAGTTTATTACACCCTTTTTTTTAATGGGTAATTATCTTGACAAGATAGAGTGGCTTGTCTGTGCCTGGAGAGATGAACGCGGGGAGAGGCCCAAAGCTGAGGGAGAAGATTAATAGCCCTTGTCAATAATGTGGAAGAAAGGATAACTTGACGGGCTTCGCATGAGTAATCTCCACGCAGTCCAAAAGCATTTTTATAACTTTGAAGGATGGGCTATAAATTCACCTCCTTGATATCATCTTTTCTTGCTGGTCAGTTCGCTATCAATTTGCTTTAGTGTCTTGTCAGTGGCACGTTTCACTCCGTCCCGGCGCAGGGCCCTCCGGGCGCATGGCTCTCAGGGCCGTCCCTGCTCGACGGAGATTTGCTCCGCATCCAGCGCTGGCTTTGTCTCACCTTCCCGCGGCGGGGAAGGAGGGGGTTCTGTCCCCATCAGCACAGGCTGTGTGTCCTGGTTCCCTGGAGTCACCCTAAATCCCTGGCATCAGGGAGCATCCGTGCATGGTGGAGCCAGAATTAATTTTGGACACCCTGGGATGGCTTTCTAGGATGCCTCTGCCTCTCCGGAGGATGAAGGCTTGCTGAGAAACCGAGAAACCCTTCTTTCCCTTTCGCTGTTGCCGTAAGAGCTGTGGCCTGGCGGGGTGCCCGGCCGTGCCGCAGAGGCGGTGATGGAGGTGCAGAGGTTGTGGCTCTCCGATGCGGCGTCGCCCCATGGGAGATGCTTTCTTAGCTGTAATTAACAGTGTGCTAGATTAATCGGTGTCTTTTGCTAAATGATTAACATGTTTCTAGCCCCATTAAGGGTGGTTATGACAGGAGAGGCAGGCAGCCATCGCTAGATCCTTGCAGGATCCTGCAAACTGGGATGGGTGGGGAGGCTGCGAAGGGCTTTGGGGTCAGCGGGGTGGGAGGGTGACATGGGGTGACGAGTGGAGCAGGGTGACAGGAGGCTTCGGGAATGAGAAGGAGGACCTGCGGCCAGGGATGGACGCTGCCTGGGTGGCCCTTTGGTGCCGCTGATGGAGACTGAGCTGGTGTGAGCTCCTGGCAAGGTGAAGGAGGTCAGCCCGTGGGGGTGAGGATGGGATCACAGCCCAGCCCGTATCTTATTGCGGGACCTGGGAGTACGGGGATGTCCCATGGCACTGGGATGTGACACCCTGAGGTCTCTTGGAAGCACAGATAGGTGCCAGCACCCACATTTTCAGAACTACATTATAGGGAGGTTGGTTGGATATTTCCCCAGTGAATGTGTTTCGTGGCTGCACGTCACCCTCCTCCCGTCCACAGAAGCCAGCTGGTGAACCTCAAACCTTCCTGGGGTGATGCTCAGAGGGGTCGGTGGGGTGGGAGCCACAGCATCCCTCCAGCTGTCCCTCCTGACCCCTCCAGACAAGGGACACGCAGGCAATGGGAGGGCTTTTGGCTGGTGGAGAGGCTCCAGCCCCAAGCCCTGGCAGTGCGGATGCAGCCGATGCCTTGGTTTGGCACTGTGAAATACATCAGCAACGTGGGTTTTGTTCTGGGAGGAGTTTGGGGTTGTCCAAGATGCATTTCTGCCCTGCTGCTCCTGCCTGGGGCGTGCCTCGGTAGCATAAGCTTCCCACTGGGAAAGAGATGCTTGGCTGGCTGATGGGCTTTGTGATTTTGGGAATGGGGTTGGAGTTTCTGGCTGCTTCAGTCCTGGGGATGAGTGGGTTGGTTTGCAAGGGTTCGGCTGCAGCAGAAATATCCCCGCGGGGCACGGCTGGGACGGCAGGGAGATGGCAGCCCCGCTTTACGTGTGCCTGCAGACCGGGAGCGGATCGGCCAGGACTCCTCGTACGAGCAGGAGGGCAAGGTCCAGTTTGTCATCGACGCTGTGTACGCCATGGGGCACGCTCTGCACAACATGCACAAGAACCTCTGCCCTGGCAAGGTGGGGCTGTGCCCCAGGATGGACCCGGTGGACGGCGTGGAGCTGCTCAAGTACATCCGCAGCGTCAACTTCTCAGGTCTGTCCGTCCCCAGGCTGGTGGGCTGGGTGTCCCGGGTTCTCCCTTTCTCTGCAGCACCCACAATTTATTGATTATGAAATGGGGCATGATTCCATGCAGCACCCGCTGCACTGCAAAGGCAGGGCGCAAAGACGGGGTGGTTTTATTTACAGCAGATCAACAGATGAGGAGGTCCAAACTGCCACGTCTGCTGGGAGCCTTTGGAGAGTAACCCGGCAGCAATCCTGCCTGCACCCTGCCGTCCTGCCTGCCCCGTGTCCCCCGGCCTCTCCCCTCGCCCGCTCCCTCCTCGCATCGTGCCTGGCAGAGGTCCCCTTGCATCATGCTGCTCTGCCCTTGTCTGTCTTCAGATCTCCTCTGGAAACGCATCTTTTCCTCTGCCCTATCTCCTTAGTAAACATTTTCTGTCTTGTCCTCCTTATTACTTCTATTTGTCTCCACTCTCTGATCTCCTCTGCAGTGTCTCCTTTATTTATTTTTCCCTCTTGCTTGATTTTTCTCTTCCTTCCTTTCATTAGTGTTTATCTGCACAGTTCACTCGATTTAGCTTTAAAGCTGCTTTCTGCCCCGTTCTTAAACCGGCTGGTGTAGCAGTGCTCGGTGTCTGGCAGCGCTCAGTGAGCTCTGGCTCCTGGGGGGGTTGATGCCATAGGGTCCCTGCACCAGCTCAGGTTTGGGGTTGGTTTTCTTTTCCTCAGTTGCTTCCTCCACCCTGTGCCCGTGCTGGCATCGTCCTGGCAGCTTGCAGCACTCCCAGCAAGGAGAAACCCCACCCCAAGGGGGAAGCGTCAAACCAGAGCCCCCCTTTGACACCATCACCCCGGGCACCCGGTGCTGCGGGTGCTGAGCCCTCCCTCTCTTGCAGGCATTGCTGGGACTCCCGTGACGTTCAACGAGAACGGAGACGCGCCAGGGCGTTACGACATCTACCAGTACCAGATCCGGAACTCCACTCCCGAGTACAAAGTCATCGGGCAATGGACCGACCACCTCCACCTAAAAGTATGGCTGGGGGCTGGCTGGTGCCTGCAGCACGGCCATGCATGGTCCGTGCCAAGGGGAAGGTCCTGCAGATCTCTCCTGCACCCATCGAGGCCATGTAGAGTGTAGCAAACCCGACTGGGAGCCAGGGAGCCTATGGGTGCAAAGTTAGGCAGCCAGACTTTGGTGGGGGAGGATGTCTCCTGAGTACTCACTTGTGGTTCAGCCATGGTGACCCACCACCAGTGTGTGGGACCGTATCCCCCAGGCTCTGGGCATCTGACTTTGCAGCTCTGATAAGGGAAGGACAAGCCAGAACAGAGCAGAGAGGGTTTTCTCAGGGAAGGAGGGACTTTGGTTTGGGTTTCTGGCGTTGAATCTTCCCAAAAAGACGATGGAGAGCTTCACCGCCTCCCTGTCCCCATGCTGGGTAGGGCTGGGGTCCTCCATGGGGTGTACTGGTGGGGTGAGGGGCTGGATCTGAGCAACATTGCCGCGAGCAGAGAGGGAGCAGCCCCCCGTGCCCCAGAGATGCTCGGCAGATGCCCACCTTGAGTGCCACCGGGGCTGTTGTGCTCTCGCCCCGCAGGTGGAGAGCATGCTGTGGCCTGGGGGTGGGAGCCAGCTCCCCAGCTCCATCTGCAGCCTGCCCTGCAAGCCGGGCGAGAGGAAGAAGTTGGTGAAGGGCATTCCCTGCTGCTGGCACTGCGAGCGCTGCGACGGCTACCAGTACCAGCTGGACGAGTTCCACTGCAAGCGGTGCCACTTCAACGAGCGGCCCAACGAGAACCACACCAGCTGCACCCCCATCCCCATCATCAAGCTGGAGTGGAGCTCGCCCTGGGCCGTGGTCCCAGTCTTCATTGCCATCGTGGGCATCATTGCCACCCTCTTTGTGGTGATCACCTTCGTGCGCTACAACGATACGCCCATCGTCAAGGCGTCGGGGCGGGAGCTGAGCTATGTCCTGCTGACAGGCATCTTCCTCTGCTACGCCACCACCTTCCTCATGATCGCCGAGCCTGACCTGAGCACGTGCTCCTTGCGACGCATCTTCCTCGGGCTCGGCATGAGCATCAGCTACGCTGCCCTGCTCACCAAGACCAACCGCATCTACCGCATCTTCGAGCAGGGCAAGAAGTCGGTGAGTGCCCCCCGGTTCATCAGCCCTGCTTCCCAGCTGGTCATCACCTTCAGCCTCATCTCGCTGCAGCTCGTGGGCGTCTGCATCTGGTTCATCGTGGACCCGTCCCACTCTGTCATTGACTACGAGGACCAGCGGACTACAAACCCCCACTTTGCCCGGGGCATCCTCAAATGTGACATTTCGGACCTCTCCCTCATCTGTTTGCTTGGGTACAGCATGCTTCTCATGGTCACCTGCACTGTGTATGCTATTAAGACCCGCGGGGTCCCGGAGACCTTTAACGAAGCCAAACCCATTGGGTTCACCATGTACACTACTTGCATTGTGTGGTTAGCCTTCATCCCTATATTTTTTGGGACATCGCAGTCGGCAGAAAAGGTAAGGGAGGAGGGGAGAGGTCTGGCTGGTGGCCCCGTGGGCTGCAAGGAAGGGGGCTGAGAGAGGCTGACCTGTCCTAAGCAAGGAGGGGTGCTTCTCTGTGGGCCAGCCGGCTTGGGAATCGTGGTGGGATGAGTTGGTTTGCAAACCTGTTGTTCTACTGGGGAGCAGAGAATTTTCCGTTGCATTTCCTCTGGATTTCTGTGCCCACTCTCCGGACAGGGTAGCAGCAGGCTGCTGCCGTGTGAGCTGGGGAAGGATGAGTCCCCAGGGCAGACCCAGGTCCCTGGTGTCACAAGTACCATTTCTGCATGGATAAGGGACTGGGCGCTGCCCAGCCAGCATCTTTTCCTGCTGCCCAGTCAGTGATGGAGACCTGAGAGATGGAGCTGCCCTCTGAAATCCCCGAGAGCTGGGAGCGGGGGGGGCAAGGGCAAAGCAGAGGGAGCAGAGCAGCCCCTCGGCACGTCCCCTCCCTTGCTGGGGCTTGTGGCAGCTTGAAGCTTCTTGCTCGATTAGGGTTTCGCTGTGATTTTAATTAACACCTGTGTGTTTGGCAACGTGGCACTGACGACTGATTGCTCGGCTGGGCTGCGGTGGGCAGGGTGGCACAGGGGGTCTGGGCAGTGAGCATCCCCTGCGACTCCGAGAGCGACTTCGCACACAGAGTAGACGAGGCCAGGCAAGGCAATCCCAGAGGTGGATTTGTGCTGTAAAACAGACTGTCTGTCTGTCCTCCTCCCCGTCCTCGGCTCCTGGAGGGTGGTCCCAGTGCCGGTACCCGCGGGACCAAGGCCAGCCCGGGTGAAGTTCTGTGCTCAAGTGAGAGGGAGGGAGAACAAAGAAGGAAAAAAATCTCATGAATGAGACCCAAATCTCCTTTGCCTGCCAGCCAAAACAAGAATCGCATTTATGTTAAATGCAAACAGCTCACGCCTGCCAGCCCAGAGCTGCCTGTGACAAATGAACTTCGGTGTTACTATTGCCTGGAAATCCCCGGGGTGACCCAGTGCCCGGATTCCCTCTCTGGACCCTTCACAACTGGGATGGTTTCCCCCAGGCGTGCCCCCCATGATGCGGAGCTGCCGGCGCCACGGCTTTTGGAAACACCTATTGCAGAAGGGCTGGGGGTGGTTTGCTGGGAAAGCCCAGGAGATCTTTTGCTGTGGACACCAGAGCTTCCCACGTGTCCTGGAGAGCTGCTCGGAGCATCAAACCCTGGGGCTCGAGGAGGCCGGCTCTGCACAGGCACTTTAACCTTGGTGCAACCAAAAAGCCTCTGCCAAGCCAGCCCGCGCTGGCTGGAAGTGTGAAGGAGAATTAAAGGAAATAAATGGAGCCTTTTGCAGCATTTCCATTTTGATGAGATGGCAGGGGAGATACTAACAAGAAAGCAGGTTTTTTAAGAAATTATTGCAAAACAAAAGCTCCCTTAAAGCCTCCTTAATGTGCTCGGCATACTGTGGGTAATAAAGATGGAAATGATAATGATTGTAGATTATGTGCAAGGTTGCTCACCTCTTCACTGCAGCTTGTCATGGGATAATTTAGGGCTGCCGAAAGCTGGCTGTCAAGCAGCAATTCCACAATAAGCTGTGCCTCACTTCGGGGGCTTGTAATGTGCAGGGCTTCTCTGTTATTAGGCTGCTAACAAGCTGATTAGAGACGGAAAAAGTGATGTTCCCAACTCCCCTTGGACACGGCTCTCTTTCAAAAAGCCTGCTGCTGCCACGGCGTCCGCTGAGCAATCCCGGGAGGGGCTGGCGGTGTTTCGGCTCGGCCACGCCGGCGTGAGATGGGAGCTCTGAGCGTCTCCAGGCTGTGGCTGAAGGATGAGGGATGCGCTCAGAGGAGCAGCCGGAGGAATGGGTGCTTGGTGCTGCCTCGATGCTTTAGCTGCTGGTTTGCAGTCTTGGGGAGAAAAAAGGTCAAAAAGGTGTCATTGTGCAGCCTGCACAGAGGATCTGGCTCTGAGCATGTCCTTGGGATGCAAACTGGGGGTGTTGGTATTGGCACCGCCTCGCGGTGGTGCGGGTGCTGCCCAGGATGCTCGATGAGGCATCCTCAGGTCACCGCGGGGAGGGATCCACTCGCCTTCACCCTGGTGCTGGGCTCCGTGGAAGGTCAGCACACCTGGGAAAAGAAAAGCCAAGAGTATTGGCCGGGCTGCTTTTCTCCCCATATAGCCCATCTGGAGTTTAACTCGAGTCCTGAGGATGCCATGGGGCAGACCCATAGGTCCCAAACACCGCTCAGCACCTCTGCTCCGATCCCATCGGAGCCTGCGGGCAAGGCTGCCTCGTGGTCTGGGGGAGCTGGATAAAAATCCCTATTTTTATTTTATTTTGCTTTACCTCGTGCCTACAACTTTGCACGGAGGTGGCATCTTATTATAACAAGTCCCCCAAGCCTTTTCTCAAAAGAACCTCTTATCCCTGCCGATCCCAGCGGATTACAGAAATAGCAATAACAGAGGATCTAAAGAAAGAGACAATTTCCTGCGCTGATAAGGCGGCAGCTGAACAGCGGTGTCATTGTCTGGTTCTCCGTTTATCACATTTGCTTTTGGCGAGTGAAAAGAGGGAGAGAAGAAGGAATGAGAAGGACTGTCCAGTGGTTTGTTTAGCAGTGCTGCATGAGGGTTGAGTGGGTTTTCCCTTCCCTGGCACCCAGGGAAGGGAAATTTTGCGGTGCAAAATCTCTCGCAGCTGGGTCAGGCCTGGATTTATGGGGCGGTGTCACCAAATAACGGCAGAGATTTGTGTTGGGACAAACACAAGCTGTGCAGGGTTGTACGTTGAGCCTGGGCTGCTCCCCTTGGGGCTCATCCAGCCCTGGAGCAAAGGCTGAGTGCAGCGTCGGGCTTGGAGACTTGTGCTGGGTCATTTAGGGTTGCTGCGGTCCCTCGATGCAGCGTCGTCGTCCTGAGCCGGAGACAGGCTGTGTGCTTTGATCCTGGCCACGAAGCAGCGGATGCTGCTGAACGGGGAGCTGTAACTTCTTTGATAACTGCAGCGCACGCCTCCGAGTGCTCTGGAAGAACCTCAAGTGTTGTTAACGGAGGGGCAAAGTGGGGTCCTGGCTTGGAAACCAATGAAGAGAGTAGGAATCAAAATCGTGAGAAATGGTCATTTTTTGAGGTGGTGAGAGGTTAACTGTGCTGCGCTTCATGGCTGTGTTTAGACTCCAGGCTAGAAATATTTCTCACTGAGCTGAAAAGGGGCTTGAGCTGAGAAAGGGCTTGCTGCGGCGTGCTGCAAAGCTGTTGGGGTTAGCGCGGGCTGCAGAAAACAGGGCTGTTTCTGGCAAATGCATCATTAGCGTGAAGGTAGACATAGTGGCCCCGTGAGACCCCAAAAAGTGCTGCAGAGGTTTGAGGAGGGCTAAGAGGTGGGGGCAGATGGGGAGCCTGGAGCTGGGTGCCAGCGGGGGTCTCAGCGGAGGGGAGTCCCTGGCAGCGCCCCGAGCCCCAAGCGCATAGGGGGAAGCGTGCATGGAGACGTCTTGTCTGAGCTCAAGCTCAGCTGCTCTCTCCCTCCTCGCCGAAACGCCTCCGAGTCCCAAGGCACGGGTGGGAGTCGCTGCAGAGGCAGGAAATATGGAAATTTCTGGATTGCGAAGGGAGGCTCCTCCGATCTGCCGAGGAGCGGGAGGGCGGGTAGGCGGGGGAGCCGGGGAGGTGATGGGCTGCGGAGCCTCAGCCGTGTCCCGTGGGGTGTCATGCCGGTGCCGAGTAGAGCTGTGCCGGTCCCTGGGTCAGGGGTTGGGGTCTGGGAGTTGGCATCCCAGTGCTGCCCTCATTCCCAGCAAGTCCAGGACATCTGCAGCAAAGTCTGGTGAGTTTCAGTGCAAAAATAAAAAGGAAGAAAAAAAAAAAAAGAGCAGATATTCTGGCACAGAGATATGTTTTGACTTTCCTTGATGAAATGACATTTTTATTTCCAAAAACTGCCGAGAATTGACTCTGTGTGCATAAAGAGAGAAGGTGGAACAAACAAACCAGCGCATGTGACAGCAAGAGGTTTTATTCTGGGGACAAACGAAACTTTTCGGTTGAGTCAGAGCAGGCTTTGTTGCTTTTTCTTTTCTTTTGGCTTGCATTGGAATGCTTGGGGCCTGTGGGTTTGTTTTCCTTGTCTGGTCACACCTGGGAGCTGCAGGTCCTGGGGTGGGACGACAGCCCCGACAGCTCTCGCTTGTGGGATGGAGCTGCCTCCATCCACTGTCTTCCCTGCGAGCCGTGTAGAGCCTCTGTGCTCAGCTTCTGTCCTCCATCACCTTTTTGCTCTATTGACTCCAGAAAAGGAGCCCCCGGGTTAAGCGTGTGCAGCTGTGGAGGTGGGGACCCCCGGCCCTCGCTGATGCTGCAGTACCCGGGCTCCTCCAGGTCCTGCCACCTTGCCCGGCACTAAATCCCGGCTGTGAAAACACTGCAGAAGAAATCCCTGACACTGTGCTGTGACTGAGCAGTGGGATAAAGTTCAGAAACTCCCTTAAGCTTCCTTCTAAAACCTTGTTAGCAACATGCAAAACACCCCTGGTGTCTGAGCACAGCTGGAAAAGAAACAGAGCTGCGTGCAAAGGCACCGGAAGACCCGGAGCCCTCTCCTGCTCAGCATGGAGAGACCCAACACGTGAGCTACGCGGTAGGGGAGAGGATGCTGGAGAGGACAGAGCCCTGTGCTGGGAGCAGGGATGCTGACGGAGCAGGGATGCTCACAGAGGAACTCACCCACCCAGCCTCCCGTGTTGCTCAGGGGCGAGAGGTGGGCATGGGCGGAGGGAGGGGGTCTCTTCGCTTCCCGTTGCCGCCTGCTTCAGATGCCCCTGGCTTGCGAGGAACCCGCCAAACGCTTTCCATAGAAAAATAGATTATTCTGCAGTCAGATTAATGGGCTTTCATTTTGCAAAACATCTGTCACTGTTAGTCCTGGACAGTGAGCGTGAAATTAGTTGTGACTGAAGAAAGGCAATGTCGGTGTGTAATATGTGACTTACATGACAACGGCCCGGGGAGCCAGCTGGGGAATGGGAATTACCTGTTGAAGGGAGGGGGGGAGCAGGGGGTGCCCCAGGATGGGCGTGGGTGTCCTCGGTGTGCCCATCACTGCAGCATCAGAATGGTGCTCTGCGGCTGATGGAGCATGCTGTGGGTACTGGGGAGGAGAGAGGGAGGGTGAAGAGGGCTTGGGGGCACCATCACTGGTGATGGTTTTGAGCTGGGGTGCTGGCAGGTTGCTGCCAGAGCATGCATGGGTCCTGGGAAGGCTTGGCCCTGAAACGCGGGTTGGGACACTGGCACAGCCTCCCCGTGTTTGCAGGTAGGGAAGCAGCAGAAGGGAGCTGGAGGCCTCACTGGGTGCACCTTGGCCCATGCAACAAGTTGAGTCTGATGTTTAAGATCCAACACTGCCAACGTTTCCAACCCTGACTCCCCACCCCTTCATCTATTTAACCCCAGCGTTTCCACCTTCCCCTGTTTCCTCTCCTCCTTTCCCAGCTGTGACCCTTTCTGGATCCTGTAGAGCTGTGGTGGGTCTCAGCTCGTGCCCTTGTGTCTTGCAGATGTACATCCAGACCACGACGCTCACCATCTCGGTGAGTCTGAGTGCCTCGGTGTCGCTGGGCATGCTCTACATGCCCAAGGTGTACATCATCCTCTTCCACCCGGAGCAGAACGTCCCCAAGCGCAAGCGGAGCCTCAAGGCGGTGGTGACGGCAGCCACCATGTCCAACAAGTTCTCTCAGAAGGGAGGTTTCCGCCCCAATGGAGAGGCCAAATCAGAGCTCTGTGAAAATCTGGAAACACAAGGTAAAAAAACCTGGAAACACAAGATAACGTGCAGGGTTGGGGAGCTGGTCCTGCCAGGGACTGACGTGGTGCTGAGAAGCCCAAAGCCCTGGCTCGCTGGTGGGCCGTAGCCATGTTGTCCTCCATGGGCACAAGCAATGCTTGACAAAAGGACATCTCAGCTCCTTCCTGCCCCATGACCTGGCCCGCCATCCCCGAGGAGCGAGGGTGGCGTGGGAAGGGCTGCAGCCCGTGGGCTGGAGCCACTCTGCTCCCCGCTGTGCCCAAAGCCACCCCGAGGAGGGAGGTGTGCTCTGGGTGCCGGCGCTCCAGCTGGGATACGAGAAGGGATTCCGGGCTCTTGGCGAGGGGACAGCATCATCTCCTGTCTGCAGGCAGGGGAGTTTTCCCTTTCATTAATTTATTCCCACCCAAGAAACGCCGTTTTCCATCACCACAGCCACGCAGCTGAGACAGGACGTGTCCTGCCTCCCCTGATCGGGATCGCTCCCGGCGCTCCCATCCCTCCACGGGCCTGTTTCCATTATCCCATGGGAAGTGCCGATGGGTGGGTGCCAGGGGGAAATAAGGCTGCAGACACACTCATGCTGCTGCTGGGTGAGATCCTGACTGGGGCACATGAAAATCTGCTCGAACACCCGGAGAAGGACCCTAATGTCAGCCCAGCCTGGGTGCCCGGAGCTGCTGCCGGAAGGCTCTGGTGTGGCTGACGGGGAAAGGTCTTCGCTGTCTGCCTGTGGGCTGTGCCCAGGGGCCAGGCTGGAGCTAAGGGTGACACAGGGACAGTCACCAGTATCCACTGGGAAGAGAGGCTGGGGGCTCGGGAAATGCTGGGGAAGTGGGTACGTGCCTGTTCTGCGTTTGGGTTTCCAAAAACAGAGCCTTGTAGGAGGAAGGAGTGATTGGAACCATGGCTGCTGGGGCCCTTCGAGAGGGGAAATCCCATCTGGGCTAAATCTGAAGAAAACCCCGTGGAAATACAAACGTTCATACACCAGCAGAGTTTCTGGGTTCCAGTGTCAGTGGGATGGAGACCAACTAGCATTTCCAGGGAAAGCCATAATTGCCTTTATAATCCCACGCTTGCTCTCTTCCCAGCCTGAGCTATTTAATATCCCTTGGCATCTCCGTATAACCTCCATAACCACATCACTCTGCGTAATGGCTCTTGCTGGCAGCAGCTCTGTACGCGATGTCTCTCCGTAGGCAGTCTGTCTGCATAACCGGCTCTTTCATCTACCTGTCTGTGTTGTGAAGGGCAGCTACACGCTCAGACCCGTACTGGAGGTGGCTTTTGTCAGCCTCTGTCACAGATCTGCGTGGTCTGCGGTCGTATCCCTACGTGGCAGTGGGTGGGGGTCCCTCTGTCACCCCCGTTTTGTCTGTGCAAGAGATGCTCCATGCAAGGCTGGGGGTATCTGTGGGCTCCCCATGGTAAGGGCATGCTGGGACCATGCAAGCCGTGTCCTGGTGCCACGCTCCCCATGGCGTTGGTGTCACAGGCTGTGATGCTGCGGGAGCATTGGCGTGTGTGACCTGGTCTCCCTCCAGCCACACGCTCCCTTTGCAGCAGGGCTTGGAGGCCCGGATGCAGCGAGCACCTCGTCTGCACTCTGCACCCAAACATTGCCATATGCTCTCCGCTGCGCTGAGCATCCTTCTCCCCCGCGGGCCTCACAGCAGGAGCCTCTGAGGAGCGTACGTGCCGGGAGCAGGGAGAGCTGAGGCTCCCGTCTGCCGCGTCTCCGGCTCCGATGTGTCTCGCATGGGGAATACGGGAGCTCGGAGCGAGTGGGGCTGGCAGCACGCTGCCGAGGTGTGCCAAGGCGAGGAGCCGGGCACGGCGTCAGTGCCGGGGGAAGGAGGCATGGTGGGGCTGTCAGCGCAGGACCGAGGGGCCGTTTTTCACTCAGTCACTGGCGGGTCATGTATCCTTAAATAAACAACAGAATAAATAATTCACGGGGCTTTGATATGGGCAGATTGGCTATGAAAACATTGCGGCTAACAAATAGCTCTGTCAGCTCTAATTTCTTATGGCCTGTCTAATTGTTATCTGGGAATACCGGTCTGAAATCTGCAGCCAGGTTCATTTGTCAGCGAGGCACTGAGATAGAGGGAGAGCTGCTGGGCATCCCGTCTGCGTGGTGCCGTGGGGATGGTCTCCGCAGAGGACACCTCTGTGCTGCTCATGGAGCCTTGGGCTTTGCTGGCTGTCCCAGCCCTTGTCTGTGTCCTTGGCTGGAGGGTGTCCGTGTGTCTGCTGAGCCCCATGGTACCTGGGGACCTCGTGGTGGGATCTTCACAGTGCATCATGCACAGTCGAAGCGCTGAGACAAGCCAGGGCGTTTCTCCTCCCCCTCTGCTCTGCCCTGGTGAGGCCCCATCTGCAGTGCTGTGTCCAGTTCTGTGCTCCCCAGCTCGAGAAAGATGAGGAGCTACTGGAGAGAGTCCAGCGGAAGGCTACGAGGATGAGGAGGGGACTGGAGCATCTCTCCTATGAGCAGAGGCTGAGGGAGCTGGGCTTGTTCAGCCTGGAGAAGAGAAGGCTGAGAGGGGACCTTAGAAATGCCTCTAAATATCTGCAGGGTGGGTGTCAGGAGGACGGGGCCAGACTCTTTCCAGTGGTGCCCAGCGACAGGACAAGGGGCAATGGGCACAAACTGGAGCAGAGGAAGCTCCAGCTGAAGATGAGGAAGAACTTCTTCCCTCTGAGGGTGACGGAGCCCTGGCCCAGGCTGCCCAGGGAGGCTGTGGAGTCTCCTTCTCTGGAGATATTCCAGCCCCGCCTGGCCGCGGTGCTGTGCAGCCTGCTCTGGGTGACCCTGCTTGGGCAGGGGGTTGGGCTGGGTGACCCACAGAGGTCCCTTCCAACCCCGAACATTCTGCGATTCTGTGATTCCACATCTCCCTGAGCTGTGCCTGCCGCTAAAGGGAAGCGATGTGCTGCAGCCTCCGAGCCCGAAGGCAGCGGTGCAGCCCTGCGGGGAGCGGGAGGATTTATTGCTGTCTGGCATTTTCCTGGCGCTGGGCCGTGCTGCAGATCCCCTGCTGTCACTCGGATGCATGGTGGCTTTGTAGCCGTTGCTGCCTGCCCTCCTCGTGTGCCCAGCCCCGTCCCGAGGCCTGGGGAAGCTGGAAGGTGGCAGTGGGTTTGCCTGCGTGCCCTGCTCCTCCAGCACCCGAGCACGGGCGCAGATCCTCGGCTGAGGGATGCAGCCAGGCCCGTTGGCTCCGTGCCACCCGCTGCCGGCGCTGGCAGAGCCCTGCTGCTCCACTCCCCGCTGCCGTGGAGCGGCGTGCAGGGGTGCCGGGCGCCCAGCTTGGACTCTGAATCGGGCTCTTGCAGGGCTGGGGCAAGCTGAGCTTTTGGGAAAGTGGAGCCCCTGCGGGTTTGTTGGTGAGAGGTTGCTGAGGGGAGTGAGTGGGAGCCTGGGAACATATCCCCCATGGCTCAAGTCATATCTTGAGGTCCCTCCTCGGGGTGAACTGTCTTCTGAGAGCCCCCAAGGGCTCAGCCCCTCTGCCACAGCTCAGTGCTCTTGCAGGGAACGATCCCGAGTGCCGGCACTGGCCGGATCCATGAGCAAACCCCCTGGCACATCCCCACCAGCATCTCCTGGCATGACGGCCAGGGCAGGGTGACGGGACGGAAGCCGGAAAGCGAGGGTGGACTTCATCAGTGATACATGTGAGGTTTGTTTCTCTTTCCAGCACTGGCTACCAAACAGACCTACGTCAGCTATAGCAACCACGCGATTTAGCTCCAGCGATCGCAACTGCCTGGCATAGAGGGAGGCTGCGGATGCCACGACGCGGGAGGGAGCTGAGTCGCATCGCTCGTCGCAGGGTGCTGGAGGGGGAGCCGGACGGGACAGGGAGGTGGCAGCGGGGGGGACACGCTCCTGGCCGGGCCGCTGAGCAGAGCTCCTGGGGAAGATGGCGATCAACAGCAGAAAAAAAAGAAAAAAGAAAAAAGAAACAATAAAAATAAACCACCGACCACCGTGACAATGCATGCCTCCCCACGGAGGAAGCGGAACAGTCGAGCAGGGGGACGTAGCGCGGGGAAGAGGTGACGGACTTCAGCAAGTCTTTGGGGTTTTTTTTTGTTCTGTATCTTGGCAAAAAAAGGAGACCCAACGTTTTCCCTTTTCTGGAATTTGTGAGATTGTTTGTGGTTGTGCAGAACCTTCTGTTCTCTCTTTCTTTTTTTTTTAATCCTCCATTTTCTTTTGTTCCTGTCTTCCTCCGTCCCTCTTCACTCTCTCTCCCGTATCCTACCAAATTCTATATGTTGCAAAAAAGGAAAAATAAATAAAAATACATAAAATTTAAATAAAAAACAGACAACAAAATAAAAGAAACTAAAACCTAGACTGTGTTCAAAGTGCTGATTTCTATAGGTGGTTAATTAATGTATGTGATGACCATATGGATTGAAATGTCTGCTTTATGTACTGACCAGTCAAAAAAAGAAAACACACAAAAAAAACAAAGTTCAGTGCCTGGATGTTTATGAATTATTCAATGACTGTGTAGAGCATGATCATTTTTATACGAGGAGATTTCTAATAAAAGACCATGGTTTTGCACTCAGCGTTTGCTGTCTCTTGGTGACTGTTCGTTCCAGGCTCCAGGAGGTGACGTGGTTTTGGCTGATGGGGAAGATTTTGGGTGGCCAAGGGCTCCAAGGGCAGGTCGGAGCTTGGTGTCCTTCCTCTCCAGGCCATCCTGCCGCAGCTGGGGTCCGTGTGAGGGGATGGGACAGGGAGAGGAGAGCTCAGCGTTGCCCTGGCACAATGCGTTGGGGCACACGCTGTAGCCTGTGCTGCCCCAGGGCTCAGGGCTGGGGCAGGATCTGGGGCAGAACGGGCCGATTCCTCCTCGTTCGCTCTTCCCCAAGGTGTGGGCTGAGGCTGGAGGGATGCAGCAAAGAGGAAAGGGATATTCCAGGTTTTTTTTTTCCCCTCTCTTCAGAGGCAGGGCCAGCTTCACCCTCCCCATCAGGACCCACCTGGGCTAATTAGGGAGTTACCAGCTAATAAAAGCAGCTCTGCCCCTCTTACAGGGAGGGTTCCTCTTCTTGGTTCCGGCTTGTTCCTTGGGAGAGCACAACTTAGTGTGTAAGGTATGTGGCTGCTCAAAGAGTCTTGGTTTTGCCTGTTTTGGGGGATGTCTGGTGTCTCTTCCCCCTTGGAAGGGGGTGGCTGTGATTGCTTACTGCCGGGTAAGGAGAGGATGATCCAAGTTTGTCTTTCTTCTAGCGAGCTGATGGGAGGTGGGGAAAAGAGGCAGGGGAAGGTGGTGCTGCCTGCCCCAGAGAGGGTGGGCTGGCTCCAGGTTTTGGGCAGGTTGTTGCTTTAGGTGCCCAGCAAAAGTACTGGAGCTGGCGGCAGCGTCCTGACCTCGCAGAGGCAATGGTGGTGCTGAGATATCTTCCCATCCCTTTGCATCTGTTCCTCCCTGCCCAAATGTGCCCGTATATTCCCTCCTTCTGAGCATGAGTGAAGTTACCCCTGCGTTTGGTGCATTTCTAGACCTATCTGTGTATCAGTTGCAGCTCTGCTCTCGTTCTGGTGTGTGGCCCAGGCTGCGTGCCCTGGGGAGGGCCCGGTGCTCTGAGCACCGCAGGGACCTTCAGCCGTTGATCACTGCCAGAAGGGAGACACGACTGTTCCCTGCCAGCACGGAGAGGACAGAGCTCGGCTGGAAGGCAGGAGTTAAAAAAGAAAAAAGAAATATAATGAAAAGCTGGAAACTTTGATAAGATCATACTTGTCAAAAGAGCTTCTCAGGAGAAAAAAACCTGCTCTGTTCCCACTGCATCCATCACTGTCGGATCGGATGTGAAATGCCGCCTGGTTCAGAGGGCCCCCAGAAAACCCGAGTTGATGTCTTTGGTGCTGTTTCTAGCTCTGAGACACAGCTCTGCTGTTTTCACCAGCAGCTTTCCACCCCAAACTCTGCTTGATAATGACTAGAAAGGCTGATTCTACTTTAATTACAGCAAAGTCTCCCTCCCCTTGCAGCATCTGTGAGGAGGGATGCTGCAAGTCCTCTGGAGACCTGGTGGCTGGGGACTGAAGGTGCTGCCACTGAGCAGACCTTCCAGGCTTGTCGGTCCTCTGATGGTCTGGGGAGCTCTGCAGGACATGGTGCAGACACTGGAGCTGGACAGGGAGTGCTAGTGAGGTGGTCTGCCTGGGTTGATGCTTTCTACCCAGGCAGGCTGCTGAGAGCTGTGCTGAGCTAACAGCTCTGCTTCAGTAGCTGAAAGAACCATTTTTCTCATGTGCAAATACTTCTGCAAGGTGTTGTTCTGTGTCTCTTGTGCTCAAACATTTCTGCCTTCAAGCCGCTTTGCTGGAAAAGCGGCCAGCCCTGGAGCACGTCCTGCCAGCTCTCGGGCCGTGCTGCTGCGGGGTCTGAAGGCAAAAAGGGGCGCAGAAGTGCGAGTCGTGCTCTGCTGTTGGCAGCCAGCAGTGCACAGCAGCTCCAGAAGCCATGGCTTTGGGTGGTGGGGTCTGGGTGTCCCCGGCTGGGACGGCACATCGCAAAGGGGTGCTTTCGATGCTTGCGGCGTGCGCGGGGAAGAAGTCACTTGGCTAAACTTCGAGCGTGGTTTCAAGTAGATTCATGTTCCCCTCTTGCATCAGGCCCTATTTAAACACAATAGCTACCCTGATTTCTTGATGGATCTGGTGGAGTGTTAAATCAAGAGAGTCCTCATGTCGGTACTTATTTTGGTGTAAGTGTGCTTTACAGTGATTCAGTCTTATTCCTTACAGGCTTTAGCTTAAATGATATAAAGATGCTTTTAAAGAGATATGCAAAATATTTGCACAAATCCAGCCTCACTAGTCTCGAAACAGAATTTTAATTGGCCCCATTTTTTAACAGCTAAAGCCTAGACTGGCACTGTTCCTGTGCGCTGCTAAGTAGACCTGTATCCCTCTCAGCGCTGGGTGCGTTTCTGTGGCAGATGCAGTGACCTCCGAACATGGCTGGTTAATTTTATACGGCATTTCCTGATACAGAGCTGTTTAATTCTAGACACTTATTTGATTATGAAAGCTAATTAAAAGGGAGCAGTCTATAAGCCATCGAGATGGATATAGAGCAACGCAGATCCAGGCAGGCTCTGGTGCTGGTATCTGCAGAGAGGTGATAGCCGCTGCTGGGGCAGTTTGGGGAGCCAGCTGGTGTCTATTAGCATCGGGCTTCTGCTTTGCTGAATATTTTTGAGGGCAGTTCTGCTGCCTGTGGCTGAGCAGAAGAAGGGTAGAGTAGATACTGATTCCTAGCTTTTGGTACTTTGTGTATTTTTTTTTTTTTCCAGTGAGATGTCTGTCCTGAAATCAGTGCTGTTGTTCCTCCTCCTCACCTCGCTTACAGCTTAAAAGCACTTGTCTGATTTCCCCCTTATTTCTGTGAAGAGTTGTTGAATTTAAATAGCAATAATTGCCTGAGTTCCCTGAGTGGTTGACCTGCGTGTTTTTCACTTTTTCTGGGAATCTGAGAAGCAGGGGGAGAAACTTGAGCTGGTGCCATCTCTCTCCATCGCCTGCTTGTATCTCCCCCCCCCAACTCTCTGTTGGCCTTGGCTGCCAGTCCCAATCCCCAGGTCCCCTCTCCAGGGACAAGCAGGAACTTTTTGGGTTCTGCTGTCCTTTCCACAGCACAGCTGGGGGCTGCAGTGGGGACCTGTGTGTGGGCTCATCTCCCCAGCCCTGTGCGGAACGGCAGCAGCGTGGAACCTGTCATTAACTCTCTTCTGTGAGAGGCAAATTACAGACTTCAGTGGCACAATTAGGCTACCTCGATAGGAAATGGAAAACCAAAAAATTCCTCTGCAGATTTCTCAGTCTGCCCGCCACCTCGTCCCTTGCTCCTCTGCAGCACTGACCTGGGGAAAATCGCTCCATCGCCACCCAGTCCTGGAGACCTCCTGTTGGTGCCATGGCAAAGCTCCTTAGTAGGCAAATCTGGAGCAAGGGGATGGAAAGAGCAGGGCTGGAGTAGAAAGTGGCTCATTCCTTACTCTGAGACAGGTCTCTATCCAGCTCCTCTCCCGCGGGGAGAGCCACAGAGCCCCGCTTTGGCCCCAGGAGAGACGAGTACTGCTCAGAGCAAGGTGCGACTTGCATTTAGAGCAGAAGGCAGCAAAGCCTGTGACAGATGTTGCGGTTCATTATGCAGCAGGGGACCAGCTCTGCAGCGAGCAAGTTGAGCTAATTTCTGCGCTACGAATCATTTCTCCCAACGAGACCCGCTGCCAGCCAAAACCTTTGGCCTGGAGCATCACAACCTTGAACTTAATTTTCATGGGCTGTGGGAAGCCAGCAAGAAGGATGGAGAGCTGTGATGAACACATCAGTGCTGCTGAGAAGACGGATGATGCCTCTGAGTAGCCTTGAGAGGCATTCGGTGCCCCGGAGGGAGGTGGAAGAACCCCAGCCCCATGGCTGGGGAGGGACTGGTGGCAGAGTGGAGCTGGGCATGCCGGCTGCCTGGTTTCCCCTTGGCGAAGCGGTCCCTGCGGCTGGAGCCCGCAGCCGTGGACGGAGGCGTGTGTGTGTGTGGCGTGTATGAGAGGGTCTCGCCCCAGCACCAGTCTTCTCTTGTATGGCCAAGCGAGTCAATGGCAGATTGTGTTGAAATCGCACTTCAGCGGCGAAAGCTGCAATTAGCATTTAATGAAGCTTCTTGCTTTTATTTTTAGGTAACCTCCGATTCCCTGACTGTGTAATTTAGTCCTCCATTGCTTGGAGATAATTAAAGTATGTCACTATAATTTGCTTTTTTTAAAAGCCTGTAATTATGTTTTTATTGAGAATAAAAAAGGGGGGGGGAGGGGGAAAGGAAAACAATGTAGAGGAGGAGAAGTCTTTGGATGGGCAAGGGGGATTTCTTCCAGCTTGAAGGCTTACATTTTTCCAGGATTCTGAGTAGACTGAGGACAGAGGAAGGGCTCCGTCTGTATTAGCATGGGGAGTAGCAAGGTGCGGTGTTTCAAGTGGAGGTGTGAGAGCTTTGGGTGTCCACGAGCCCTGATCGTGTCTGCAGGTGTTTTAGCTGCAGCGTAGCTGTGGTGTGTATGTGGGCTGCATGAAGTACCAGCGCTGCTTCCTCTGCTGCATTATTTGTGGTCTTCAGCATCATTCTCCTTCCAGTTCCCTGGGAGAGGGGGGCAGCCCTGCTCCATCTGCAGGCTCTGGGGCAGCTGAAGATGGGCTTAGCCTGGAGCAGAACAGCTGAGGTCTCATCCCTGCAGCCTCCCACTCCTAAGACCACCCTGCCAAGCCCAGCAAACATCTGTGCATAGCCTGGGTCTTTGTTTCAATTGCAGGCATCTGGTCCCTGCAACAAAACATGCTTTGCTGATGCAGGGCTGCGTAGCTCATGCTATAGGTCCTCCCTCCACAATAGCAAATTAATGGGGAGGAATTAAATGTATCTTCCCAGGCCTGGCAGGACTGCACAGCCTTTGGGGGATGCTTCTTGCAGCTTGGGCTGCGTTTGCATCTGTAAGTGGTGCTGCTGGATGTCAAACATCCTACCTCCCTCCAAATCCCGCCGGCGTTGGCTAACGCTGAACGTGTCAGCTAAAGCGTCCTGCCTTGCTCCAGCCCCTGTGACGCTGCGCGTGACCCTGGGCCAAGCGTTGCTCGCAGGCAGCCTGGCGAAGCTGCTTCCCTGTGAGCCGGTCTGAAATGAGAGTGTGGCCATCGCAGGAGGAACGGCTCACCTACAATTCAGAGCCTGGAAACTGGCTGTTGGAGGGAGGCTGAATAACGAATAAATTCCAGATAATTGATTGGCCTGTGGCCAGTTCACAGCCGGAGAGAGCTGAAATGAGTTGGATTGTTAGCTTTTTCTTTAAGTTATTCTCGCTCAAATTTTTGAGCGCTAAGAGGTTACATTTAGTTTAGAATATATTTAATTCATTAAAACGTTGATCTTCTCTGCTGCGGAGTTCAGATCTGATCCCAGGCTTTATTCCTTATCTAAATGCAAAGGTTTCTTGCCAGAAATACAAAGCAGAAAAAAAGTCTCCGTGCTTAGGGAAAGTGATGTGATGAAGAGAGCATGGACTGGACTGTGTTCCAGTGCTGGCAACCCAGAGCGACTTGAGCTGACATCCTCGCTGGTACACACCCAGTTTTCTTCTTGCCTGTACTGGGATGCAGTCTTCTAGGGCTCTTGCCCACTCCCACAGTGTTGAACTTATCCTAGTGCTGCAAGCAGCATCCTAGGGTCCCTGCATCCAGCCCCCAATGCCAGGTGCTTTTACGCTGGGATGCTGTGGAATTTGGTGCAATCCCCTGCAAAACTTCTCTCTGGAGCAGCCTGCTAGGGAGATGGGGCCAAAGTGACTCATGTAAGTCTCTTTGATAGAGCTGTATCAGGTCAGGGATTTATGTTCAAATGTGTCCTCGGGCTGTGCCTCCATGCCCAAGATACCTGCTCTCCAGGTGTCTGAACTGAATAGCACCGTGAGTAGGATCAGTCCCCCGCTATGCTTGCAGCACGTTTGTGTTCCTCCTCGCTGTGCCGAAATCCCCCTCCCGAGCTGGGTGTCACACCACCTTCCTTGCAGAGCTTTTGTTATCTGCTGGGATAACAAAGGGAAGGAACAGCACTTCAAACCCAATAAAACCCACACACCATCATCGGCTTTTGTACTGGTTGCTATGGGAACCCCATACATGCACCGGAAATGCTGGAGTATGCAAATGAGCTTCTTAATTAGTTCTTCTCAGTCTTTCATACTCCTAGTGCAGCAGTTTGATCATTAGATGAACATGCCACTTAATTATCAGCAGCTTAACCAAACACAAGCTGGGGTGACCTTTGGGGAGGGCAGGGTGTCTTGGGAGCTGGCTGGCAGCGGAGGGGAGATGGAGGTCAGCAGCTGTGTGGAGTTGGGAGTCTTTTCTCTAGCAGCTTTTATACAGGCAGGAGCTGCTGGTGTGGTTTCTGTTGCCTTTGGAGAGGAGCAGCAAGTGAGGATGGATCTGTGTCTCCAGCCTGCCCCAGCCTTCCTGGAGAGGGCTGTCCAGTTGCTGGGGTCTCGGCGGCATGGCCGCACGTGCAGCGGGCTGATTGCGTGGTTACCTTGAGCAGTAGGACTGAGCTCCTTGTGCTGTGGGGCAGTGGTGGAGTGGAGGGCTGGCTGGCAAATCCAAGCTCTGAGCTGTGGGGCAGGTTGCAGTGTCACCCTGGCTCTGCTGGCCTCGGGGACTGGGGTTGGACTCGTTGCCTCCAGCCGAGCGTGCCAGCTTAGTGGAGCCAGATGCCAGCTGGGTGCATGTGTGAGCGTTTGTTGTAAATGCTATGAGTTTTTCACCAAACAAGCTTCATTAATCGTCTAATAACCGGATTAATTAAGGACACTGAAAGTAAACAGCAAGAATGTAATTTGCCTCTGATTGCCATGTAATTGTGGGAGTATGGTCCTATTTGCATATGCAGAAAGTGTTGTTGACAGAGGCACTGAGACCAAAAATAACAATTTGTGAAGGGCAAATGTGCCTTTGGGGTGTCCGGACCCCTTCAGCCATACTCTTTTTGCCTTTGGTGCTGCCTGTGTGTGTTTCTCTCTGTGCTTCTCCGACTTCTTCCCAATTAGCCGACTCTCCTCCTATATGTGGAGCTTTCCGAGCTATTTGCTTAGGCAAACATTGATGCTCCAAATAGACTGGCAGATCAGCTTGGGAGCACTCTGCTATGTCCTACAAGACAGCAGAAGTAGCTGAGAAGAAATGTCTCTTTCTCTCAGAGCTGTCCTGCTAAGGGTTAGGACAGCCAGTTCTCCCTTCGACCCTGCTTACTTTGGACTCGGGGATTTTGGTCGTGCTTGGAAGAACTTGCCCTTGCAAGCCCCAGAGAGCTTCCAGTGCCCCAAGAGGAGATGAAGACCAAGAGTTGAACTGGGGGCATGTAGCGAGGAAAGCAGATGCTGTGCAGCTTGGAGGCAGAGCCAGCAACTGAATACCAGAGTCTGAGTTCTACAACATCTTGCGTCTCTCATGTCCTCCACCCCTCGTCAGCTGGTCTTTTTTCCAGCACTTCTCTCTTTCCCTGCAAACGCAGACATCTGGATGGTGACTAATCTTCCAACTTTCTGCCTCTCGTTAGCTTTGGGTGAGCTTTCTTCTTGCATTTGACCTTGTCAACAGTAGATTTGGGATGCTTGAGGAATGGGAGTACGTGGTGCTTTGCAAAGATGACTATGTGCTCCCTCCACGCACACATGCACACGCCCAAAGGGGAGAATTTGGAGGGCTAATTCCATCTCAGAGAGCCCCAGGGTCATATTTTTCTCTCTCCCTGATAGACATGACTTTCCCCAAGGAAACCAACAACACAGAGGGACGTGACCTTTTTGGGAACAGCCCAGAACATTTATGGAGGGTGTGATTTCCAAGAGTATTCATTTGTTTTTTCTCAGGTTGGTGACAAGGTCTGTGTGCTCCATCTATTTTGGCCGGTTCTTCATGTGTAGATGGACTTGGATTAATTCAGTGTGTGTTTGCTTGAGACGGTACCTGCTGCTCACTTGTGTGTCTTCACACTCAAGCACGATAACAAGCGGTGAAAACGATCCTTTGAGCAATTGTTTTAGAAGAGAGCTTGCTGGCAAAATGGATGGGGACTGGCTTGCCAGCGGAACGCTGGTGACAAATATCTGTGGAGGAAAATGGGGACTTGGGACCACCCCGCCTGTCTGCGGGCATCTTTCCCATCAACCATTTGTTTCCTTGCAGCATCTGAAGGTTTTGGGCCAGTTTCCCATGGCTTTAAGTGCTGTACCTGTCCTGAACAGCTGCCAACCTCCATTCATCACAAACAGTGTTTTGTTTTCCTCTTCTGGAAACTCAAAACGGTTACAAAGAAATTAAGTTTTCCCCTGAAATTCAGTGGGGAGAGGGGTGGAAGGAAGGTAGCCTTCCTTCTGTTTATTTTTCACTGCCTTTCTGTAAGCTGCTATAAACAACCTGTCATCATATCTCCAGCGAAGCGGTTGAGCAGGCTCCCCAGGTGTCTGCGCTTGGTTCCTTGCCATGCAAGGTCTTGTTAGAGGTGGTGTTTGTTTCTGGTTAGCCATGGACTCCCTTGGAGCTTGAAGAGCAAGACAGGGAAATAGCAACAATTGTGATTAGGGCTTTATTTTGAACTTCTAAAGTCTCAGTTTCCTGCAGCGAACGACATCCTAGAGTGGCTGGAGGCTGCACCCCACTAATGTTTCACAGTGAAATTTTTGAAGCAATAAACAAGGGAGGCAATTAGCCCCTCCTGAATATCAAGGGGATGTGGGTGGTGATGCCTGCTGTGCCTTTGAGACCTCTCCTGTTGTCAGCATGCTTTCTCCAGGAACTGAGGCCAACGTGAGGGCTCTGCCACTGCCGTTGCCTGCTTTAAGCTGTATCTGAACACCTTCAGACCTTCCCTACAGCAACCTGGACTTCTTTCTAGAGCTGCAATACCACTGTCTAGGGTAAGCCCGTGCTTCTCAGTTTGGAGGGCAAGCCTTTGTTCCCTTTCCATGTTGGCTTCTGAATATCAAGTATTTGGTTGGTCTTGAAACTTGTGAACAGGAGTCAGTCATTAAGGCTTAACATTATTCTCACAGATGTCCCTTTCCCTCGCCACCTTCCTCCTTTCCTTGAGCATTAGAGTAGGTGTGAGGGGTCTGCAAGAACTTGACCTTGAATGAATATTGGTGAACCCAAAAGGATGGATGTGTAGGCCTGTTACTGTGTCCTGGCTTGAGTGGTCTTTGGCTTTGAAGATGCGGAGATTCTGATTTGATTCCTATGAGACCTTGGCATAGGCAATTCATCTTTCCCTGGTCTCACTCTTTGAAATCTTTCTCCTTCCGAGTGGGTTCTGTATTCTGGTGCTGTTTTTCAATGCTGATAGGGAAGCTGCCTCCGGTCTGGTTGTCAGTGCTGCTGCTTTTCTATTATTTTTCAGATGCCTTGTGTTTTTTGGGGAAAATAAAATTCCAAACCCTGCTTTGTGAATTTTCTCTTCTCTGTAATTAGATGTAGCAGTGATCAAAATATGTTGTATTGCACTGCAAGTTTCTCCAGGCAGATGTTTCATCACCGGAGGAGAGATGACTTCATCCTTTAGATTTGGTGAAAATTAAAAGAGGAAAAAAGAAAAAGGCACTGGAGAATGCTGTATTTGCTGCTGTGTGAATACATCTTGCTAGGCTTCAGGGGAGGGATGTGTGAGAGAAGAACCAGGACCAGGAAAGGGATGGGGGCAGATTTTTTTTTTTATCTTGCTGGCATTCAGATCTTGAGAAATGCACCCCTTGGTACGTATTTTCCTGCTAAAACTGGGAACAGTGGCTGTGATCTACCTTGCTGCTTCTCTGCAGCCTCCCTTGGAGAAGTGTTTTTAGCACAAGGCAGGCCATTAGCTCCGCGTTTTTACTTTCCGGGGTGTGCAGAGCCCCTCAGCTGCTGCCACACGCTACAGCTCCTAAAGACAAGTGTCCAGAGCAGCTGGGGAGGTTGCAGAGGTGGCATAAAATCCCCTTTCTGTCCTTTGGCATCTGGAACTCTTTGGTGCATGGTACTGATGTTAAGAATGGATTAAATCCCAAGATATGACAAGTAGAGGAAGGTGGGGAAGAAGAAAAGGTGTGAAAAGGCTTGTAATGCCATCACCAAATACCACCAGCCATGGAGCAGAGATATGGGTTTGGCTGCAGGGAGGGTGAGCGTGCAGGGAACAAATGTCTCCCATGCTGGGAACACCAAGCACAATTTCTCAAGCTCAGCTCAATGAGGGAGCCATCAAATGTAAAAATGACAGCAATTCTGCAGTCAATATAATGTGGCTGCAGGTTAAATAAATAATGTTTGAATGATAATAATTGCAAAATGATACTATTTCATCCGCCACAAACATGTGGTTAAGCTCTCATTAGCGGAGGCTGCGAGCTTTGCAGGAAGCACAGGCTCTTTGAAAGCAGATCTCTTTGGGTTATGCCGCTGTGGAAATTCCTGGACTGCTTTTGCAAGTGCTTAATAATGCCTGTGAGTAAGTTTGCTCACAGGATGGTGAGGACAATCGGAAAGGCCATCACCCAATGTGAAGCTGAATTTTTATTTATTTGAGTTCTGCTTTTTTAGGTTCTCAGGGCTTCTGAAAAATTGTGTGTATAATTAATGAACTATACTATAGTTCTTGAGCTCTGTAGAGGAAAAAAAGGTATATATCTTATGGGGTTTTTTATGTATAGAGGTTTTTTATGTATAGATATGTGTATACAGGCTAACCTAGCCACATCTAGTGTAGTTTTGTCTGAACTTACTGAAGTACTGAACTTGTCTGAAGTTTTAGCAAAACAGCTGCTCTGTCCTGTCCCACCACCTTCCTCCATCACCACCTCTTGGTCCCTGTGAAGCCATCCTGGAGCAACGCTGTCTGTGCACCCGAGGGACGGTGCTCAACCCTGAACACCTTGCCAGACAGGGCTGATTTCAGACTTGGCTGCTATATTGATCCTCACTTAACATAGTAATGAGATTCTGCTTTCCTAATCATTGAGGGAAGAATCTTATTTTCCAGCTACTAGAAGGAAATGAGCTCTGTTGAATTGTGTTGGATGTGGGTTGGTATGGAGGTGGGTGATGCTGGCTTGGCTTCACTTTGGTCTTCTCAGTATGGACAGGAGTCTGTTGTGATCGCTTTGGTTGTGTATCCTTCTCATCTTGGCTTCTCTCGTGCACACGGATGTCTGGAGAGACCCTCCATCTTGCTCATTCTGAAGCCCAGTTTGAGTTTTTGTGACAAGCCCCATTGCTCCTATTGCTGTCTTTGAACCCCCCAGGGCAAGTGATGGCTTTGACCTGATGATCTTAGAGGTCTTTTCCAACCCATGATTCTATGATTCTTTCCAGCCCCATTGCATCGCAGAGGTGTGGTGCGGTGTCCATGCCGGCTTCTCAAAGCCCAGCCTTGTACCTCATCTTCCTCATCCAGTGCATTATTGAGAGGGGAGAAGCCTTATTTCCCCTCCATTCCTGGCTCGGGCCTCCCAAAACGTGGGCGAGCAGCCTCGCCTCCCCTCCGTGGCTCTACCCGGGCTGGGTGCCTCACCGGACCGTCTGGCTGACGGCAAATTGTTTTTTGATGACTGACTCGGTATAACTGAACTCAATTTGCCTTTCAAAAGCAGCTAATAGTCGCATTAAAAAATCCATTTTCACTTGTGATTGAATTTGACGGCGGCTCAATCAATAAGCGAATGGAGTGTTTCACACGCTGTACCGAGCGGGCGTTGCCACGGTAACAGCGTAAACGAGCACGGCCGGGTGAATCCCCCTCGAACGGACGTCACCCGGCCCCGTCGCCCTGCGAGGGGCTGCCCCACGCCGGCGCCATGCTGGGAAGGGAGGCCCTCTTGCTCCTCTTGGCAGTGATGCTGGCCAACATTTTCTTCTTTTTCCTCTTTTTTGCCACTGTGGAAGGGGATGAGTGCTGTGTTGCTAACTGGTCATGGCTGGCCTGGCGGGGAGAAGCTGTGGTGCCATGGCCAGGCCTCGTGAGGGGAGGAGGCCATTTTATGGTGGTGCTGGCACTGAGGGAATGGCAGCCTGGCACGGCCCTCAGGGTGGGGACCTGCTTGTTCCTGCGCCTTCCCTTCCCAAATTCTCTCAGATCTGGGGAGGAAGGCAGGGGGAGGGTGGCTGGAGTGGCTCTGGGGCAGCAGACGGGGGTAGCAGGGCTGGGAATGGAGCCGGCAGTGAGCTGTCCCGAGGGGATGGCTTTTCTGTGGGGGGAAGATGATGAAGCGAGGAAATGGATATCTTTTTTAATAGGGTTCATCCACATTTGATGAAAAATGAATGTGGCACTTTGCTTCATGACAATCAGAGTGTTTCCTTTCAGCTATTGTTTGCATTCCTCCTGTTCTAGTATAAAACGAAAATGAAATGGTTCAGTCAGGAATTTTGCAATTGTGATTTTTTTTTTTTTTTTTTCCTCTTCTTTCCAAAGCAGTTTCCTGGGGGACTTTAATTAGAAACTCTCCCTCTACGTGCTCCACAGCAGCCCAGCGTCTTGCTGTCAATGCAGGGAAGCCTACCCGCGCGCTGACGCCGCGGCCATTTCACCAGCGCGGAGCAGGGGAGCCCACTGGCATGGTGGCAGCCGCTGCCCGGCCTGGCTTCACCGCCTGCCTTCAGCCCGAGCGGGGTCCACATCGTGAAATGAATAAGCTGCTTTACAGCACGTTGGTGTTTTTCTCTGCAGGGAGTTTGCTTGAAGCTCCGAGATGCTGTTAGTTGCCTTATATTGCATCTCTAAAGCACATGCAAACAACGCAATCCTGTCTTTGAGCTGATTTCCATAGATTGATCTGCACTAGACGAAAGAAAAAAATGGTCTGTACTGAGTTAGATCTAAAAGAGGAAAGGCGGGCACCCTGGGCTTAACTGGACCTGGCAACTGGAGTTCTGAAGGCTGAACGGGGTTGAATTTTTGCTGCCCACCTGGGTTAAATCTGTGTCCTTTGCCTCCCCAGCTCACTTTCCCAGCCATCCCCGTCACTGCACCAGACCTAGATGCCTTCTCAGGGATACCCAGCCCAGGGAGGGCTCTTGGCCCTGCCTGCCATGGTGTTACATTTCTCACCTTTCTCTCTTTTGGAGTCTGCGCCGCATCCCATGGGGACCTGCAGAGCTGGAGTCAGGACGTGGCGTTGGTGCTGGGTCTGCTGGGGCTCTGCTCTCCTCTCCTGACATGCTGGAAGGTCGTGGCACTCTCGCAGAAGGTTGGAAGGAAGCTCACTGAGTTTCCAGCCCTTTTGCCGAAGGCTTCTCTGCTCCTCACAGAGGAAAGAAGCCATTTCCATTAATTTCACAGGCTGTTTCCACCACGTCTGTGTTTGCTGCTGGTGGTGGCTGAGGATGATTCTCTCTTCCCACGTTCGTGAGAAGAAACAAAACCTCTAACAATGGTGCCTGAGCAATCTGCAGAGCTCTGGAGGCAGCCTGGAGGGTCAGGGCTTTGTTTCCTGACAGGTACAGGGCTCCTCTAAACTGTAATTTCTTTGTCACCGGGAGCTGACATCTCTTTGTTTTACGGACTGGAAGGAACTGGCAACAGAGCTGGTTTCAGTGTGCGGAGGGGAGCTGCGGTCTCTTCTGCCTGAGAGAGCACAGCTTTGCTGCACGGAGATGCCACTCGGGATGCGACAGGCCAGGCTTCGCTCCCTGCGTGGTGCCTACAGATGACGGAGGGACCCGGTCTCACTTCCGACTCCTCTACTCGGCGGCCTCAGCCAAACAGGCATGCCCGAGCTTTGCCCCCCACTGCCCTTCTGAGGGCAAAGAGTTTCCCCTCATGCCTGCATGTCCCCAAAACTGGGTGATGGTACTTCAGGGAAATCGGGAGCTGTTGAGGGGTGCAGTCGGACCCCTTGTCTGCATCCACTTGGTGCAAGTGGGGATGCTGGCTCCTCTCCTGGGGTGCAGGGGGGAGCATCTGTGTGGGTCCCTGTGTTGTGCCCGCTCAGACCACTGATGGACTACCTGACCTTTTTGCAGGCAATTGGGAATCTTTTCAAGGCACTGTGTTCTCCCTGGGAAAAGCCGAACTGAATGGACCGGTGACTGCACTGGCAAGGTGTTTGTGGGGCTCCTGCGCTGCCGCTGCCTGCTCAGACCTCTCAGGGAGCTAAAGAGACCCAGAGGAAACTGTGCCTGTGTCAGTCTGAGCTTTTTGCTTTCAAAGCCATGCCGGGCCCTGCTAGAGAGCTCAGAGTGAAATGGTTTCTCGGTGCTCCTTTTCCCCCCATACAAAGCCGCCGAAGTGTAAGAAGCTGAGGGGAAGGCGATAAGCTATTCGGTCAGCTCCGCGTGCTGCAGCAGCACGTGTGCTGTCAGTAGCCTCTGGAAGCTGCATCTCCTGTGAAAGTCACTTGGGAGTGAACCGTCTGCTGGTGCAGCTCCTGTGGGGAGAAGGCTGTTGCGTCTTGGCTTGATCGGGCTTGGGAGCAGGGAGAGCACTTGAATTGCCATCACAGCTAGATGCCCTCTGCATGGCCAGGGACCCCTGGGGCTAGATGCTGTACCTAAAGCTGGGGACAGCCTTTATCCTGGAGATGAAGAAACAGAGGAGAAACGATCCCTTAGAGGAAATGAGGTACTGAGATTAAATGATTTGCTTGAGTCGTGCAGAAGATACAGCAACGCTTGGGTGGCATGCTGGAGGCGGTGATGGGAACTCTGGGTTGAGGTTTACGATTTGTGATGAGGCTTAACAAGCATTGGCTGGAAGAGCTCAGAGGGAGAAAGCAGCATCGCAGAGAGTGCTAGTGCGGAGCCATGAACTAAATCCAGTCAGACTGGGTTGTGTCACGCTTTGGGCCAGGCCACCCCAGGCCAGAGGCTGTTCAAGCTGAGAACGGAGCCCAGGTCTGCTGAGCCCACTTAGGGAAACTCTGTTCCTGGGTGTCAGCGTTCCCAGTCGAGCTCTGCACAGGATGGTCTTGTCTGAGAGATAAATCTTCCCCTGATGCCAGCTGGCGTACCTCCATCACAGTCAGCGAGGACAAGGGATGTGTTTCGCAGTACAGAGGCTTCAGGAACCGTGGCTGTGGGTCTGAATGTTGCCTGAAAGGGGAGCAGAATTCCTGTCGCCCATCTGTGGTGTCAATACCACAGCCAATTGATTTGTGCTCATTTACACGAGCAGCCCCAAATCACAGTGGGCTCTGGCACTCGACGTGTGAAACTCTTTCCTGTCCTACACGGCTGTGCAATCATTTCCAGATCTTTCCCCTTTACAACTGCATGGAGAAAAGTTAAGTCATGAGACTAGCAAAATTACAGAAATAAATTAAACAAATTAACATGGAAGGAGTGGAAGAAGTTGAGGGTTGAGTTGGCATTATGGTTAGTTACAGCTCAGCTATTGCTACGTAAGTGTGACAGGGAAGTTGACTTCGTTGCAGAGGGCTGGGCACACGCTGATGCAGGGAAGCCTAGAGAAGGCCTGGGACAAGCTGCCAGTGAAACGGGATGGCATCAACTTTGGAAGGCATTTTCCTTCTGTCGGCTTTGCTGCTGCCCTTTGCTTTGGGCTTACCTATTTGCAAAAGGGCTTTTTGTCCAGTAACAGAGCTTCCGAGAGAAAAGAGGCACTTGTGATTGCCTTCTGTCCATCTATCGTACTCTTTCTGCCCCAGTAATCTTTGAACACATTAGCCAATTTGAACTACATCTGAGAAGAATCAAGGTTTTGGAGATGTGCTATTTTGTAACTTACCTTGGTCTTTCTGTTGACTTTTGTTCTTTTTTCAGTGCATGCTCCATTTACTCTTTCTCTGTCCCTGATAAAGAGCAATAGAAAGAGAGGAATGCGTCACTGAGGTCGCTGGGACAGGGACAGTTTTGCTGTTCTTGAGTTGTTCTGCAGCCAATATAAAGGAGTACTAGTTGCCTGCTGAAATAGATGGCAATATCTCAAAGCAATAGATAACAAGGGGTCTAAGAAATAAGATAATTTAGAAATAAGGGTATTTTTTTGCTCTTTTGTCCTTTTTTCTTAAAGAACCTTTACCTTGAGAATCGCTGTCATAATCTTTCCAACTAAAAGCTGCTGACAACTCCTGATAAAGCAGCCCTTGCCTTCTGCCCCCTTGTTTGTAGGATGAATGCCTGGCTCCACAACCTCTTTCCCTGGATTTGCAACCTGTTCTTTTGCCAGCAAAGCCCTCACAAAAACTCGGAGGGAAAGCATAATTTAGCAATTCCTCTAGGTCGCCCCTGCTGAGGAGGAAGAGCTGTTGCTAAGGATGTCTTATTCCTCCGTGGAACACATCAGGCTTTAAGCAAGTGGGTTGGAGATCTTGCCTGGATCCTGAGGAGCAGCATGGCAACTGTGCTTCTTCCCTGCATCCCCAGCTCACAGGGACCTGCCAGGCTGTGGCAGGGAAGCCAGCCTGGTGACTCAAGACTTTGGCACCTGCCTCTTGCACAGACGAAGGCTGACTGCATGGTGCTGCAGAGCTGTGCAGGTGCTGACAGATGATAAGACACGCTTGGAAGGGAGACCTTAAAAGAGGTGGAAGACAGCAGGGTTGGTAGCCTGTCTCTTGTGAGGAAAGGTTTGCCAACCCTGCTGTATCTGCAGACTCTCCTACCACCGAGCTAGCTGTGCCAGGAGAGCTCTTGCAACCCTCCGACCCACTGCTTGTTTTGTTTGGCCTTTGGCAGATTGTGTCCCCTGGGGTTTCGTGAGCGCAGGGATGCTCTTTTGGGGCAGGGCAAAGCCTGATGCTGACTGATGTTTCTGGACAGCTAGGTAGATCATGCTGCCCATCAACTCTGTTACCAAACTAGCAAGCTAGAAGTCTCTGACTTTGCTGGTAAAGTCCTCCATAGGCAGGAGACTTGCACGTATATTTTTACCAGCTGTGTTAAGAGCACCACAGCTTATCGGTTTAACTCATGGCCTACTGCAGGGCTATGGAAATGTTTGGTGCACTGTTGCCTTCTTTTTGCCTGCATAAATGCTAGAAAAGGAGCTGAGATGTGCTGCCTGTTCAAGGGGAGAGGATGAAGGCAGTGTTTGTGCAGAGGACTGGCTGAGGCAGGTTGGCCTTGCAGCTCTAATTGTGCTGTTAATGGCAAGTTAAAGCAAACATGGCTAGAAACCTTTTCATTAAAACAAACGCATGGCAATTTATCACTGTTACGAAATGCCTTAAAACATGCCTGGAGGAGGAGCGGGAAGGGCAGCTTCCAACGGAAGTGCTGGCAAGTCACTAACCCAGCTGCTTGCTGCTGGCTGGGAGTGTTGCGGGGGGCTGTGCACCACTTTAAGATGGTGTTCTGTATCGCAGCCCTGGTTGTTGGATCCGAATAGCTCTGAGCAATTCATGAAACACCGTAACTGCGTGTCTGTGCTGTGTATAAGCTCTCCCCAGGGGGAGAAGTGTGTGTTTGAAAGCCTTGTTTTGATAGGGCATTGCTGCTGGCTTTTAGCATGCACAGAACCACAGTCTGTGCCTGGGATCTGCCTTTGTGTGAGGATCAAGAGAGATGAACCAACCTCTTATGCGAGCTTCAGAAAAATAGGCCTGCCTTTTCTTTCCTTGGGTGGTTTTTTTTTTTTTTTTGTGTCTGTGTGTGTATATGTGGGAAGGGATTGCTGTTATTTTTATTTACTATACCCAGTTAAAGCACCAGTCAAAGATCTGGTTCCCTTTTGCATGCCTAGTCCTAATTACAGCATGGACACATTTGTTTTCTCTGAGAGGCTAAGCTCTAAAGCAATTTTCATCTGTGCCTTTGTTTTCATCACCCTGCAGTGTGAGAGATCTGAGCAGCTGTCTTGGATGTTTTGCTCAAAGTGGAGAACAAGCCCTAGTGAGAAGGGCAACTGGAAACAGAGATTAATTAACCTGGCCTTGGCTGGCCCTGTAAACAGGGGGAGAAATCTCTCTCAAACTGCTTGTTGCTTATTTAGCTTGTAGAAAGCTGCCTGATCTCACACTCAGTCTTAATCCAATCCACCTTCCCACAAAGCTAATTGCCAGTAATTTGCTTGCACATCTCTAGTGTCCTTCTCTTCCTGGATGGCTTTACCAGCTGTGGACCAAGGAGATGGAGAAGTACACTTTTCCTTTCTTTGGCTGCAGAACAGACAGTAAAAGTCTGTTGGTCAGGTCCATTTATCTTGATAATCCCAGGAAGACATTGTCTAAAACCGGGGAGAGTAGCACCGAGCAGAGGTGGTTGTGGAGAATGTCTCTCCTCTTCTCCCGATGTATTTACAGCATGACCTAATTAAATGAAGGCTGGGTACCTCAGATCCATTGATTTTCATCAGTAGCAACCTTGCTATGTTATCAGAAGCGAGTAATCCCTTCTCTGTTAAGCAGACATTGATAGATCAATAGGAGAGAACATGCTGTACCTCCTAGCAGCTCCATCAACCTTGGAGGGAGAGCTATCAAGGGTACCGGCATTCCTGTTCCCTTACTTCCAAAGCTTCATTGCTTGCTTCCCTGCAGCTGCTGTACCCAGTCTTCTCCATCATTGGTACAAGCTGCTCATCGGCCCCCCAGACCAGGATTCCTCATCTCCCTAGGAGAAGTCAGGCAGGCTTTAGAAGACAGGTGCTTGGCTTTTTGGAGAAGACCCATGGATAAAAGGAGGGAGGGAAGTTAACCATGATGGGCCAAAGGTTTGGGACTGTGTTGGACCTCCTGCAGTATTGATATTCTATTGTGTGAGACACTGGGTGGACCTGGACCCAGAGGTGTTACGAAAGACAAGACTGGCAACAGTGAAAGGCATGGATTTTGTGTAGAGTTTGAGCATAGTCTGGGAAATGGGACTCTGAATGTGAGACTGAAGGCTTGTAGGACAGGGAATTGAGATGGATAGTTGACTTTGATTTTTAGTAAACAAAACTAAAGAGCAGATTTTTATCTAAAGATGGTAGTCAGCGGAAGTTTTTATGCCATTCAGCGCTAGATACGCAACTCAGCTGCAGCAATGCGCAGTCAAAGCTCGAAGTGGAAGGCACTTGTGACAGAACGGAAAGGTGGTGGGGTGAGAAGAATTGAAAATTATCAAGGCTGTTACAACCCCCTCTGAGCTCTGCTGTTGAGACTTCTGATAACATATTTGTTTTTGAAGATTTCACGCAATGCTGCTCCTGGCTGGGGAGTGAGAAGATGCTATCCTTGCTGCAAATTGTCTTGATAGAAAATAGTGGTACTTTGGCCATTAGCTGCATGAGCAACCACTTTGTTCTGCTCTCTAATCGCTTTGCCTATACATAATTTGGTGCCTAACACACCACTACAAATACTGTGATTATTCTTAACAGTCATATACAGTACATATAATTTGAAGGTGAATGTGGGAGCTGTCAGAAGGAAATGTCTAGACTGTGAATAGCTGAAGGTCACGTCACTACAATGGTAACTCTTCCTCACATTTGCAGTTAAGGTATGTGAAAGCAATTCTCTGTGCCAGGAGGTTATGATCTGTGTGGGACAAACAGGTAGGCTGGAAAACGGAGAGCACGTGTGGCAGGAGCCCATGGGATGCGAGTGCTTCCATCACTGTTTGTTTTGGAGAAGCGTCAAGCCCAGTTTTGTCCTAGGAAATTTCAGCTGTGGCTTTCTAGTGGGGTGCACTCGATCAGTTCCTGTAAGCGTGACATAGGGACAGCTCTGCGTTCCTGCGCGGATGGCTGGTGTTTCCCTGGCAGAGCACTGACCCACCTTGCCTCTTGCAGCGTGAGAGCGTGTTGTGAGCACGGGGAGCTGAAGCTTTCCCTTTGCTAGGGGAGCAGAGGAGCAGTTGTTTGAGACTCACTTGGCATGACAACATGACAAATACTCAGCTTTGCCCCACCTTGAGTTTACAGAAGACTGCATGTGTCTCATATTCCATGCGACGATGGGGCTTGCTGTCCCTATCCCACAACCTAGATTTGCTTTCTACCTAATATTCCTTCCTCTGTTATTGGAGCAGATTAATAAAATGCTGCCATCCAGGGGGTAGAGTCCTGGGAAGCATCAAAAACACTACAACAAACGGCTCATGAGTGGTTCTTCTCTCACACATCTTATCTTCCCAAATTAGACACAGAGAGACAATCAAAGTCAATGCCACGCTTATTGTAAAATCTTTACAGCGTGTCTCTGCAGAAGTTACAAGAGGAGTGTTGAGTTGTTCCCTGGCTAAGTGACATTTTTTTCCTTCGCTTTGAAGCTTGCCGGCTGGGACCCTGCAGGCCATGGGACTCGCTGGGGGCTGTGTTACTTGAGCGGGGGAAGTGGAAGCGCTGGCCACGCTCGCGTTACCATACACAGCTCTTCCCCCTTAGCCTCTGCCTCTGAGAAACTTGGGAGAGACCACGTGTTACTAGTAAGCCTAGAAATGCTTGGAATGAAAATCCAATCTTTTGCCTTGACTTACTCATTGATGGAAAATGAAGCTTTGGGAATGTACTTGATACTGTGGTACCTGGAGAGCTGGAGGACTTTTTAGGAGGTGGGTGGGAAAGGAAGGTCCTGCTGGGACTGAGTCCTTGGGGTTTTGGTGCAGCAGTTTCTGAAAGTTTAGTTAAAAAAAACAAACGTGAAGAGTTTGTGTGCCCTGTGCCCAGCACCTCGCTGTCAGGCGTCCCTGCGGGGTGGTAGGAGGCAAGGGCAAAACAAAGCACTGTGTGTGTGCAGAGCGTGCCTGAGCCTTCAAAACATTTCCCAGGGTGTGGATGGAGCTGCGATGAGGAAGAAGCACCCAAGCATTCATGTACCCTTTCTCCACACTCTGGCTGTCCCTTGCTCCCATGTGTGCTTTGCAGGCGAAGTTTCTCATGCGCTGAGGTTGTGCACAGCATGTTGGCTCCCCATGGATCCCTTGGGCTCCTCCTGACCCCGTGGGCTAGCGCAGGGTGGGATACCTGGTAAAATAGTGCTGCTTCAGCATCAGGTGTGCCCGATGAAGGTGGGATAGGGGAAGGGTGGATGTGGAGAGTGAGTAATTGGAGGCCAAGAGGCAAAAGTGTCTGACAGAACAGGATTGATTTGAAGCTTTTCACTGGAACACTTGCAAAAAAAAAAATAAAAAAAAAAATCAATGCTTATTCCCTGGACTTGAGAGTGTGTTTACTGTATTCAGCAGCTAGCATTAAAAGCGAATTCCAGCAATTGCAATTACAGCTTTCTCCTTCGCTGCCATCCCCCCTCTTCCTCCCCCATTCCCCGCTCCCCCTCTCTTGCTGGCTGGCTTTCGTCACGTTTTGGAGCCTGAGGCAAAGCTAATGCAGTCAAACTGAAAGTGGTTTTATAAATTGTAAAGCCCACCTTCCCCCTTCCTTTCCTTTCCCTGGGGATCATCTTCTCCTGAGCACTGTCAAACTCCATTCAGCTCAGAGCCACGGCGGTGCCGTGCCGAGGAGATTGCGAGGCGCTGAGCCCGGCTCAGTAGCGAGGCAGCGGGCCAAGGCATGTTAGTCCTAATGCTCTCTGATAAGACCGTTTGATTTCCTACTGCCTGATGGCAGGAGTCTTCAACGCAGAGTTTCAGGGAGGCAGTGGGAGAGGTGACGGATGGCGATGGGGCACTGGGAGGAAGGAGCCTGTGCAGTGCCCAGGCAGGGTCCCCCAGCTGCCAGGCTCTGGAGCGGGCGGTACACCTACCTACCCTGCACCAGCCTGGGCTTCCCAAGCCTGGCTACATCCAGCCCAGCTGCTGGGAGCTGCACAGGGTGCCCAGCGCTCCCCCATAAGCCCTGCTGACTGGTCCCAGTAGAGGGCACTGGTGCCTGCACTCTGATCCTCTTCGTTAACCTTTAATTATTGTGCAGGTCCTGCACTGGTCCCAGCTCTGGACAGAGCATGGAGGCCAGGATTGTGCTGCCCTACTGCAGAGAGGCTGTGGCCAAAGCGTTAGGTGCTGGGGTCATCGCCAGGGTCCCCAGGACCGGCTCCATAACAAGGGTGACTTGGGGAGTTATCCTGAGTGAGACGAAGCTTTTTCTTTATTTCTTTCTTTTTTTAATTCTTCTTCCTTGCAGCATGGATTGAAGCTGCAGAGGAGGGAGACAGAGCCTCCCCTGCCCTGTGCGTTAACGAAGCAGTTGCAAACGCAGCTCTGAGAGCATCTCGCGTCGGGGTTTGGTGGTGTATGAAGTGGAAAGAGCTCAGCTTGTCTGGCAGACTCCAGCCTGAGCTGGGGGGACAAGATGCACTCGCTGTTGCTTGTAAACTGAGTGGTTTTGATTTGGAAGTTGCTGGTGGGGAAAATAAAATATGGGAAATCAAGAATTCATTGTTCCTGCTCTGCTTTCCTGACTGTGGTGTTTTTGTGTTTTTTTCTTTTTATTGCGTATGATCCTGTGTGGAATAAGACAAGGGACTACTGACTGCATTTTGCTTGTGCCTTCTATCTCTGTATTGATCTAGTCCGCTCTTCAGAAGAAGCGCTTCCAAAAGTGATTGCTTTTGGGTGTAACAGAAGCTTCTGGTTTTTTGGGGTTTTTTCATGCTTGTACCAGTCTAATCCGAAGGACCAAGCTGGTTGCCACTTGCAAGGATTTCCAGGGTGTGCAGCCAAGACCCTGCTCAGCCCTTTGTGTGAACCTGCCAGGAGAGGTGGTCTGCAGCTCTAATCCTACTCCTGCGTGAGCTGCTTCTGTCTCCCCGCTGTGACACCAGGATTTATCCTTCTCCCGGGGAGGGTGGTGATGGTGGATGCCAGTAATGCCTGTACACAGGCTCCATGAGTGGTGTTGGTGTCAGGTTTTGCTCTGCTTCTTGCTCTGGATCTGGCAGAACTTCTGAGCTGGGTTTTGCCTCCCCGCCTGTGATTTGTGTTGCAAAACTCCCGGCAGCGTCCGGCGCAGAAGAAAACGCTTTGCCAGACAAACTCCTCGCGTTCAAGTGCCTGGGTTTGTAAATGCCTACGAGAGGACTGTTAAGCAGTGGCGGTATTTATCGAGCTCACTTTGATAAACACACTTCAGAAACCTCCCTCATGAGCTCTGGTTTCTCAGCACTTGGCTGACCACAGCCACATGGGGCTGGGCCAGGGAACAGGAGCCCTTGGCTCTAACCCTGCCTTTGTGGACTGCCTGTACCCCCCCGTCAAGTTGTTTCGGCTCCATTTTCCTCTAATCCTGTCCACTGTATGCATTTGGAATAGGAGCTCTTACTGGGAGCTGTGTTGGGTTTGAGACCATGTACCCAGCTTTTGGTGGGCAGCAACAGATCTCAGCATCTCGTAGCTGATCAGCAGAGATGTAAGGAATCCAAAGTGTGAGACAGCTCGATGCATGCAGGCTCTGTTGGCCTCTGCTCCCTGCCTTACGCGTACGCAGCAGCTAGGAGAGCAGCATCTTTGTGGCGGCTTGTTGGTGTGACAGTAGCAATAGGCCATTGGGGTTTTTTTGCTCCTTTTAAATTGGACAGAAGGAGCTGCTCTGAAGAATAACAGCTGGCCCAGCCAGGGATGGGTTCAGGGCCTGTTGTGCCTCACTCATAACTTGAAAAGCTACGTGGGAAGAGGGTCTAGGCAAAAAAATGGGAGACTGTAGTGGAAGGCCAGAGTGTGCTTCTGTGGCAGCCAGAGAAAGCTGGTGGCTGCGAGCAGCCAGCCTACCCAGGGCTGCCTTCGGACAGGCAGCTTTTGGAAGCGTTCAGCCCCTTGAATTTGCTCTGGGGCTGGAGTGCTTTGCAAGATCTGGCACTTAATCCCAAACACGGAGCTTGAGGGAAATGATTTTCCTCTTGATTTTGAGAGACATTGAGCCGGGGACTGGGACTCTGGGATGGCCTGTCATGAATGAATTCTGTGCTCTGTTTTCCTTGGAGATGCTTTAGAGATGGAAAATTCATGCCGAGCTTTCAAATGAAGCCATGGTGCCTATTTGCATGTATAAAGCATTGAGCAGGACTGGGCTGGGTTTGCTGGCTGCAGACCCTTTTGCTCAGTCGAAATTGCCAGCACGGTGAGCAGAAACAAACATTGTGTTGATCTTACTGACTAAAGTCAATAGCACACGATTCCCCAGGCTGCTAGCGAAAGCAGCACGTGCTCCAGGCCTTTCCCCAGCAAGTCATCAGAGACGTTGCTAAGTCAGAATCCACTTTTCCCAGACAGTGCGGTGCAGGAGTGTTTGTTTTCTGGAGTACCTAACTAAAGTTGCCACACACAGCAAATGAATATTGACTTAAACACAGTTGCGAAGACAAGACCCTAGCGAAGCTGAGGAATTCCTTTTCCAGCTCTTGGCAGAAGCAGGCGATGAATATAGTAAAGGGGGAGCTGCTGCACGTGCCCTTTTGCACCACTTTCTCTGGGTATTTGTGACCAGGGACAGAGGTGGCCCAGTGGCCTTTCTGGCTTTCTACAGCTGTGACAAAACAATGCTGCATGAAAAAATTTCAGCTGGTCAAATCCCCTTCCAGCTTGGAAGAAACATCTTCATTTGTCTTGAGAGGGGAAAAAACAGACAGCCTTGGGACTGGATTGCTCAGCCAAGGCAAAACTGTCGGTGCGTGGAGAAGGCGGTTGCCTACCTGCTGATCCTTCCCTTCCCAAGGATGTTCCTGCTCCCTCCTGGAGAAGTTGTTTGGTGCCAGACAGCACACAGCAGGCGATCCCCAGAGGGGTCTGCTGAGCATGCAGAAACATGATGTTGACTGGCTTTGGAATGGATCGGGGAGGGATTTAGAGACCTGGGGCTTGGCTGCATGGCTCGGAGATCCCCCTGCAAGTAAGCTATCGTCTTTGCTGACACCAGCTTTCTCTTCACGTCACGCAGCTAAACCTCTGGATCCCAAGATAAATCACTTCTTGCTGTAATTACAGAAACTCATTTGTCCGTGATTAAGCAGTTTGGTGGAAGGTGTCGGAAAGGTGGTAGCTGAGCTGAGGGTTGTGCTTTAATCAGGATAAAAGGGCTTCCTTCGCTTCCTCCCGCAGCTCTCCCTGGGCCTTCCACCAGGTCCGATGGAGGCAAGTTACTGTCGGCTTGACCCATTGCTGATTTAAATGAAATGAGTTCATTCAATGCAGTGCAAGCTTTAGGTTTTAAATATGCTTTAGTTATACAGCCTAGGTACTGGCATGATTACCCCTGTGGCGGGGTGTCCTGCACCAGCTCTCTGCAGGTCACCTCTCCAGGGATGGAGGAGGGTATAAAACAGCTGATGGAGGTGAAGGAAGGATGGTGGGCAGTGTGTGAGGCAATGGAGCTTCACTCCTGCCCTGCCAACTGTCCTGGACAGACTTACACAGGTTCCTTATGCAGCGAGATGTGAGGATGTACAATCCCTGTAAACTCGGTGGGAGCTGGTGTCTTGCTGAGGCTTGAGACCATGCCTGTGTTTTCTGTCTGCCAAGGATGATAACCATCCTGCCCGGTCTCCTGGGGTGGTAGCACGTTGGGTAGAGGCTGTGAGGATGGCCCAGCCTGACCGAGGTGAAGGGCTGAGAATCAAAGATGGGTCCTTCTTCTGGCAAAACCAAAGAGTGGAAGGAGTCCCCTGAGAAGGACTGTGTGTAAATGGAGTAAAGCCAGCTCCTTCTGTGTGAGACTTCTCTGGCTTTCGCCGGGAACTGGGAGCAACAGTCTCGTGAGCAAGGAGAAAACACTAATCTCCCAGTGTCAACAAACCAGTCTGAGCTTCTGTGCTTGCGCAGAGCATGTTGCCTTTAATGTCCCACACTCCCCAACGGGAGCCTGGGGACGCTAATTGCTTGCGAAGGCTCTCTGAAGTGTTTTGCTTGGTGGATGTGTTTGCGTGATCTCCAAGCAGTACTTGTGAAAAGTGGCAATCCATGTCGCCAATGAACCGCCTGATTCATCACGAATCGATTTCTGTTGGCAGTGATACACGACTTTGACTGTCAGGGCCCGCAGCACGGGGGGAGAGGAGAGAATTGCTCTGGGTTGAGATGGGGAGGGAAGTTGTTAGAAACTAATGCTCAGAAGAGTCAAGAGAAAGCATGGAGTTGTAGAGATCCTTCTCCACGCTGCTGTTTGTTCAATGCGACACGGCTTTATGCACAAAAGGGCCACCAACCTTGGTTTTTGGTTTTTTTTTTCCGGTGAGTGGATCAGCCTGCAGTTCTGCATGAAGCTTCTTGCTGGGGAAAATCCTCTGTGTAGGTCGGAGAGTCTCCAAGTGGGAGAAATGCAGACCTGGGTTCTGACCCGCTCCCACCCTTTTCCCAAGGATTGCCATGTACAGTGTTTGCGTAAGTGAGGGGGGTTTTGACAAAGCAGTTGCAAGAGATGGGTCTAAGAACACGGCCTCAGGGTACCTGGCACCTCTTTTGGCCAGAGGCTGGATAATTTAAACTAAAAGAAGCTGCTGAGATGAGGAAAAGAGTGATCTTCTGCATGCGTCTGTGAGGTGCATCAAGGACGCCGGTGCTTTTGCAGCTTGTAGTTTACATCCGGCCAGTGCGGGCAGATGTCCCTGGGTTTAATTCTCCTGCAAAGCCATTTGACTTTTCTAGCTAAAAAAATCTGTGTTTTATTGGAAGGAAGTGTTTTGTTTTCCCTCCCCTCCTCCCTGTGGCCTGGACCAGAGCCCTTGGAGGGCTTCGCAAGCTGTGCTCTGCTGATGTGCGTGGGTTGCTTCCCCATCGCCCTCCGTCCTTCCTCCGCAAAACCTAACGGGGGGGGCAGGAGAGTCTGGACTTGCACAGGGATGCGAGGAGCTGTGTGGCTCCCCGATAACGTCATCTCCCAGCCTGTTGTAGAAAGCTATGGACCTGGGCTGTGAAGATGGGAGGGGAGGAGAGATTGAATTAGCCCTGTTCAGTGTAGCAGGACGATGTCTTGTACTTGCTGGGACCCGGGAGAAATGCTTTAGCCTCCCTAGATCCTAAGTTTTCCTTACCCTGTGTGCTAGGCATGAATGGTGCTGGGGATGAGGGCAGGATTTACCCAGCATTTGAAAAGCTCTTGGGATTGGATTCTCAGCCTTTGGGGACAAGAAGGTGACTGTATAAAGCCAGCCCTTTCTTCCCCTGTTAGCGGGGGCTCCTCTGTACCGGTGTCAGCCAGGTCTGGTGGCTGCAGTCTGTTCATCCCGCTGGGCCAGCCGTAGGTGCCAGCAGAGGAGCTGGCTCCCTGCGTGCCTGCTGCAGAGCAGCCAGAGGAACTTGCTTTCGCGTGGCAGGATGCCCATTACAGGTGGGTGATCAGAGCCAGCAAGATCAGCCTTTGGCTTTCAGATCCCAGCAGGAGTGCAGGGCTTGGGCAGCAAAGCTTACAAATGCAGGAGGGTTTGAAAGCAAATCTGATTTGGAATTGCCAGGGCAAGAATGCCCACGGTGGCTCTTGCAAAACCTACTCTCAAAGCGGGGCTGCTTTTGAACACCAATTAGTCAGCAGTGAAGTTGCTTTCATCCCCTGCAATGGTTTTAGCAATTTGTGGTTCACTTCTAATTTATCTGAAGCCAGGAGTGTGCTTTCTGTATCCTACTGTGCCCTCTGAATTTTCCTCTGAGTCAGGCTGGGTTGCTGTGTGCTGTTGCTTCTCCGGGATTGGAAACTCTCTGTTTGCTCCTGGCTGACTGCACAGGACAGAAACCTCTGCAGTTCTGCCCTTTGCACGGGCTGCCTGGCTGCTGCGGATGCAGGGCTCTTGAGAATGGGTAGGAAACCAGTGGGAAGGTTGTTGCCTTTCCCTATCCCTTTTATTTTCCATTTTTATTTGTAGTAACGATTCCACTCTGATGGTCGTAACAGCGATTAGGCCTTCTTGAACTGGAGCTATGCATGATGGGGGAGATGCGCTCCTAGTAGATGTGCAAGATGCTACAATCTAAATGGGCAAGATGGGTAGACAAAGGATAAGAGTGAAGCCAAGCGACAGCAGATCCGTGACAAAGCCAGGATGTGACCCTGAACTGTTTTCAAACGAGCTCTGCTTTCATCTGTGTGCCGTGGCCCAGAGGCTAGCATGGAAATCTCTTGCTTGTGCCTTGAATCTGGGGTTAGGCTGGCTTCCTCCTCCTCCTGCAATCCTGGCCTCATTCAGTCTTACCCAGAAGAAAAACCTTTTTAATAGTGCATGTGCCTGTGCTGTTGTGGCATGTTCACACTGTCAGCAAGGTGAGAGAGCCCATCTGGCTCTAGAGTGGAGAGAGACCTCATCGTGAGGGTGGCTGCAGGAGGTGGCTGAGTCACCGGTGCCATCTTTGAGCACCCTCCAGCATCCTTCCCCGCTGCCTCCCTCCCCAGCCTGCTCTGGCAGGGCCCTGCCTGGGGCCGTGGGCACTGGCAGTGCTGCCTGTTGCCCTGGGCTCGCTGGGACCGGAGGATGAGGCCAGCGTGTTCCCACCTGGCCCTGTCACCTGGCAGCTGTAGGATGCATCTTCGCCTTCCCCACCAGCCCAGGGGTCTGCTCGTGTTCAGGGCTGCTGGGAGGCGATGGGATGCATCGGTGTCTCAGCACAGGGAGGCTGGGTGAGAGAAGGCAGTGGCAGTTCCTCCCTCTTGCTGGTGACAGTAATAAAAGGAGGGGAGGTGAGAGCTGTCTCGCCTGCTCCCCAGACAGAGTCCTGGCAGCAGTGCCCAGCCGGGCAGAGAGAGCAGAGTGCATGTCACTGTTCTCTCCCTGCATGAACACTGGCTTGACTCCAGACTTGTTCCAGTTCCTGAGAGGTCTAAAAATGCTCTGCTCTCCCAGGGAGAATCCCCATAGCAGCCCTTCCCAGCGTTCGGCAAAGCCAGGCCTGCTCGTGCCGGCACAGGAGCTGCCGACCACGCCAGGGCACAGGGAGAGGACCCCATCTGTGCTCGGATCGTGGCCTCGTGCTGGCTCTGTCCCTCCCGTCTGTCTGTTCCAGAGGAGGTTAGAACTACACATTAAATAACTTTGTCTTTGGCACCTCTCCCTTTTCATGGCTGTGGAATGGCGGTGGAGAGAGAATAGGTGGTTGTTTGCAAAAACAAAGCAGCACCCTAAGATGGCCAATCACTAGCTGAACAGAGGGGCGTATGAAATACCTATAAATCTCCATACTAGGTTTAAATGGCCTGGGATTTTTTTTTTTAATGCTGTTCTTTTTTTTTTCATTGAGGATTGTATCATAACAGATGGGCAGCATAAGCTGGAACGCCAGTCATCAAGCACTGGAGAAGGGCAGGATTTTGTTAAACACCCTGAAGCTGAAGTTTGTATCAGAGTAGCTCTGTGATTTTATTTTTATTTTATTTTTTTCTTGAGACTTTCTAAGCCTAGCTTGGTTGCCTGATGGGTGTGAGAGGGTGTAGGAGGAAATCTGCAGCAGGAAAAAGCCCTTGTTGAGGCTCTGGCTGTACCTGGGTCGGTAGGGTCCCTGCGGCACGCGGAGCACAGGGACGGCAGCTATGGAGCAAGGCACTGCTCCTGCTCAGTGCGCAAGAAGATGATGGACCCCCCACCCCAGTTTTCCTTGGGATTGATGTTGGTGCCTGGCTTTTGATTTCTCTCTGCTCCTCCCTCCCTTGAAGCAGCAAAAGCCTGCTGCATGCCTGTCGCTGCTGTCAGGCCGTTCAGAGCAGCCTTTCCAATTAGGCTCCTCGTCTGGCTCCAGGAGCCTCAAAGGGCTACGTGCTTTCCTCATCGACCTCCAGTTACGTTCTGTCTCTGTGTCAGCCTGGTAGGGTTTGGGACAAGAAAGACTGGCGTGCTGCTTATAGATTAAAATGCCATATTGTGAATTTCTTTTTGAAGGGAAGGGTGTTGGATGCCCAGGACGACCCTGTCTGTGTACCCATACCTTCAGCTGCATGAAGCCCTCAACCTGCCCAGCAAATCCCCAAATCTGGGTCTCTAGTTTCGGTTGGTGCCCTGCCTCCTGCCCCATTTTCCCTCGCAGTCCGTTGACATTTGCATTGCTGCGGGGGGGAAGCTGCCTTTCCGGCCAAGAGCCAGGTCACCTCTGTGACTGCAGGGAACGGCAGCCAGGGGCTGAAGCCACAAGTTCCCAGCAAATACAAACCAATATATAAACACGTTTTAATGTCAAGTTTTTATTAAAAGTGGACTAAGAGATTAAGCTATTCATCTGCCTTGGAGGGAGTGAATTTCTAAGTCTCAGCTTGTGTGTGCTCGCAGGGTGTTGCTAATCTCCATACTAGATCCAGATCCTGTGTGCCTGGACCGCTTGGTTGTGGAAACCTCTCTTTCTCTCGGCACTGAGAGCTGGGGCTCAGCGAGCCCTCCTCGGGCTTAATGTAGCTTCCCATTAACACAAATCTTTTGAGTCTTCTTCCCCTTTTCAGACTCTTACACTGGCCTTTGATGCAATAGTGACCATGGTTTGAAGACCCTGCCAGGAGCTGCGCTGGGGTCAGCAGACCCATGGCTGATAAGAGACCCTGCGGTCTCGTACTGGACATTGTTAGAAGATGCTTTGAGTGCTGCAAGGATGGCAATGGCCATTGAGAAGGTGTTTGAAAGCAACTGGAATGTTCTCTCTGCCGTACTGAGTCGCGTGAAGAAGAGATTTAGGAGCATCTGAAAATCTTATCTTTTGTTCTCTTTCTTAAGCGTTAAATAGTCATAGAAGGATTTGAGCTGCTTTGGCAAGAGATTATTTGATTCCTGGCTTTTCTTTCTTCCCCTCTGCTTGTTTTCTTCTCCTATAAGCATTCACCTAGAAATTCCCTTAGGCCAAGGTTGGATTGATGGCTCTGGGACAATCAGTTGTATTCTGCTGCTGTTAGTGGTTTTAAAGGCAGTAAAGTTGGGTCCTTGAAGTGCTGTCAGTAATCATTTTTATGGTGGTCAGATTGCTCATTAGCACACTTGTTTTGAGATATTTAAGCTGGAAAGAAATCTATAGTCCTTGCATTTTTAACTTGATAACCACTCAATAGAACAAATAGAGTTGGAAATTAGAACAGAGCTGGACTGGAAGAAATAGTCCTGAACACTCGCCTTTTACCCCAGAGGTCTGTGGAGACAAGTGCTTTGAGAACACAGCTTGGGGGAGCGCATATATTCCCAGCCTACAGAGAGGTAATACCAGCTCAGGTTTACAATGGTGATTAACCTGTAGGATGGTTGGGACCTGGAGGCTGCCCTGAAACAGGTATGATGAAAGCTTCCGCTCTGAGTCTGGGAGAAGACCAAGGGCTGGATCGGAGCATTTGTTTTCAGGTCACGTACCAAAAGAAACAGCCCATGAGGTCCTAAATGATGATTCCCAGAACCTGGAGGCAACTGGCTGGTAAAAAAGTCAGAGGATGTGGTGCAGGAGGGGCTTTTCATAAAGGCAGGGGTCTTGGCGGCTGGTTGGAAACTGCTCCATGTCCTGGTATGCAGCGTAGGAGATGTCCTGGGGGTACAGGGTGCTCTGGCCCAGAGCTGGGCACAGCTGAGCAGCCGGATGAGTTGGTATCCACCCCCCCTCCCCCCCTCTTCAGTTCAGACAATAAAAGAGTAGAAGGGCTGGGGGTTTGTGTTGGGAGTTTTTTTAATTTTTTGTAAAGCATTTTGGGATTCAGTTGGAGGCAAGGTGCTGTGCAGATGCGAGCTCGTTAGAAGATCATTATCATTATTTACCTGCTGTGTGTGTCTGTCTCTAAATAGCATTAGCTGTCAGCCTATTTATCCGTGTTCCCCTCTTACCATTATAGTGGCAAAACACCAGCTTGCTCCATCTCCCAGCCCTGCTGCACCTCCTCCCTCCCCATTTCCCACGCTCAGCAACAGTGGTCATACTGGGCTGCGTGTTATGGGAGCTTGAGGGGCATGAAGCTAGACTGTACCCTGGGTTCAATCCATCCTGTGCTATAGGGGAAAATTAAGGTTTGTGGGGTTTTTTTTTTTTTCTTTTGTTGAAGCCTTGAAATGCAACGAGTGTGACCAGGCAAAGCGTTTTCCCCCTCGGCAGCCAGCCTTCGCCCGTCCCTGCGTGTCCCCTCGGCAGCCTGTGCGGCTCAGTGCCACTCTGTGTAGCACTGTGGTCGTGTTGCTCGGAGAAGATAATTAATATAAGGAAGCTAAAAATTTTGTCTTGTACTTTTTACAGCCTCTAACCCTGTTAGTCAGGCCATTTGGAGTCCAGGGAGGGTTGTTTCTTGCCAGAATAGATTGCAAATGGATTGAGTTCCATTACGCTGTTAATTAAAAGGAATAGAATAAAAAAAAAAGGGGGGGGGAGGAGAAGCAGCAATTGAGTTGTCTGAAACTTTGGAAGAAGAATGAAAGCCTCTTGGGTATTTTCCACTGATGCAATTACGTGCATTGCCTCCGTGCTTCATCCACCCTGGGTTTTTCACTCTTGAGCATCACAAGTGCTTGTGTGTCCCACTGCCACCCCACCTGGGGACCCATGAATGCCCTGCAGAACCCCAGCAGGGTCTGTAGCACGGCGCAGCGAGAAGCGGCAGGGCTGAGTGTGGAGGCCAGCAGGCCAGGGATTGCCACGGAGGAGCCGGAGGCAGCCAGCCCAGGTTTGGAGAGCCCAGTCCCGCAGCCGGGATGCCGGAGGGGCGAGCGGGTGCTGCTGCGAGGGAGCCATCCCCCCATACATCAAGGCAGTGCCGTTCGACTTCCATGAGCGCTATCGGTTGCCCAAAGCACGCGGCGCACTTACTTATTTTGTAACACGGTCCCGCAGCCTGTGATGTGCCAGACGTGGCGTGTCTAAGAAGCCGGGCTGTTTCTTATCAGCCGTTCGCAGTGTCTCAGAACCCTTCTGCTAAGTGTCTTTTGTCCCCTAATAAACTGATAAGCTCCTGGTAATCCGCCGATCGCTGATAGGCAGGGCAGCCCTGCTCTCTCGCGCCTGCACAGATAAGGCAGCTCTTTGCCAGCGGGCAGTGGGCGATGCAGCCTGCGGAGCGCTGAGCCGCCCGCCAGCAGCACGGGGAGGGTGGGCTTGGAGGGAGCGTGTGGCTCGTGCTCGGAGAGAGCATGGGGCTCGGTTGTGGAGCGATGAGGACAGACTTGTCCAGCCTCTGCCTTAGCCTGATGCAGGGGATTTGCGTCGCTCGGGCAGGCGGGCTCGTGTCCTGCGTCTGTCTTACCCTCCCAAAGCCCCTTCCCAGTCTGCTGGTGGGCCAGGGCACGGAGCCCCGCTGACTGCCAGCACCACGGCAGCTTAGCAGATCTTAACTGAAAAGAAATGGAAGGAAAAGAGAGCAAGGGAGAAAACATGTTTTTTCTCCTCTCCCCTCGCTGTTACAGTGCTCATTGCTATCAGGAGATGGGCAGGAGGGAGGTGTGGAACTGCGTTTGGTGTTAATTATCTGCGGTCTTCCCTGTGCATCCAAGCGGTACGAACAGTTCCCGTCCCGGGACTGCTGGCCACCTGGCATGTGGAGGAGCAAAACCAGCTCCAGCCTCCCTGCATCCAGAGCCAGAATGGGGCAAAGGGCTGAAACACAGCATCGCTTCTCCCTGGGTCCCGGTCCCTGCTCCCCAGGGACCGGTACACAGCTACCAGCCTGCATGGGTCATCGGAGGGGAAGCACCCCAGCTTGGGCAAGGGACCACCGTGCCTTTTCTAGCCACATGTGCACACATCAGAGTCATTCAATTTGCCAAGTGACAGGGAAGAAGGGAAATGAGGGTTTCATTTCGCGTTTTACCATCTTATCGGCATTGTCCTCGGGGGCGGCTGATCTTTGGCCTGTTGTAGCCACAGCCCTTGTTTAGCAGAATCTGGGCTTGTTCTCCTTGTTTCCTACAGTGGAAAACAACTCATTAGCACAAGGTATGCTGGAGCCCTAGAGACTCCTATTCTCCTGCTTTTTTGCACAGTGCAAGAGTGGAGTGTCTTTCTCCTGGTGCTGAGCAACATTATGGGCTCACCTCTGTGTCGTCGTCCTCCTCCTCTGCTCACGTGTTTCAGGGTTAACGCTGACTGCTCCCTCTCTTTGATACAGGGTTTTGAGCTGGGGGCAGAGAATCAAAAGTAGGATGAATTTTTCCCCTGCCTTCTCTCCTTAATTGCGTGCATTTATGTATCTGTTTGCTGCCGCTGGAGCGAGTGGGCTCAGCCCAGCAACCTGCTGTGTGGGGATTGGAAGTGGAGTATCAAGAAGACGCTGACAGCCTGCTCGCGAAGGCTTGATCAATCAGTCTGTAATAGAGAAATGGCTCTGGCTCCTAAAGGGAAAGGGAAGCAAAGGATTTGATTAAAAAGTAAGAGAGCAGCTCGTTGGAGGGGACATCTCTTGGAGGCGAATGAATCATCAGGTAGCTACAGAGAGGGGGTTTTGCTTGAGAGCAAAGTAGGGGGAATCGCCCGCACCCTTGGGCTGAGGAGCAGCGTTGCACATCCCTGAGTCTGTTGTGAGTCTCACTGTCCTTTTCCTGATGGGGATCTTGGGGTAGAAGAAGTGAAGCGGTGGGTGGGAGATTGCCCAGGGGCTGTGGGCAGAGTCAGGGATGCGTCTGCACCTCAACATCGTGGTGCTGCCTGGGCTGGACCTTGGGAGCAGGGCAGGGCATTTAAATTGGGAAGCATCAAATCCAAGGCCTGAATCCACTGGAGGACCAGACCGGTTGTGCACAGATTGCAAAGCTTGGTGTCTTGGGTTGGTGTTAGAGACTGGCTGTGGGTCAGCTACCTGTGAGCTCTTGGGGACATAGCCGTGCTGGACTCCTCTCGCAGGCAGAGCCTGGGTGCAGGCAGCCCGATGCCTGCCCTGCTGGCATTTGATGTGGGCAAACAGGCACTAAATAATTGGCAGCCTATCGATCCAAGGTCACCCATGCCAAGGCGTGATCGATGGAGATGGACAGCTGAGTGGTTCTGTAATAAAGTGCCTTCACCTTAGTGGATTTGGGAGAGAGCAAGGGGATGGGAGATTAAATCCTCCTGCCATCGACATCTCATCAAGCAAAAGATGTATTAGTGAAGAAAAATTATGCTTCCTGAGCCCTGATGCGAGGAATTGAGCTGCTGGGAGCTGTTTGTGCTCTTTGGGGGACCATCAGCCAGGAGAGCAGCCCTGCTGCCTCCCAGCGCCGGCTGGCAGGGAACTTCCCAACCAAGGCAAAGCCTTCAGGGGCTTTGAAGGGATTAGAGAATCTGTAAGGGAATTTTCCATGGTCGCTGCTCCAGCCCAGTGTGGGTCTGGCTGTGCCGTGCTGAATCCCAGCTTGCATCAACGTGCTTCCCAGCCTGATGGGCTGTGACAGGCAATAAAGGGCATCGCACCGCGACCTGACAGTTCCTGGGCTGCCCTGGAGCCCACGGAGAGGGGGGCTGGGAGGCACCACATTCCCAGCTGGTCCTGGGACCCTGTCCCCATTCCCACGTGCAGAGGGAGGGAAAGGCAGTCTCTGAAGGGCAGCAAGGTCTGGTTCCATCAGGCTGCTGTTGTGTGGAGCAGAGAAATGCAAGGTGCAGGGTTAGATCCCGTGTCTCCAGGCTGTCCTGTCCGGCTCCTACCTGCTAACCCCCTCTGCCTGGCTAAACCTTGCAAGCAGCAGGCAGGAAAGTGAATAACGCTTAAACCCGTGCAGGCCCGGGGTGACAGCAGCTCTCTGACATCTCCTCCACCTGTTTTTCAAGACAAAATTTCCACCGTGATCCACCCGCCACTTTATGGAGCTCTATTTCCTCCAGTCTAACTACAGAAAGAAATTGGCAGCAAACGTTCTTGCAGGTAGCGTAGAACGGCAGCGGCCGGCTGGCAGGGCCCCTGGGGTTTTATTGCCCTGCCAAACACCTACATCATGGTGACACGTACATAATTACATATCGGACCGGGGAGGATGAAGTGCCCGGCACCTCCTAAACATGTCAACATGATTTGAGAGGTTTGGGCTTCTCTGGACTTCTCAAGCATCAGATTTTAGACTCCAATCACACAGGCATCCGGAGGATCAATAGCTGCACACCTTAAAGCAGCTGGCTGGAAGGTGAGGGGCTCGGGCGCTGGGTGTCAGGGATGACGATTAAGTTGATGTATGAGTTGGGTTTGTCACTCCTCCTTCTTGCTGGGAAGAGGAAATCTTGTGGGCAGGCTGTGTCTCAGCATCTCCATCCCACCTCCATCCCGTGTCAGCCGTCGCGAGCTGCCTGCGGATGCTCCGTGACCCTCATTATGCAGCAGAGCATCTCCCAGCTTCACCAGTAGTCCCGTGTCCCAGATCCAGGCGTGCCGCCTCATCCCAACAGCAAAACGCTGTCAGTAAGAGGAAGCAAGCATCTGCCAGCTGAGCTCCGTCCGACAGCAAACGCAGACGGCTGCTGGCCGCGCTGCTGGCACAGGGAGCGTGGCTTCGCGCTGGGAGATGCTGCAGGTTGTCTTGTCTTTGGCCCAAGACTGAACAACGGGAGGGAGCAGACGAAGCTGTGATTTCAGGCCCTTGTGGGTTCTTGTTGGAGCTGTGCCCCTGCTTTGGGCAGTGCTGCCCTTGGGGCACGGAGGGAACTGGTGGTGGTTTGTGTTGTTGAGGCTGGGTGGGAGAAGAACAAAAATCAGAAAATTCTTGAACAAAACAAACAGAGATTTGCGCTGAGTGTTTTGCGATAAGCTTTGGGAACAACTGATCTGAGCTCTTCTTGGGAAGGCCTGAGGTCCCTGGAGTTTTCGTTCCCTCCAGCTCAAACTCATGGCATTAGGCACGTGGGGCTGTAGTGATGGACAAACTCTCACCTCTTGTCTCTCAGATGGGCAAAGAGCTGAACTTGCTCCACATCTCGCTCCATCCTCTGCATCCCGCTCCATCCTTGCCGTGTCCACAGGACCAGGCTCTCCCCTCCACACCATGGAAGGTCTGCACTTGCACGTGTGCGAGCCCCTGTGTGCTGGCAGGTTGTTCAGCCCAGCCCATATCTCACCCCATTCGTCTGACGTGACAAATGAATTTCCCTGATGCTGAAGCTCTGCTTCACCCCGTGACTCTCCTGTCACGTCTCGCAAACCGTCCCTGGATCAGGCGGCGCCGGGGCTGCCCGGCGGGGAGGTTTGTGGCACCTGTCTGGGGCTCCCCTGCGTGCTCTGCCAGCCCCAATTACCCAGCGCAACTTAAGGGGAAAACACCTGCAAACAAATTGAATGTTTCTAAGTGCAAATTGGCTTTTCAATTGCTCAAGTTTTAAAGTGGCACTACTGCAAAATAACATTATTTTTAGGGCAGATGTCTGTGGAATACAGATTTTCTTTTTTTCTGTTTTCCTGGGTTGTTTTGGAGGAGTGTGTTGTGCGGGCAGGGCGAGGGAGCTGGGAAGAGGCACATGGCTTATGTTATTTGGGGACACTGAGTGAAACACAGTAAGTTTTTACCTGGCTCCTGACACCGTACAAGGCAGGCAGGTCCCGGGAGGCTGCTGGCATTGGGATGTCTTGGATTGCCATCTGGACACAGCCGGCGGACAAATCTCACACCTGCACCACTGGCCTCAGCCACTTCAAGACTGATGCTCACATCCCAGGGAAGGGGGGAAACACGGTACCCTGGCACGAGAAGAGCCGAGAAGTGCCTGTGCATGGTCTCTCTCCTATCTGGGGGGATAAGAGGATCCTCTGCTCTTGGCTGGGTGACCTTGGACCCGTACCTGGTACGTACAAACTGATGGATGCCAATCCTGCATCTTCTGGCAAGGCTCTGAGCAGGGTTCAGCACCACTCCAAACCTCCTCTGCTCCTCTGCGTGCTCTCTGCAGTCTTCATTTCCACTAAATCACTGAAATCGGTTTTGCTCAGCAGTAGGAAAGCCATGTTCGGAATAGAATGGTTGATCTTTTATGACATTTACCGCCACTCATGCCAGAGCGAGCGCCTGTTTAATTCACTTGTTGCTATGCCATCCGTCAATCACTATAAATGTTATAACAGCAATCTGTCACTGGAGGGGCGTGCGCAGGGATGCGTGTGTGGGGTGTTGGGCCTGAGAAATGATGTGCCACCTCTGAATCCTTTTTTGGGAGGGGGCATCCGTGTCTAACCAGTGCTGTTGGGTCCCCTGGCGCTAACGCAGCTGCCTCGGCGATGGGCTGCTGCAGCAAGCTGATTTATCTGCTTGAAGTTTGTTTATTTGTTGTCTGGGCTGCTCTGCTGCTCGTCCCCCACCCAGCAAACCCACCCCCTCTTTTGGGGAGCAGGAGGCTTCTGATGGGATTTCAGTCGGTGGAAGTTGGCGTGGTTCTGTGGCAGTTTGCATCCCCGGCAGCCCATGTAACAGCAGCCATCAAGAACAAAAAGCCCAGCAGAAAAACAAATGAAGACAGAGTAGCCTTAGGTTTCACTTCTTGCCTTCACAAGAAATTATATTAATACATCTGCGAGTTTGTGTGTAATACCAGAGATGAAATTCCGGTGACGCCTTGTTTGGGTGAAGGCAGGCTGGCAGGAGATGTCGGAGCTCACTTTTCCTGCAGCGCGTCAGCATTTTGATTGATCTTTCAGCAAAGATAGGAAAATGCGCCAACTTTGTGTGACTCTTCTTTTTCGTGGTGACATTTTGTACGGCTCCCGTGTGTGCCGGTGTAAAATAAGTGACACGCGCTCGTTCCCGCTGCACGTGGCTGTGACTCCGCGGGGTGATGCCGCTGACATTATAAACACCTGCTTAAAGCTCAGCGTTTCCTGCAGCGCCGATCGCACTCGAATGTGGATCCCGCGCGGCTGCCCGTGCCGAACTGGCTGGGGTAGGGAGAAGCCCAGTGTGGGCGAAGGCAGGGGAAGCGGGCTGGCAGCGGGACAAGCCGCAGAAGGCAGCTCAGAGCAGGGTCCTGCTGTTGAAGGAGGTGTTGGAGCCAAGTGTGACCGGTAAAAGCCCTGCACCTTCCCCTCCTGACTTCAACATGGAAACTGTTTCAGATGCTCCTTTTCCCCCCTGCGCAGAGCTCTTTATTCATGACAACTTAAATAGGAGTGACAAAGTTCATGAAGTACTAATTGCCCCCAAACTGACATGCAGGTCTCTCTTGTAGCCTGGTGCCTTGTCTGCCTGGGTCCCCACAGTGGCCCTGTCCCCAGGGAGAGCTCTGACTGCTGCCTGGGGATGGTGGGAAGCTCTTGGGTGCAAGGCTGGGAGAATCCTGCAATCTAGGAGCCAAAAAGCTCTCTCTTCTCTGACCCTCACCGGTTTGATTTTGGCCTCGGTGGGTCTCAGATTGCCTGTCTGTGAGTGAAATTCTCCTTCCCTCTGCTGCAGTGGCACCGGCTCCTCCAGTCCTGCTTGGGTTTTATTCTCTTCTCCACAGAAGTGCTTAAAGGCACTTGCCTGTGTCGGAGGCTGATGGGCAGCACGCTGGGTGAGCAGGGACAAAGCTCTGCCTATTAAAGCACAGCCGTGCAGAGGAAGGTCTCCACTCCCCTGTTATTATCTTGTATTTCCTTCTTCTCACTTCCCTCTCTGCCCTCCCAGGTGATGCTCAGCTCCATCATCCCTGCGATGCTGTTGCAGCTGCGAGCAAACGGCGGAGCAGGGCTGGGAGACGCAGACCCCATGCAAACAAGGGGATGCTCAGCCCTGTGTTCCCACACAGGAACTGTGTGTCTGCACCCCAAAAATCTCCTTTCGCAGGGTCTTTGCGGGCCTGTGGCTGAGAGCTGAGCAATGGCCCTGGGCTTCAGCCCCATGGGAGCCGCTCTGAAAGCAGGTGGGAGCATCGCTGGGCCAGCTGCCAGGGCTGCTGGGCGAGCTCCGAGTCTGGCAGGTCGCTTCTGGGGCCGGAGCAGCTGTTCTGTGCCCTTGCAAATGTTTTAAGCAAATCTCTAATGCTCACATCTGGGCTTTGAACCTTGAAGGCTATTCTTAGTCAACAGCACCTCAGATGTGAGACTGGCTTGGGAATTAACTAAGGAGTGTTTCTGCTTGCTTTTGGGGTCTCAGGTTTGGAACCTCTTTGAGTAATGGGTTCTCCTTTGCTCCCCAGTCCCGAGAGACAGGCTCGCCACCTCTTTCCAAACGAACACCGCGGCCCTGGCCCCTTGTCTGAGGCTTCACACCATCCTGGTTTCACATGGTCGGCTGTGCCGACGCAGCACCGTTGGGCAGTGCCATGGGCTGGCATTTACCCTCCCGAGCTGCTGGCTTATGAATGTGCACGGTGGGGCATTGCAGGGGAGAAAAGGGAGAGGAGAGCATTTAGAGGAGCAAGGAAGCAATCGCCAGCCTGGGCGGGGGGAGTACTCTGTCCAGTTCTGGGCTCCCCAGTTCAGGAAAGATGAGGAGCTACTGGAGAGAGTCCAGCGGAGGGCTACGAGGATGGTGAGGGGACTGGAGCATCTGTCCTACGAGGAGAGGCTGAGGGAGCTGGGCTTGTTCAGCCTGGAGAAGAGAAGGCTGAGAGGGGACCTTAGAAATGCCTCTAAATATCTGCAGGGTGGGGGTCAGGAGGATGGGGCCAGACTTTTTCCAGTGGTGCCCAGCGACAGGACAAGGGGCAACGGGCACAAACTGAAGCAGAGGAAGTTCTGTCTGAACACGAGGAAGAACTTCTTCCCTCTGAGGGTGACGGAGCCCTGGCCCAGGCTGCCCAGGGAGGCTGTGGAGTCTCCTTCTCTGGAGATATTCCAGCCCCGCCTGGCCGCGGTGCTGTGCAGCCTGTTCTGGGTGACCCTGCTTGGGCAGGGGGTTGGACTGGGTGACCCACAGAGGTCCCTGCCAACCCTTACCATTCTGTGATTCTGTGGGGATGTGGTGGGCTCCAGCTGGGCAAAGGGGGCTGCTGGAGCAAGTGCTCGTGGCTGATCCCTAAACCCTTGAACATGAGGATTTATAAGGGAAAGGCTGCCGGAGCAGGAGCCTAGCAGGGTGAATGGAGCTGCTCTAATGGATATTAAGTGATTTGTGAGCCTGCTGCTTGCAAACACAGCTGTAAATAGAACAAGAGGAGGGTGGAGCAGATGAAAAGAGGCTCAGGCTCTTCAGTGGTGGAGTGTGAAAAATGAGGAAAGGTTCCTGTGCAGGGCTCGGGCAGCAAGAGAAACAAAAGCTGCGGCATCTATTTTCATATCTTTTATGTCTTCCTTGCACTTAATCTTGTTTAGCTCTGCAATTAAATTTTAAGATGCATAAGAGTGTTCGCTTACACACTTGGATTCTTCGCAGATTGAATTATTTAATAGAGTGTGGAGCGGCTCCATGATCTCGGAGCTATGGCACCAAATGCAGCCAAGCAGAAAATTAATAAACACTGCCTGCCGTCTCCGTGCCTCCCGTGCTCCCCTCTGCCGTCTTCCTTCTCCGGCACGCTCTCCTCCTGCCAGCCGCCCCCTCCACCCCCTTCTCCAGCCTTTCCTCTGGGTTTCCTCCTTCCCTCCCTCTCGTCTCGTTTGGTTTTGCCATTCGTCCTCCTGCTCTCCCCCTCTCCGGTGCCTGCGTTTCAGCCCCTCGGTCGGGTCTGCGGGCTGCTCTGCCCGTGCGTCCCATGGGCTGGAGGTATGCGCAGGGCGAGAGGGAATGTCCAGCCCGTGCTGCTGCGGGCAGACCAAGCTGCCGTGGACACGTGGTCTTGTTGGACCCCGTCTGTGCGGGAGCTGAGGAGGCTTCAGCCCCATCACCCGCGGCTTCGTCTGCTCTGGGGAAGCCCCTCCGCTGCGAGGAACGGGGCTGGTCTGCGCCTTTCTGCGATTGCATGCCTTGGCCTGGAATAAATTGCATTTCAAATGCAATCAGCTTCCTCTCTCTGCTCCCTTGCTCCCCAGCCGACAAAGTTGTTCTTCTCTCCCTTCCTTTATTTTTTAGTAACCTTTCCAAGCAACAAATTGCAGGGGGCAATTATGCCGTGTGCTAAAGAGAGCATTAAGCCAGCCACAATTTCCGTGGAGGATGTTGCTCAGCAAACAGCAATACAAAAGCAGTCTCTGAAATTCATCAAATTGCCTGTTGGATAAAGGCATACATTTACAGTGCTCTTGGAGCCCTTGTGAATTATCTGAAGAGAAATCAGTTTGTTATTTCTTTTCCTTTTAAGTTCCCCTTTTTACAAGGAACCAAATAAAAAGGTTTGAAAATTGCTGCTAAATAAAGGGTCTGGCCTTTCCTTCCTCAGAGATGCCGGCGGTTTTCCTCTGTCGATTCTTGGCAGGGATGTGCTTGGGGTTTTATGGCTTTTAAAGCGAGTCTCCATCACTCTTTTCTGCAGAGCCTCCCCTCCCGGCTCCTGCCCTTCACGCTGCTCTTGCGACGGCTGCTGGACATCGCGGTGGCATTTCACGGGGCCACCCAGCGTGGGTGACAGCGAGTGGAGGCACCAGCAGGTTAAACTGCGTGTGCCCATGGAGCTGAGCATCCTGGCCCTGTGCCCAGCACCTTTGTGGAGCCAAGGCCTGCGATCCCCAGCGCCGCTCTCCTCATTTCGGGAGGTATCTGTGAAAGAGCATCCTTTCCTTCTCAGTAGCCAAGGAGTGAAGCTTCCCGCTGGATTGAATTGTGAGTATTTCTTATCCTTTCCAGAGTCTTTTTCTTTTTCTGAAAGCTGCCTTGCCCACTCCTCCCCGAGGCGTTCTGGAAGGAGAGAGGGCTCGGACGTAGAGCTGTGGGGTTGGGCAGTGATGCTTTCCCTGCCCTGCTGCAGGGTAGAAATAGGTTTTGTGCAAATGAAATTCTGGAGGGAATAACAGGGACACAGGAGAGAAGCGGCTGAAACACCTCTCTAATTGCCAATCAATAAGCTAAAGAAATGTTGCCCTAGCTGAAACCTGCTCCTGGGATAAAAAAATGAAAATCCACATGATTTATTCCGTGATTCGAATGAGATTTTCTTTGTCTGGCTTCTGGTTTGGTTTTCCCCCTTTTCTGTTCTTCTGAGCCCCTCACCCCCATCACACTCATGTTTATGAAGTTGTCACCCACTCTTCGGTTCAAAACCTCGCTGAGAAACTTTTGGCTCCGCAGACAGACCGACACTAATCTTCTGTGTAATTGAATCATCATCATGGATATTATTTGGCTGCTTCAAAACAGTTCTGTTTCTCGAGTAATATTTTTATTAGCTTTTGGCACAATTGCGGAGTGTTTTGGGGTTTTTTTCAGTAATATTATTTTCTTGTTTTCAAATGCTGTCTACAGCATAGCTGCTTATTGATGTATTATTAGGATTTCTGTCTGTCTTAAAATATTCTCCACAGACGTGCAGAGCTGTGAATCCCCCCACTCTCTAGCTGAGGCTGTCGTCTCTCCAAGGACGAGCAGTTAAGGGATGTGACCAAGGAGAATTTGCCTGCACTTTGCTGTTTCTGATGTTCTGAGCCACCACTTTGCAGCTTGATTTGGGCTGGTTTGCAGCTCAGCAGGGTGATCACCATTCCCTGGGTGTCGGAGGGGATTTCCTCCATCGTTTGGGGATGGGAAGGCAGATGCACAGGGCTCCCCTCACCCCGAGGGCTCTCTGCAGCCCTTCCAAAATACAGCTCCCATCCCAAGGGAGGGATGATCCAGACACCAGCTCCGATGCTCTGGCCATCAGGGATTGCTCCTGGGTAAGGATAAAGCCCAGACCAAAGCAACGTGCTTCAACCCAGAGATGATTCATGGCAGTGAAGTGAGGAAGGGAGCAGGTGAGGAGCTCATGGGGTCGGGCTGAGCCGCTGGGGCTGCGGGAGGGATCTGTTGAATCCTGCAATTGCCCGAATTCATTTCAATTATTGGCAGCGCTTTTCTACAGAACTAAATGAAGTAAAATAAATAAGGAAAGCAGAAGGCAATATAAAGCAGTTAGAGAGGATCAGTGGTGAATTGAATAATTCATTCAGGAGAGAAAAGGAGCTATTTGCAATGTCAGTCTTATCTTGATTGTATTTATAGACAGGAACTTTTGACAAGGAAATTACCTGTAAATTCTTCTTCTTAGTGGTTTTTTTTTTTTCTTTTTATTTCCTTCATCCCAGAAAATAATGGGTAGGAATATTTCCTGCAGGGTTCTTTTTTTTTTGTTGTTTTTATTCTGAGGTGGTTTGATGGATTTTTGTAAAGAACATGAAATCCTGTGACCTCACCGCGAGCCCAGGGGAAGCTGCGACTTTGATGGAAACTGAGATAGTGTCGGCTGGAAAGCCAGGAGGGAAAGGAGGCAAAAATGTTCCTTGGTGCTTCCAAAAAAGGATGGAGGCCACACCTTCATATTTCCTAAGCTGGAGCAGGAGGGGTCCCTGAGTCCCTGTTTGCTGGTGGGTAAAAGTGGCTGCTCTGAGTTTTTGTCTCTTGAAAGGGGAAATTTCGGGATAGGGGTTTTGCAGCAGCATTGCTGGTGGCAGGGAGGCTCCCGGCGGAGCACCCATCACTGCCAGCGGGACTCTGCCCGTGGCCTGGGTACGCAGAAAGGTGCCTGGGGTGCTCGGCTTCCTGCGGCCCTGGGGATGCTGGCGGGGAGGAGGAGTGGGAGAAGGGCAGCCAGGCCGGCCCCGACACCTCTGCGAGCACGGCTTCTCCTTCTGCAAAGCTGCAGCCTGCCAGAAGTGTCGTTTTATTTCAGAAGGCATCATTTAGAGTGAAAGATGGCTTGTAAAAGAATTAATCCTACTGAGTTCCTTTGGCAGAGACAGACCCATGGGCTTTAAAAATTTATTTACAGCTCTCATGCCTCATATTTGCTCTTCCCTTTATTGAGAGATGGGGGATTTTGGGATCAAACTCCACTTTTCCACCCTAAAACTGTCCCTGGAGTGAGCTCACAGAAATCCAGCCCAGGACAGACTCTGCCAATACAGAAGCTCCAGTTCTGCCTCTGAGAAGACGTTGTTGTAATTTGTTTTCCAAGCGGTGTTGGGGAAATGTGTGTTGTTCACCGAACCTCCCATTTGCATTGAAGGGAAGTTCTAATTTGAGCGAAGCATGAAATACTCGCGGCGAGCTTCTTGTCTCTGCGAGCGCGCTGGAGCTCAGCCTCGTGTATAATTGAGTTGTTGTAATGAAATCTGGGTTTGGTTCTTCAAGAAGGAATTTGCTTCGAAAAGAGACTCTCAACTTAATTTAGATTTCATGTTATTTCCTAGCGCTTGCTGTCGGTGTTGCAGGCCTCACGGGCCAATTTCTCCCTGGAGTAATTCCATGGAGGTCAAGAGGTGCCGGGATGCGGCTCTCCGAGGAGCTGAGGGATGTAATAACAGCAAGCGGTCCCTTGGCAGCAATCACAGCGCTGCGGAGGATCTGACCGCAGGCCACAAACGGCGGCGTGGCGGGGTCTGAGCCCACAAAGCGCTGGCAGCTCGGTGCTGCTGCTCTGACCACGGGATGGTGACAACCTGCGGTCCCCAGGTAGCCGGAGCTGGGGGTTGCATGCGTGTTTGCCTGGCGGAGCACACTCTCGAGATGGACGTAGGGCTGGGGAAAGGAAGAGCTTTCCCTGTTGCATTAAAACTGAAACGGAGGAATTATAGAATCGTGGAATGGTTTGGGTTGGAAGGGACCTTAAAGATCATCTGGTCCCAACCCCTCTGCCATGAGCAGGGACACCTTCCACCAGCCCAGGGTGCTCAGAGCTCCATCCAACCTGGCCTTGAACCCTGCCAGGGAGGGGGCAGCCACAGCTTCTCCGGGCAACGTGTTCCAGTGCCTCACCACCTTCATGGGGAAGAATTTCTTCCCAATATCTAATCTAAATCTGCCCTCGTTTAGTTTACAGCCATTCCCCCTTGTCCTATCACTACACCCCCTTGTGAAGAGCCCCTCTCCATCCTTCCTGTAGCCCTTCCAGGTACTGGCAGCTGCTCTAAGGTCACCCCGGAGCCTTCTCCAGGCTGAACAGCCCCAACTCCCAACAGGAAATACAGGGATGGAAGGGGATGACCTTCCAATGCCTCCTTGCCAAGGGAGACAACACGCCATCTCTGAAGTACCAGGCTTTTTAGCTCTGCTGCTCTTCTGGGAAAGTCCTTCTCCTGCAGAGCTGTGGGGAATGCTTTACAGGCTCCATAAGTCATTAGCAAATGTAAAAGCAGCAAGCAAACAAGCTCCATTTCCTTCATTTGTGCATTTTGGTTTTAAATATTACGTTTCCAGGGATAAACGTTGGCAGCACTTGAAATAAGATGTATTAATTAATGAACGAAGCACTTAATTTAGGTTTAATAGGATAATCCTTTGCTGCATGTTACACAAATAGTAATTGAATATTAAGAATGCATTGAATAAGAATTAACTACTAGGAGAGAGATGCAGTTTATTGCATTCTTGTTAAAAGCATAGCCCCAGCCTAGGTCTTCAGTGTGGGAAAGATGGATTCAAAGGCTCTGAAAGTCAATGTGGAAACTGCTCGGAAACGTGTGTGGAGCGCAGGGAGAGAAATTCAGGATTAGGCTTTTGTTCTTTACCAATCCATGGCCTGACCCAAAGCTCTGCTGCACAGGAGGGACCTCCTTGCATTGACTCTGAGAGCAGCTGGATCATTCACCAGGTGAAATCTAGCCATCATCCTAAACACAAGCCTAGGATAAATGTAATCACTAGCATGGGGGATCAACAGGTCTGGAGGCAAAGGGCTGCTTTAGTCATTATCCAGAGCCATGGGCCCTCTGCCATGCAGAGCTTGACAGCTTTGCCAGGTCTGGAAAGCATCAGACCCAGCAAGGAGAGGGTGACTGGATACAGGCGATGGGTAGGGTGGGACCTTGACATCTGCCCTTTGCAGCTTCTGCTGGGGCAGAGCTTTCTCTGGGCCACTGGGTCGCCCCGATCTCCTCCTAACCCCCTGATGGCAGCAACCACGGGAAATGCAGTCCTGCACCCTTGCTCACTCTCGGAGGGGAATCCGCCACCTTCATTTTATTCTGGGATGTATTTATTGCCGCTCGCTCAATTACATTATTGCAAAGTGTGAGTGATAAAACCTTTAAATTATTATTGCTCATCCTTGTTTAAGGGAATAATTATTGCGCTTCTAAACAGGGAGCAATTCTTCACAATGGGAAATTTAGTCTTCAAGGATATTTCCCCTGCAACTTATGCTACATGATTTAGCACTGATTACACAAGGATTTTATTCTGTCTATCCCTAAAACTTTCCCTCCTTCCCATGCCAGTTTACCTTGGTGCTGTGGGTCATTGCACACTGAAGGTGCTGCAGATCCTGCTTAGGGGACTTGCCGAGGGCTGTTTCAGTGACCTGTGGCAGAGCGGAGAAACACTATCCTGTCCCCTGAATTCCCCACCGATGGAGCAGCAAACCCCGAGATGCATCCTTGTGCTCTGCCCACCCGCAGCAGCCGTGACAGCTCCACCAAAACCCCAAATGTGTCTTCTCTCGGCTAAATCCCAGCCTGGCACTGGAAGTCAAGTTTCTCTAGCTCTTATTTTAATTATTTTTATCCCTGGCCAGAAAAACTGCCTCAAACCTCAGTCGTTTGCTCATGTCAGTTCAGCCCGTCTGGGTGATTTATGCAGCCGAGGAGAGGGAGGTTATTTAGCAATTGTTTCAAATCCAGGTGCAGGGAAGCGGGGGGGATGGAGACATATTTCATTTGTGACTCAGATCCTGCCACCTGGGAGAGGCTGGGTGACAGGTACGCAGAGCTGGTGTCATTCATCTCCCGCGCGGGGAGGAGCTGGAGCCCAAAAGCAAACCTTGTGGCAGGAGTCTGGAGCATCTCCATTCCAACCGGGGACGATGGCTCAGCTGGCAGGGGGTGTGTGGGTGGGAAGGAGGTGACAGCCTTGCGGCGTGGGGACCGAGCCTGGGGATCCTCTGTCCTGACCTGGTGCTGCTGTCCCTGCTCTGAGGCCGGGAGCAGGAGAGTCAACGGCAGCTTTCTGCGATGCACGGCAAGGCAGAGCGCAGCGATTTCCAGTGCAACCCACTTCTCCCTCTATGTTAATTAAATGGGACAGGAACATGGACCTGGCTTCTCTGAATAAGAAACCAGCTGGAAGGTGGCTCTTTTCCTGAGCCCTGCTGCTTCAGCAACCGGACTGGGAGGGAGGCGGGAGGAGAAGAATATCCTTGGATTAAATTTAATGAAAATAAATATATCAGCTCTGCTAGCAGCAGGCGGGGCCCCATTTAGGGAACAGCAAGTCCAGCTCATTCTTCAGGAGCTGTAACTTTCGTGCTGGCTCAGAGCCTGCTTGGTGGCTTTGCACAAAGTGTTTTGGGAGGTGCAGGAACGATGCCTGGGAGGAAGGTGAGACAGCCTGGGAGACAATGATAGATGAAGTAATGCTTCACGAAGCTGGCATATACTTGATGATGAGCCTGTTATGCTGGATGCTAAGTACCGAACGGTGATTAAATGGTGGCGGTGTGGAAGGAAGGGGATGGAGGACGGAGGGTTTGACCTGTCCCGACAGCTCCTGGGGGCTTCGCTCCACAAAACTTCCTCCAGCGTTGCGCAGCAGCGTGGGGGCATCATGGATCCGTTTGGTCTTTGGTTTTGTTGTGAGTGTATTTTGAAATAGCTGAAGCAAAATGGGCATTTCCATATATAGCTGAAAGCAAGAAAGTTGTTCTCCTGTGGTGCTCTCCCAGGTTTGGTTTCTCTAGTGTCCCAGCTGGCAGAGGCTCCTGTCCATGGTGGGGAGACCAACCGCTGCCTCCTCTCCCCCATCACTATTCCTACAAAACATGCAGGATGGAAGAGGGGAGAGGATGGGAGACGACCTGCCCTGAGCCCGGGCTGCGTGGTCGGTCCCTGCCCCAGTGGTTTCGTGACAGGGAGTTCAGGCGTCCCTGGGGCAGCTCCTTCCTCGGGTCATTAATGAGAGATTTGCTCACATCCTGTCGTGATCTGCTGGACTTTGCTTAGCTGCATCCCATCAATGCTCTGGGCTGTTTACTTGTAGAGATTTGATTTCAGGTCCGTCTCTAAGCCTCGTACTGTCTTGTAGTGACATTTCCCTTGCTAAATATCAGACCAAGGATATTTGAAAGCCGGAGCGAGGAAGGACATAGCGAGAGATGTAGGATGAAGGACAGGAAAGGGCTGGAGGAGAGGATTAGGGGAACAGTAATAGGAAGTGAAAGGAAAAAAAAAAAAGTCCCAATCAGGCCCTGTGGAGGAATAAATACCAGAACGGTTGGGTGGTCAGGCGAGGCTCCTGCAGAGGCTGTGGGATCATTCGAAAAGCAATTAAGTGCTTTCCTGGGGGAACTGGCTTACTGGAAAGGCTGAGTTGCTTCGGACCTTTTCCAGTCCCGCTATCTTTAATAATCTTCCAGCAACTTCAGCCAGCTGGTGGCTGAAGGCAAGAGCCAGGACTTCCTAGAGGGGTTGGGCAAAGTGGTTAATCATGGGGTGGCAAGCAGGTTGTTTGGTATTGTGCAGCTCTGCGAGGATGGGGCGTTACAGGGAGGAACTTGCCCATGAATCTCTGCCTCGGTCCTTAAGTGTTCCAAAAATCCAGATTCTGCGGTGTCCTGGTGAAGAACAAGGTGACTGCCTTGCTTGAAGCCATGGAGTGAGAGGATGGAGGGTGCCGGCTCCTCCACAGCTCAACAGTGGTTCCCTGTCCTGCAAGCAATGCTCGTGGGTTTTACTCTCCCCCCACTGTGTTGGGACCAAGAGCCTGGTTGCATCACACCGCTATGGGAAGGTAACTGGGGGAGATGGGCACTGGGAGCCTCTGCAAGCGCCGTGCAGGAAGGTTGGAGGATTGCGGGGATCGCTGCTTGTGCCTCGCTGGAAATCCAGCGTCCATGAGGCTGGAGACCCTCGCTGTGCTTGCGCGGTGCTGCAGGATCCATGTTAGGTGTTTGCTGTGTGTCACTGCTCCCCTCTCCCCACAGCTTTGCAGACCTGCGCAGGGCTGAGATGTTTGGGTCTATGGGCTTCTTCCAGAGATAACACTCGGTGTGCTCTACAATACAGGAATCAGGGATCAAGCCCAGGGTTCTTGTCCTGAGGGTGTTGCTGGCCGCAGACCTAACCCTGCTATGAGATGCGAGTGTCTCTGTGTTCCCTGGCACCTATCCCGGTCACCTTTTTTTCCTTTTCCGCTCCTATAGGAACAAATCATCTGAAAAGATCTCAGGCAATGTGAAAACAATAATTATTCACTTCAACATAGCAGTTCTGGGACACCTGATCTCCACGTCTTGTTAGAAAGTGAGGCTGTGGCAGACTGACACCTTTCACAACACGGCGCTCGGAGGGAGGCGGCCGGGCTGGGGAACGTGCTGTGCGGCGAGGCAGCGCTCTGCTCCGCGCCACGCTCGCTGGTGCTGTGCCCACCCGGCTCCTCCAGAACGGCCCAGCCATGGCACCCCGTCCCCTTGGCCGTCACCGCGCCGGCTCCCATGCTGAAACACCGGGGCAGCGGCACGAGGCGCTGGGTGCTGCCAGCACCGGGGAGTCCCGAGGCTGTGGCAGGAGCGGCTGTCGAGCAGCTGGGGAGACGTGCAGGCTTGAAGTGCAATTTGCATTTTAATAAAGTAAGTTGTATTTTTTCAGTAATTTGCATTTAAATCAACCATGTTTCATAACTGAGCATCCCTCTTAAAGGGGCACTCTGAACTTTCCCTAACTCAGGGGGAAGGTTAGAGGAGAATTTTACTTATCCCGCTCGAAGTGCGGGCTAATAATGTCACTTTTTTACTCACAGGTGGCACCTACTGACCCTAACTCATATATTCCAGCCTGCTGGAGCATCCCAGAGTCCTCCACGGTGCTGACAGCGTCCGAGCAGCCCTCGCATGAGCAGGCAGAGTGGAGGTAACATGAAGGAGACGCGGGGATTTGCCCGGGCACAGGGGAGCGGGACCCTGTTAGCAACCGACGCGGGAGCGGTGTAGGCGCAGGCGTACCCAAACCTGGTGAAACCGGGAAACAGAAGCAGAGGGAAACACGTGTGGTGCAGAGAATGCAAGGAAAGGATCAATTTTTAAAACTGTTTGGGATAAATTGAAGTATACTCTTTTTAACAAATTTGAAGCTTTTCTCTTTTCAACTCCTTTTTGTACTGAAACCATTTCACGGTCCGGCACAAAGCACAGGATCTGGAGAAGAGGTGGCGCTTCCAAAGGCAAGCAAGAAGGAGACGTTCTGTTTGGAGTGTGCTGGAAAGCTGCTCCCTTTCCAAACATAATGAACTTTTCCTGTTGTTGAGAAGTTTCTATAAAAAGCCATTTTCCAATGCAAAAAGCTCTGCACCGGAGGCCTGTTTCGCTGGGTCTCTGGGTGACAGAGCTAAAGCCGCTCGGCGCTGCCTGTTCTGGCTCCGGAGCCTGCCCGCAGCATCATCTCCCCTCCCCATCACCCAGGAATGCCCAGGGCCCCCTGCACCCCGAGGACAGCACTCTGCAAGGTGCCGTTTGCTTCCGGTCGCTTTCTTTTGCAGCCACTGAGTTTTCCATCAAAGCCGCTGTCGCCTTTTATCCTTGGGGGAAGCTGCCTGCGAGAACAGCCTTTTAACCACAGCTGATTTAGGGGACTGGGAGGCTTCATGGTGCTATGTTTATCTTGGGAATGGGGCGGCTCTCTGTGTCGGACGTGGATTCAAGTGCTTGGAGAGGGAGAGGCCAATGGGGTGTGGGCTTGCCCCAGATGCTTCAGCTCTTGGTACTGTGCAGATGAGCCACAGCACCTTCATGCTCTTCCCTTTGGAGCGAAACCTGCCTGCGATGAGCTGCTGCTGTTCATTGAAGGGCAAAAAGCTCATACGTTAATTTTAGCGTTTAATTCTTTTCAAGGAGGTCAAAGCAGAGGGAGGAAGGGGATTACTTCCTGTTCAAGCACCTCTCTCGGATGCCAGGGTGTTTAGGTGGGAGAGTCATGGGCTAAATCCCCCCCCAGTTAACTCCCACACCGCAGAGTGAGTGGGAGATGGGATCAGAGGAGGCTTAGGCAGGGCAGCCGCCGAGCAGAGCGCAGACATCTCTCGTCATATTACCTGGTGGGGGATACACATTGCTGCTGAGAAGGCGGTCGCTAGCTGAGGAGCTGCAGGGTCTCTATCTGGGAGGGATGGCCACGAAGATGTGACCTGGCATCCCCACGTGTTCCCCATGTACTGCTGAGCTGAGGGATGCCGAGATGCTGCAGAGGTGCTGTGTCACCACCGCTCCTTTCCAGAAAGGATGGGAGAGGCGCGAAGGGGAGGTTGAGTAACCGTGGGTATAATTCAGGATGATTCCTTCCCAGGCTCTTCATTTGCTGAACATGTCACCAGCCGTGTAGTATATGGGGTGTTTCGTATCAATTTTCTGCGATGCCAGGCCATAAATAAAGAAAATAAATGTTGCAACTGTTAATCAGTCGCTGCTCACCCAAATGAGTTCCCTATACATTTTCCTGTTCTATAATTACTTGTCACCTATTGCTAGTTTGTAACTTTTCGGTCTGTGATTCTGTTCAGTGGCTTTTCCCCCCTCTTTTGACAGGATTAATCTGTTAGTGGTGGGATTGTTTTTCTGATTTTGGTTTCATTGTTTGGTTTCCCTCCCCTCCCTAGGCGGAGGGAGTTAAAAACCTATTGATTGCTAGCGGAGGTTTCTTATGGGTTAGGAGCCGAGGGAAAGCAGCCTCCAATCGCAGATGGATTTTTAATGTCCGTAACAAATACTCGATGATACCTGGCGCTGGCACTGTGCAATTTGTGCAAACAGACTTTTTGCAAGAGTACATTAATTTAAGCCTGGCATTGTTTCTGGGAGGTGGCTGCAGCGGTGCTGCCAAAGCAAGAGCCGATGCTGAATACTCTCCCCTTTTTCTGTCTTGTTTTCTGCAGCTTGCCAAGGCTCTGGAGGAGATGTCTTGCAGCAATCGGCTCCCTGCACTGGTCTGCTTTCACCCAATGCTGCCTCTCCTCTGGGATTTGGGTTGGCCGTCCCCATTTTGCAGGTGGGGAAGAGGAGGCAAGGAGCCTTGCTTGCAGCCATCCTCTGCATCAGCCTCCCAGGCAGGGATCCTGACTCCCCATCCAGCAACCTGGGGCAGGAGGCGGAGGAAATCCCCTGTGAGCTATTGCTTCTGGTGAGGACCGCTTCAAAATAGAGCAGTCTAATGGACGAGAAACAGCTGTGAAAGCAAAATGTAATCTTTTCAGCCAGGCCCTCCAACCTGCAAAACAGAGCTAACTTCATCTCACTTCCCCTTGCACCGAAAATAATTGTAATTTACACACCGAAGGGACAGATAGACTGGAACATCTTGTGGCAGGAAAGTATTAACTGCAGCTGTCATGTGGAGCTGCCCCAGGGACGGGTATATTAGGAGGGAGGCTGCTGAGATGGATTTTTGGGGAAGAGTGTAAGGAAAACGAGCAGAGGTTCGTGGGGAATGCATCCCTCGTGCCTCTCCGGGCTGCCTGGCGGAGCTGCCTGCCGCACGCGGGGACGCCTTGCGCTTTATAGCTGTTGAAACCTTCCCGTACATTCATTTGCCTGGCAGCTTCTGCTTTGAAGGCAGAATAAAAGACTAAATTTCTAACGCAGTAAAGGATAAAACACAATGGGGAAGTCGGTCTGCTATACAGGAGGAATAATAGGTCTATTAGGTGAACACATTTTCAGTGCACCCAGCCAAAACGTTTCATTAAAACAACGGGGCTCCTCCCTCCCCTGCTAATAAATTAACCTCTGCGGAGGGGACAGATCTGCTGAAAGGATTCATTTTCTGCAGTGAAATGTGAGCTTGCATCTCTTGCAGGGAGGGCTGTCTGGTCCTTGCCTTGGGGGGAGAGCTTGGCTCCCTGCTGGAGCCCCCGGCATGGGATGCTGGGCGCTGGGACGGAGGCTCACGTAGGGGATTCCTTCTTTTTACCTCCTTCCCCCCACTCGAGATCTGTCCTTGGTTTCAGGCAGTGGAGTACCTCTTATCTTTGCCCCCAGTCTGGCAGGAGCCACGAGGCAGGAGCCCAAGGGACTGCAGAGCCCACCTGAGCCTCCAGCCTGGCCTCTCCTGCCATCCAGCAGCAAGCCAGGACAGCATCCTTCCTCTGGCAGCGTATAATCTTTCAGGGTCTGAGGATGACAGACGTGCATTTGAAGCCTCTGGTGGGATTTGGAAGGACAGAGTTCAAACATCCATCTGGCCGTCAGCTCACCACCGTCGCCCAATCCTCAAAACGCCTCCGGGCCTTGGCACCTCCGAAAACAAGGCAGTTTTGCGAAAGGTGCGTGGGATGGAAAATTGTTGTTTGTGTTCACAGAAGCTAGAGATCAGATGCTCTGAGCTATAAACCGGACTCATCTCTCAGGGCAGCACTGGCAGAGGGGGAAGGGATTGCAAAAGCATCTTCTGAAAGGATTCGGGCAGCTCTCCCCGCTGGAGCAGCTGCTGCTGCAGGGGTTTGGTAGCCGAGCTTGGTATGGCAATTCCTCCTCCCTCCTGCACAGCTGCTCCCGTGGCCACCAGCAGATCACCCAAAATGTGCCAACGGACCAAACCTCCTATAAAAGTTTCCATCGGGGCTGTGCTGACGTTGCCAAGGTCCCCACGTACCTGGGGACAGCAGCCGGCAGCTCGCCTTTCCGGGGGACTGGGGACCGAGCGGTTGTGAATACAGACGAGGCTTTGCAGTGAGCAGACTCAGTCCAGCTGCTGAAAAGATCTTACTGCAAGTCTAGCGCAGCCTTACGCTCCTCCACAAATTATTTATCAGGATAAATAATTATATATTAGGGCTATAGTGGATGCAAATGATTTAATTAATAATACACGCTTCAAGAGTAATTTGCAATTTAAAGTGCTGTATAAAAGCCCGGTATTAGCAATACTTATTTTTATTTATTAATTACTGGCTCTCAAAATCTCCATGGTGAATAATTTCCCATCTTTTTCATTTATAATTTTTTTCTGTGGCTCTGGGGAGAGAAAAGGCGTCCTTGCAGTGACCTTGTACAGAATCTGGTGGACTGGGAGCCCCTGACTGGGCTGTTTCTTGTTTGTTTGACCTTTGTTGCTGGAGACTCAGGAGTTAGGGTCTGTTACCTTACGAAGAGGTTTTTGTTCACTTTCTTTAGGTTGTACCTGTCACCTGGGACTGCCTTGCTGCTCTTTTGAACTGTGCGTTTGGCTGATGTTTGGGGAAACTTTTTCCAAAATAGGGATGCAATGCTTGCGCTGATTCCTTCAGCACAGAAAAAAATGAACCCTGGGTGGGGTTTACAGCCTCGGAAAGCCCCGCCGTCTGCCTCGCAGCAAGTGCTGTGCCCCAAAAGCCCAGTCTCTGCGTCCCCCTCCAGCTAACGTCTCCGATGAACGGAGACCAGGACTCCAACCTCTGCCTTTCTGGTCTGGGAAACGCAGCCCCCCTGGTATTACATCTGCGTTTGCTGCTGGAAGGGGCTTAACTGCTTTTCCCATGGAGGCAGAAAGGTGCTGAGCACCCAGAGAGCCTTGACGAGGTCAGGAGGGGCAGGAATGGGGTCTCTCTCCTGGCATCCCCTTGGCTCGAGCATCCCACCGAGCAGGCCCCCGGGCAGGCTGCTGGCAGGCGCGTGGCAGCTTTCTTTGCCCGCTTTCTGATACTGCAGTGCTTCGAGTCCTGACACTTCGCTGCCTGCCTCTCAAACGCCGGCAGAACCTGGTGGGCGCTCCGATCGGCGGCATATGGTGCGAGTCACTCCGAGAGCACCCAGCGAAAGCAGTCTCGGGGAAACGGGTCGGGGAGCGGGGGCGGAGGGAAGCTGTGCCGGCGCTGTCCCGCTGGCAGCCGCCTCCGGGAAGCGGTGCGGTAACTCAACCAGGTGGGGAACGCGCGGGGAGCTGCTTTGTGGGTTCCTCGGTGGGTCTGTCCAGTGCCGCGCGTTGCTTTGGCCGTGGGGTTGCTGGGGGTTTTGCCAAGGAACCCGCCGTGGTGGGTGGTGGGTGCTGGCCGCTGCTGCTGACCGGGTGCTAGGAGGTGCTGGCTGGTGCCTCCGCGTGCTGCCGTGTCCCCCTGCAAGGGTGGCACCCGCGGTCGAGGACCGTGCTTCTGCGCATCCCACTCCACGCTGCAGCCTGACCGAGACCCACAAGAGCTGGATCCAGGCGCTCTCTGTGTCACGAAGTCCCACGGCCTCTGCAGCAACGCTTTCTGTGGGAGCTGTAGCTGCTGTGGTGCGGAGGATTGGTGCCGGCTTGGCGAGGGAGCGCAGTGGGACGGGGGACTGCCAGCGGGTCGGTGCCGAGCGTGGTGGTGGCGGCGATGCAGCTGCTGGCCCATCTGGCAAAGCAGCTGCCGGCGGGACCTGGGGCTTTGCACGCAGACGCGCAGGCGGCTGGAAATGGAAACCGTGGAGGGAGGAGGCAGCCGGCAGCGTGAGGCCGGCTGGGAGTAGGGGGAGGCATGCGGACCGAGTCCTGCCGTGTGTCGTGCCATTCTGGCACTGGTGACGCGCTGGCCAAGCTGGTGGCCGTGGGGGTGAGCAGGGGTGTGCCTGGGACAAGTGACAGCAAAACTGTTTTGGGGTCTTGGCAGATCATAAGGTACCTGGTTGCTTCTTGGTTCCTCTTAGGACTTCTTGGTTCCTCTTAGGACCTTGCTGCAGCACAGAAGGGGATGCGATGCTCCGGGCAGGGCGATGGTGGGACCAGAAGGAGTCTTGGCAAACACGTGGCTTGGACCTGGGGCACAACCCTACTCTCAGCACAGCACACTGGGGGAACTGGCCTGTCCGAGAGCAGGCTTAATTAACCTGATCTGGGTGCCTGGATTAAATAGCGCTGGGCTGGGCTAGAGTGTTTTAATGCTGTTTCTGTGTTGGCAAGGAAAAAGTGGCGCATCCTTGTGTTTCCAAAGCCCTAGTGTGGACACAGCTCTGCTGCCGGCCACACGCACCCCATCAGAGGTCACCAGCCACCCCTTGCAGGTAAAGATTTCCACACGAGTGGGGCGCAGGGCTGCAGGTATCTCAGCACGGGCTCTGAAGCATGCATGAAGCAGTGAGGAGACACACTGCGCAGGGTTCATGACAACATCCCCGCTCACCAGCGTGGATGCGGGAGCAGTGGTGGACCTGGGTGCCCAACTCCCACCCGCTCATCCCAACCCCCCCATGGCTCCTTCCCCTGAGTCACCCGGGGTGCTTGTGCCGAATCGCGGTGACGATGACGCCCGGCTCGTCTCCGCGGGGCGCGGGGAGAACATGGCAGGCGACGGGCCTGTCAAAGCGCTCGGGATTAGAGCCCGTCACAGCTGGCACGCTGACGTTTTCATTTCAGACAGCCGCCCGCCGCTGCTGCTTGCGGCCCCAGGGAGACGGCTCGCCCGGGAGCCGGGGCTGGCACGCCGCCGGCTGTCCTTGCTCCGCAGCCCGGCTGCCTACACGAGCGCAGGCAGGGCAGGACCCTTCCCCAATCCATGCCCTCATGTTTATCAGAAACCCAGCTTTATCAGCTCCTGTCTCACTGGGCAATTTCTTGCTTTTCGTCTGGTGCTGCTGGCAGGTCTATTAATCCTCCAGCAGCTGAAGCACAGTGTGATTTTCCAGGCAGAGTTTGGTCTGGGTTGTGAGGTCCTGATGGAGCCTGGAGGGACAGGGCTGCCCAAGACCCATTGAGACCCAGAGCTCCAAAACACCCGCGACCATCTCCAGCCATTTGCTGGGCAGTGGGGAAGGTGATTTGCCTCCTGCCACCAGTCCAGATGCTTTAGGGAGGTCAGAGATCAAGGAAAGTCTCTTTTTTAAGTTGAGTTGGCTTTGCCTATCCCAACTTTCTGAAGTTACTGTGGAAGCTGAGTCAGATTTCTGCAGGGGTTTGTCTTCTGCAGCCTTTCTACTAGGAGCTGGGATCTCTTGGCTGGATCCTTTTTCCAGTTCATCATCACAAATATCATCTACTCTCCAAAGCCACTTCTTGCTTTTAATCAGTCTTTACCGTTCAGGCATGCTGCAAACTGCTCCCTAGATGGCAAGGCATTATCCTTCTTAATGAGTGGGTCTTGGGGGACGCGGGAGAGCAGAGCATCCCATTTCTCTTCATCATCACCAATAGATCAGAGCAAATCAGTTTTGCAACAACTTTAATAAATTGATTCCATTTGGTGAGCCAAAAAAGAAAAAGAGAAAAAGATTAAAAAGTTAAGGAGGAAATAATGTGGGATGCTTCCAGCAATTGTGGTGGATAGTAAATCTCTTCTTTATTACTCTTTTATTATTTCCATAATCTGAAGTTTAAATAATTAAGCAGAATAAATGGTGGATGAATATTATTTTCAAGTTTTATTTATTGATTCTCAAAGGACAGATGTGCACAGAGACCAGGCACAGAGGAAGCTAATTTCTTCAGGGGTGTAAATCAGGGTAGGATCATTACCATGAACAGCATTTAAAGGAGATTTACACTAGCTGAGCATCCAGCCTCCTAATTTTAGGTGGAAAATATGGAAGACTACATAGATTTTAATAATTTTTTGTTCTGTATTCTGTGCAATTCATTTATTTTCCAATTTAAAAGCACATCAGGTTTGTGGTTTGGTTTTTTCTTTTTTTGTAATTTAAATACATTTGTTGACAGTGCTGCTCACTCTAAAGATCTTTTCAGGAGCCTGAGACTGCAAAAGCTCCGTGTGCCTGCGGGTTTGTGCTCGCAGCATCTGCGAGGCCGGGCTGGTTCCCTGGCAGGGGAGGAGATGCTGCTGGGTGCTGGACTCCTGGTAGCCCTCCATGTCACGAAATCCCGGGGCTGCTAGAAGCTGGTCGGGGCTGGGAGTTCCGGGGGCTCTCGCCTGGGCAGGCTGCGAAGCTCAGGGGTGTTTGCTGTGCGTGGGTGAGAATTTCCCAGGTCCAAAGGGTTAATTCCTGCTTAAGTCTGATGTGCACCTTCTTCTGGATAACATCCACTTTAGCAGCATGTTTATTCTTCTAAAAACACCGATGAAACCCCCGTCGCCTGGAGCGCACCCCTGCTCCTGAGAGCCAGGCTCCCAAGACACCGGGTTGCATTTGGGGGTGAACAGCTCATCATGCCTTCGCTGTTCCCAATTTCAGCTTCAATCTCAGGTCACCACTGATCCGTTGCGTGCATGGGGGGGTCTCGCTTTCTGCAGGAGATCTCCAGAGCTGGGATATTTTTGGCAAGCAAAGGAGAAAGCGGTGGTGGCTGCTACAGCAAGAGCAACAGAGGCCTCGGAGAAGCAGAGGTGTGCAAGCTGGTATTAACAGTGGGGCCAATTAGGAATTAAGTCAGTCTGACGCCTGTAAGTAAATTAACCCAAAGGAAATGCAACGTTACATGAATTTTCTGCTACACGAGGAGTGACATATGGATAAAGCAGCTCTGTGAGCAGATAAATAGGTGGTTCCCTTCGTTACCCAGCCTTGCCTGTGTGTTCAAACCAATTAGAGCACGTCACTGGTGCAGTTGTAGCTGATGGTGATGGGCACCGGAGCGGGAAGCACTGCCAGTTTTCGGGAGTCCCCAACTCAGCTCACTCCGGGCGAGCTTCATCATATGCAAAGTCTCAGCATCACGAGAAGGAGTTTCTGGTGCTTGAGAGAGGCCTGAAATACAAATGCTGGGAATACAAGGCTGGGTATGTGGCTCCAACTTTTATGGCTTCATTCTCCGCTGATGAGCTTGGATGGGGTTGTGGGAAGTTATTTTGTTCCAGCAAGGTGGGGAGAGTCTCAGGCGTCGGGAGCTTGGCTTGGGTACGTTGTCATCTATTACCAGCCTGGAAATGAAAAGTGTGGCTGTGATTTGTAGCGGTGGCAACGGAGCAGAAAAGCTGTCGACACCTCTGATCTATTGTCGTTCATTTTATTTCTGTGCTCCCTGATAGGACTGGCAACGGGTCTTTGGGAGGGCGAGAGGTGGTGTGCGGGGCCCGTTCAGCTCCACCGGCAGCACCTGCACCGCAGCGTGCCGTGAGGTTTCTTCAGGCAGACTGAATAAGAATTAGAGAGTTTATAAGATGTTTCAGAGGAGCACCTGAATTTGGGAGCTGCCATCGCAGAGTGCGTTTGCTATCAGATGAAGGAGGATCCGCCACTGACTCCAGAGAGGTGTGGGTCGTGTTATCTCCCTGCCTGGAAGCAGGATGGAAAGCCAGGAGGATGGGCTGTGTTCCTGTCTCAGCCAAAGTATGTCAAATTAATCTATTGAGCATCGTCTCTGCAAAAATTTGTGCCCAGCTTTAAAACGGGGACAGTTGTGACCTGCCTTTCTTAGAGGAGGTTTGTGTGTTTAAGAGGAACTGCGCGTGGGACTGAGTTTTGCTCCCACACTCGCAGCAGGGGTGAGATTTGGTCCTTCAAAATGTCACTTGATAAACAACAAGTAATGATAAACACTTCTTGTTATTCTCCCTTTTTTCTCCTCTGTGGGAGTAGATGATATTGCTAAGTGACCGAATACTCATTTGACCCTTGAAAATGCAAAAGTCATGTTTAATTCATGTCTTTTATTTATAGATTTGGGCTCCTCCAGTTTCTCTGCTGCGATGTGTGGCTGCTGCTCCGGAGCAGAGACCGGGTGTTTGGCCAGAGCCGCTCTCGAGGAAGAGCCTTCAGGACCGCGCTGTGGCAGGAACACTGTGTCAGCTCCCTGCGCACTGACGAAGGCTTGGAAGTTGATAAATACGGGAAGTTTTGCAGCCAAATTGCATGGATGATTTTGGTGGAGCAACCACAGCTCACTGCCCACCTGCTTCTATCAAATCAAGGGATTTCCAGCGGTATCAGCATCACGCAAGTCCTTCCAAGACACCACCCCGGCAGAATAGGGAGGAGGGGAGCCACATCTCCGTGTCCTTCACCTCACCAGCCCCACGGTGTCCTGCTGAAGCAGGCAGCTGAGACTCAGGGTTGGAGCAAACTGGGCTGGAGGGAAGCTCTGCCCCGTGACCAAGGTCCTGCAAAGCCATGCAAGGAGCGGAGCGCAGCATAGAGATGCGTGAAGCTGGGAGACCATTAATCAGATTAATGAGGACATGATCTAAAAGCCACGTATTGATGACAAAAATGATTGAGCGGTGCTCGGCAGAAACAGTGTGGGCAGAGCTGGCTCTGGCGTGGCCTCTGTGATGAACACTTGATGTTAGCAGGGAAAAGCAGTCCTGGAATGTGCGACCAGGGACACCTGAGCAGAAGGCAGCGATGTAATCCCTTCTCCCAGCACAGCGCTGGTTAAACCACCGTTATTCAGGCAGCTGTGGGCAAAGCATCACAGAAAGGAAATGGAGAAGCAGCAAAGGGAGGGAATTGCAGCCTGGAGGAAGATAAAGGGTTTAGAGAGGATGGCCGTGAAGAAAGCGATTAGAGGAAATTAAACATGGACAGGCTGGAGATGGAGGCTGGGGAGGGGGAATCTGGCTGTGCTGGTGCGAGGGCACGTTGCAGAGCGGGGGAATTGCTCTCATTGCTGAACTGTGCAGGCGCTGGGAAGAGAGAATGGCATTAAACGGAGCAGAAGGCTTACACGTGCCAAAGGCCAGCCAGACGCCTGGCGCTGGGACCGGTTCTGGGCTGAAACCAAGCAGCACAAGAGCAAAGGGGTTGGAGAAGGTAGAAAGATGTTGATTCCTGCCGGGTGAAGCCCTAATGTCCGCACTTCGCGAACTGAAGGAGCTTTTGCTATAGCTCTTCTGCCTCTGTTTTTTCATCCTGGCGATTAAACACGCAGCATGGACATGCCTCTTCTCTTGGACAAGTCTCTTGCAAGGGACCTGAGGCCTCACTAGCTGCTTTGAACTTGGCAGCCTCTTCAGCTGGGATGTGCCACAGGAGATGGGTGTGTCGTCCCCAGGACCTTGGGGCACTGGCTTGAAGTTTGCCTTGCCCTAGGAGCTCTGAAGATGCAGGAGGACCAAGGCTTGTAGTGCAGATGTTGTTGAGGGCAGGGTTGGAGTCTGGAGATGGATGAGGGTGCTCTCGCAAGTCCTGGCAGTGCTGTCAAGTGCACGCGTGTTGCTTTGGTGAGGGAGAGGTTGGATGGGCTCTGGGGTGCTTTCTAGCTCACTGCTGCTGCTCCTGGGAGGAGAAATTGCTTCTTAGACATTGCTGCCAACCTGTGGGAGCTCTGACAGAGGCAGTGTCTCACCAGTGCTGTTGTGCCACATCTCAGGAAGGATGAAGAATGACCAAGGAGAGTTGGGAAGTTCACCACATGCCTTGTCTGAAAAGGACGCTGCGGAGGGGAAAGCACAGGATCGTGGTTTGACCCCTGGTTCTCCTCTCCCACTTCTCCTTCTCTTCTTAAATATAGGAAAGAATTAAATCCCGTCAGTGGCTTTTAAAAGCCAACAGAAAATGTCCTTTATTAAATTACCACCCTATTGATCTAGCAGTCATCCGAAAGGGGATTGATTGAGGACTTAAACAGACGCGCAGCCAGGCCAGACGTTCAATTAATGTGCATAAGCGGGCAGTGGAGAAGCAATTTTCAGAGCAAGTCAAGCAAAAGATAAGTCCTGTTTTGCCTTATATGCCAAAGTTGCTTCTGTATTTATTTTTATGCTATTTCATCTTTTTTTCCTGTCCCTCTTTTGATAAGCATGTCGTTGAGAGGCAGCACTCGAAGCACAGCTTGCTCCGCTCCTGGAGCCATCACTCCCTGCATTCGGGCCTTGGAGAGGACACGTTGAGGAGGGTCAGGGAAAGCCACGTCATCACGAAGGACTCGCACCTGAGGGTGTTTTTAGCAATGTAAATCCCAGGTTCTCCATTAAACTCCGACAGAGAAGGCAGTATGCAGCAGAAGACCTGTTGCTTACTTTGAATATTCACATGTCTGATGAACCTTGAGTTGCTCTTCCCAGCCTGGGAAAGATTTTGGGGAACAAAACCATCCTCTTCATTGATTGTTTCCTCCCACCTCTTCGCCATATGA